>NW_014569561.1:984265-1041853 GCF_001313835.1 Polistes canadensis | reverse complement strand
ATATGTATTGACACGTGAACTGTAAATGATCAAGTTGCTGATGAAGTCCCCAGTAAGGGACGAAACGTACAACTAGTTCAAAATAAATTGTTCATHRRATTTAWYAACCGTCTATAATTCCCTTTGAGACTTATATATTAATTAAAACTAGTTCATTTTATTGCACTCGAACTTAAAAACGACTGTAATTTTTTACGATAAGTTTTTATCCTTTTAATAATTTGTGATATATATATATATATATATATATAGAGAGAGAGAGAGAGAGACAGACAAAGAGAAATAGAGAAGGATCATGATGCAAATATCAGCAGAATCATTGAAAATCAGTCCACGTCCACGTCCAGAATATCACAAATTGTTACTGTTTGAGTAGAAGTGTGGAAGATGTGAAGGATCTCGGGGTGAACACGTAATTCTCGTAAAAGTGAAACTCGTGAAAAAGTGCTCGTTAAATCATAGTTTTTTTTGTTCTCGCCATGTTGCTATTTTTCCTCTACCTTTTCATTTATTCTTTCGCTCTTCTCAACGTCCTTCGAATGTCGAATAGTATGTAAAAGTTCGCTCGGTCAAATTATTTCGTCCCTTTTTTACTAGTTAATTATTCGAACAATTTTATTCGTTTAAAATTCATTTACGTTGAATTATATATATTTTTATCGCACGTTATATAAATATAAATAAATAATTTCTAATAAATGAATATAACAACAGTTATCATTGTAACATTTGAAAATTGTTCGAATTAAATTCACCACGAAAATTCTTTTCAATATTTTTGTTCGCAATGGTAGACACTGCTTACGTTTTTCTTGTCTTTAAAAAAAAAAAAAAATACCCGTCGAACGGATAATTTATTTAAATCAAAGAAAATTTGTATAATTAAATATTCAATGTGTTTGTAATTGAAATATAATGAATTTGTTAAATGAAAAAAATGTATTATATATAAGAACAATTTGAAAATTAAACTTAGACGATTCGATTCTACCCATCTTCTTCTTGAAGAAAGAGGTAAATACTGAAAAACCATCTGCTCGTGACGCAGAAGCCAGTAAGTTTACTTGCATTTAGAAAGAATGCCACAAAAAAGTTCTCGGATTCTTCTTGGTCGATTTTAGAGACGAAAAAATTAAGACTCTCCTTTCTTCCATTTGACCCTTCTTTCTTATTTTCTTCTGACAAAGGATAGTAATTTTTCTCGTAGCTTTATACTCGGGAAGAAAAAAAAAAAACAAATAAGAATGTTCCTTTTTCTTTTCCTCTTTCTTTTTCTTTTTCTTTTTCTTTTTCTTTTCTTTTCTTTTTTCTCTATTTGCTCGAAGAAAAATAATTTATTCTCTTTCGAACACACACACATTTTACCTTCCACCATTCTTCGCGTTTCAAGGTCACTTAAATCACTTATTTCGACGAAGTAATATTCTCAACCGAGATATAGACATATTTTTATTGCAACTTATAGATTAACAACTTGAATTATCACATAAATTTTTTGGAAAATATACACAATATTTTTCATAACACACACACACACACCTTAAAATCATTTACGTTACATTTTATGAAAACAATAAAATAGAAATCTGGAAAAAAATGAGATATACAATTTTTCCTTTTATTATTTTTGTTTAACTTCTACCTGTTGAATGAAATGAAAAATTTCATATTAAATATGTGCGTATAACATATTTTGTCTATTACATTTTAACGTATTTCCGTGAAAATATAAAACAACTGTGCATTTATATCAAATTAAATGAAAAAAATGTTTAATTAAAGTCTAAACCTTGGAATATTATTTCCTAAGCATTTTTTCATTTCTATTTTAATTTATCATAATTCTAAAATAAGAGACAGATTCCATACGAACAAATGAAGAGAAGATGTGAACGGATGATAGTTCACGAATATCTCAATAGTTTAGCCTAGTTAACTGACTAGAGCAGAGTTTCTTGGTAGAACTTCTATGATAAGGACCAACCTATGTTGCCAAGCCTAAAACAATGAAAGTTAGCCAATAGCGAAGTCAAAGCTGAAGTTACTTTCTAATAGCATGCACTAATAGGAAATATACTAATGCGATTCACTAGCTATCCCGAAATTATAGATGTATAAACTGAAAACGGTGATATTCTAATAGAAAAATGAAATAAACGTTCGTATTTCAACATATCTCAGTGCAGTAATAAATTAATAATTTTATAAAAAAAGTCATTTTCTCGAACAAATTATCGCTGATTTTGAAGATAATTAGAATTTTACATAAGAAAATAACAAAGTTTCTTTTGCACATATTAATATATCAAGGTTGACAAATAGATGAAATAAGCTTTAATTTAGTTAATTTAAATTGAACGAAAGAAGATCGAACGAATGATTGAAATGAATAAAATATTTTTCAAACGATTTTGCAAAAATTATCCTTTCATATTTTTCTACCCACAAAGAATCGAAAAAATGAAAAATTTATTTTGCATAACGTAACATCCACACACGTAAATTTGTCTTTTTGAAATGTAAACAAAAGAAGTATCCATGTACAAAGAGATGTGGATTTTGTAAATTTGGATATCATATGATTAGATATATCCATTTACATATACATATATATGTATATACACATATGTATTATGTATTACTACCAGTATGTGGTATACCTTGTTGGTATTGATTATCTAAAAACGAAACCTCTGCAAAGCTTTTATTTCGCTAGAGTTGGCTCGTTGCTCTGTTAATTAAATTCGGGAGAAAAATTTGTGATTTTAATTGTGTTGACTCGTTGTGTCGTGTCTTTTTTCTCTCTCTCTCTCTCTCTCTCTCTCTCTTTTATTCTATTTGTATCACTAATAATCATAATGAATTAATAATTGCTTTCAGTAAACAATTAATTAATAGTAACACACATTGAAATATCATTTAACACGTTGAGTGCTACGTCAGTCCTTAAGAACTGACATTGAACTTTACGTTTAATAATTTTCAGAGTAAAATTTTTTAACAATTTTAAAAATGTGATTTTTTTAAAGGATCAATTGTTACTAAAAGTAAAAAAAAGCGATTACCTGCACAGTCGGATCAAAAACACGTTTTTTTTCTATCTTCAACATGGACAATCCAAATAGATGAAAATGGATTATGAACTGTCACAGGCGTTATGTGCTTACGAGTATTTGTTTTGTAAGCATGTTTTTATCGACATTTTGAATTTTTCCAGGATTAATATACATTTTTTTACCTTATAATTTTTTTATATTAATATAATGTTTCAATTCAAAATGATAATATCAGCGTATTTTATCTCGAATTTCGCGAGATGTAATAAAATTAAATATCATTTACTAACAATAGTCTACGTTCGTTCTCGTCAAATTCGTATTTCAAAAAATTTTATTTTTTATTCTGTAATAAAAAAAAATTTCAGGAAAGTACACACTCGTTACATCGTAAAATAATTATTATTATTTGATTCTTCGTAGATTTGAATAATATTTTATCACATAAATACGCGCTCATCGGGTATTTAAAAAAATTTAAAAATATTTATTTAAAAATATTGTACTTATTTAATATAAGAAATACGAAGAGACGAAAGAAACTTAAGTTAATTTTCAAAATGTCAATGAAGAAACAATATCATCGATTTAAGTCTTAGTTAGTATGTGACACACTTTTCCTGAGGTTAAATCGCACGGAACACATCTTGCTATTTTGATGTAGAGTACAAGAAAGCTTTCAGCAACTGTTTGTTTTTTCTCTCCCCTTTGTCTTACTACTAGTTCTTTATTTCTTTTTCCAACGTTTTTTGAAAAGCAAAGTACCCAGAAAACGTACAGCACTCAGTAACACGTTTACATTTCTACCTAAAAGACATAGAAGAGGTTATTCAAGCATCGATTTATAGAAAAATAGGACTCAAATATGCGATTTGTCGATTAATACAACTAGAAATTCTTGTTTGCAAAGAACTCAATATTTTTATCCCAAAATGTATCTATAAAATAAAAATAATTGAATGACAGTTAAAATACTTATAAATATGTATAGATTATTTTTAAATCAATTTTTAAACAAATTTCTCAACAATCAACAACTGATGTCGGATTATTTCCTTTTTTTTAGACTGTTAAAGTGTTTAAGCGAGAATGAATATTACGTTTAAAAAGATTGCAAGAATTTAAACGTGGGATGCTTATAAATGATCAAATTATGCGTGTTACCTTAGCAATTCGGGTTAGCAGTAACTATAGTTCGCGAAAGATCTGACCAAGATAGGAAAGTCTAACGTGCAAACACGTTCGCTAAAAAAGCGAATGTTTTTACTTAAATTACGTATCCCTTATAGTACAAAAACATTTTATTTATGCTAAAAACAAATTAATTTAACTGGTATTACTTTTATATTATATAAGAATAATATAAAAAACTTTTTTTTACTCTTTTTTCCTGATAAACTCAAGTTCACTTATGTACAAAAGATGAAATAGTTTTGTATTTATTATAAACAATAAATAATAGTAATTGTTAATTCTAGCTATATTGCTTTTCAGCATAGAAAAATATAGAATATTCTAGAAAAGTAAAAAATCAGAACTATATACATTTTATCCAAACGTTGATTCCTCGATTTTCCTTCCAGAAATTTTCAAAGGAAAATTTTCAAATATTTGTCACGTTGAATAAAATTCGAGAATAATTTATATTCTATGTATCAAAAAAGATCCGACACGATAAACGGTAAATATAAATTTGTTATCAAGACTTCAACTTCGACTATAACATGCAAGTATTTAAATAACAAATATTATTAAATAAAATTCTAATTTTTTAACGATCTAATTAATATCACGATAAAAAAAATGATAATAATTGCAATAGCATTGAACTAACTGAATAATTTTTTTTCTTTGAATTATCGAATTATTCTTCTTCCTTGTCGTTCATTTGAATGTATAAATTATTTAAATTAATAGTAATTAAATAAAACGAAAATAAGAAAAGAAATAATATTGTATTTGCACTTTTATCGAATCGGTAAGAAAGTTTTCCTAAGAAAGTTTGAAAAATTTCATTCGTAAGAATAATTCACGAGAAACCGAACTGGTTTCTTTGTTACGTTTGGCGAGAAGAAAAAGAGTAGTTTCGAAAAGTGAATACAGAAAAGGATGATAACTAGACACCCGTCAAGTTTATTGTCACGTCTCAAAGAATATTTCAATGTCTTCGAACTTGCGTAAAGGGAGTTTTTCTATAACGAGATCCTTTCTATGATATGCATTCTTGCTTATTTTCATCTAACTAAATCGAATTATATCAAAAAATAACAGCAAATATAACAATTTATCTTTTCGTCTAAGACTTGTTTAAATATCATTGACAATTAATTCTAGTTAATAGTATTAAATTTTAATCGAATTAAATTAAGAAAAACAAAATTTAAAAAAGACATCCAATAAACGTTCCAGTGATAGACGAAACAAATTGAAAGAAAATCACATTAAATTAACATTAATTCTTGTTTTATTCTAAATTGTAATAATAAATAAAATTAATATAACAATACGTGTAAAATCTTATTTCAAGAAAATGTAAATGAAATATAAGATTAATCGTAAAGATTATATTTAAAAGATGTGTATTCTTTGCCAACGTCCCGACATCGACTGATGTATGAAGCAAAAAAAAGTAGAGGAACGAAATATAGAGAAGCAACAAACATTTCAATGTGACAATCATAACAATAGATATCGATATAAATATTTGTTTACTTTTTCTCTCTCTCTCTCTCTCCCTCTCTATTTCAATCTAAAAAAGTATCTAATAAAAAACATAGCTTTAAAAAATTCAAATATTCTCTTCAAGTAAATTCGTTATTCGTTATTCGAATACTTTATACGATCGAACGAATGATCTTTGAATTGTACAATCAATCTTAAATTGTCTCGAAAAGATTCGTTTGATTCGTTTGATTCGTTTCGTTATAGTCGACACAAAATTTTCTTCCTTTCACAAGTAAAGTCCAATGAAAGAAAGCTACAATGCTTTTTTTCCGGTTGCAATTTGGAAGAAGGGGGAGGGTTGACGGGGTAAAGGGGTTTACAGAGAACTGCTCCGTTGTAGCACGTAATCGCAACAATATTAGACGCTCATTCAATCCGGCTAATTGTGAACGAACCTTTGCACCTACCTTCCTTGAATCCTAATGCAGTGGTTTCAGTATCTATTCCGTGCGTTATCTTCTTTGTCCTTTTTTGTATCTCAAATACGAGATAAGTGTTATAAAAATACTGGAAATCGCATTTTTTATAATAATCTATTTAAAAATATAATTAACATAACAATGTGATTTTTTATCTAATGATAAGAAAACAGAATAAAATTGACGGGTACGTAATATTTTAGTTTTATGAATCACAATCATAAGTTTTTTAATTTTAATAAAATTTTAATATAAATTTAACGCACATGACTCTAAATAAATATTTCAAAAATTTGTAGAAAAATTGATTCTAAACGATGATCAATCTCCTTTTTCTAATAATTATAAAGATGACTAAAATTTCATAATCCCAGACTAATAATTAATAATTTGTAAGAAAAAGGTTTCTAATATACATAGAAAATATACACATGTAATTAAACTAACTAACTAAACACAAATATACATGTATATTTAAATGAATACGTATTATTACGTGCGTTTAGGTTTATGGACTGCGATCACGAACGTTTTAAATGTTAGTACTATCATTAACATAATCGTTATAGCCTTAGAACGATGTCGCCTAACGTAAAAGCCTGCACTTAACGGATTCTCAAAGGTTATTTCATTGAAAGGTAATTACAAAGACCATCCTGTACTTCATATGTAGGTCACGGTGATGACATTACGAACAGTAATAGTAATTACTCAAACCGGAAATGGAAGACTGACGAAGAGACCGTTTGCGTGGGCCATCGCAAATCAAATTAGCCAATAAATCTGATGAGCAAACTAACTACAGCAAGCTTAATATGCCTACAAATTGACGTATTCGAGATTTTCAGTTTAATTAATAATCTTCATATTTAATAATGAATTTCTGAAGCCATCAAAACGATTACATTGCAAGAATATTTATACGAATAAATTCATTAATATATCTCGTTTGATTATGTGAATAATAAAAGATAACTTACCAAAATCCTCTTCTAGATTCCCATTATAAATAAATCTTTAGGATCGGAGGAAACCTTGGAGGATATAATAAATCGAAAAAATTAATCAATAAAAAAATGAAATTAATTGTAAATATGAATATTCGTTAGAATTTTAACACTTTTCAGATATAAATCGATATACGATCAACTTTATTTGAACAATATTGGCTTTATATAAAATATCGCTGATAATAACTATAATTAAAAATAATCTTTCAATTTTATTTTTTCAATTCAGTATCCTACACAAATAATAATATATATATATATAATAATAATAATAATAATAATAGTAATAAGTTCCTTAGAAGTTTATTATAAATCTAGAACGACACATTCTTCCTATCAAAGTTAACTAAACTTCGTAAACCTGTCGTGTACGTTGAGATATCCTTTCAAGTGTATCAAGCTCCCGATAATCCCTACACCTCCTTCCTCTTCCACGTGCATAGTTTGTAAGTAACTATTACCAAATTCTCCTGCCTTGCTATATAAACTTTCATAGATATACATGTACATTTAGGAGGAAGAACCGTTACATGACGAGTAACTCGTAACCAATGTAGTAACGAACAGATTAAATAGATTTTGTAAAACTTAACTTTACGTTATACAGATTCCTGAGCTTTTCTATACTCGAAAACGCTTCCACGTTCGACGAACGTTCGAGATGTTGCCCTCATAAAAATTGGTTGCTTTGTATCGAGGGAACCGTAACCACCACCACCGGGTGTTTCTAGGATGAAAGTATCCTGTGAAATATGAGAATACATATTTTTTTTTTACTTCTTTACTCTATATTCTTCTTATTTTTACATTTTTTATACTCCCATGTTCATACAACTGGTAATTATAATTTTATCAGATGATCTTAAAAAAATCCATTAAATAATTACTCTACAAGAAACTTTGTTTTCCCGATGATTTACCTCTTTTGAAACTAATCAAAATACGTCTTGTGTTAAACATCTTTCATATTATAAACAAAAAAAAAACAGAAATATTTAGGTGACTTTTTTTCAGCTAATGAAGCACCCTGTATGTACTATTATAATTTTGTCGTTGTGTTTTCAGCAACGAATCTTTTTTTTCTATTCGAAAGTAGAAGCATTAAATGAAGAACCGAGAACAAAGCGTCTTACATTAGAATGACTACGAAAAAGAAAGAGAGAGAGAGAGGGTGAGAGAAAGAAAGAAAAATAGAAAAAAAATAGCGATCTTTTGGTGTTTCTGCTTTTGCGCATCAATCGCGAGAACTCGAGACGGACAAGAGGGTGTATAAGATTCACGAATAGAGATACGATTACTGCTGCTCTGATAAACCTCAAAGCTTTTACTACTGGTGTAAACACGAATGGACAATTACTATAGAAAAAGAATCTTCAACAGTGAATCGTTGGTAGTAATGTAACTACTCAAACTTACGTAGTTGTCATACAAGTCGTTAAAAAAGACTAGAAAGCAAACGGTACTTTCTAATTGGAATTAGAAATTTGCTGGTTTAATGAATTAATCGTGAATTAGAATAATAAATAATAAACATATACGTCATTTAAAATAGTAAGAAAAAAAAAAAAGAAAGAATTAATTAATTCATATGTATATTTAATCATAACTGTGAAACAAATCAAAACTAGGAAAAAAATTGATTTTATGATATATTGTATAACACAATTAATTTAAATATAATTTTAAATATTAATAATTGTAATGTATAAATTAAATCATAAAATCAATTTTGTTCTCGTTTTTTCTTACATTAGTCCACTGTCATAATATTAACAACACATATATCGAAATATATTTTATACAAATATTATTTGTTTAAACGTTTATATATATTTTATAAAACTTACGTTCACAAAGGAAAAATTGGTTTTCTTTTCGAAAAAAATGATGAGATGCGTAAACGTCGATCGTTATCTAATAACAACCATAAATTTCACAAAAATGATGTCGTTCTTTGTATGAAAACGCACATGCAGGAAACTCGAGTGGGATTTTTAAGAGCAGACGGGAAAAGCAGATCGCATCTACCGAGATAAAATCTTTACGAGGCTATATAAAAAAACCGGAACATAGCTATCCTTACTCTTTCTCTCTCTCTCTCTCTCTCTCTCTCTCCCTTTTTTTCCCTCTTATTTTTTTTGTATCTCTCCTTATACTCCTTTTGCTTCCCTTTCATACGAATTTTAAAAAGTCTATGTCTGAAGAAGGCACATTTTTGCTTGGTGTCTTCGCAAAGCTATTACTCTACGAGTTCTTATCCTCTTTTCTGCACTACCTTCAAAGAAGACAATATATCTTTTCTTTTTTTTATATTTCACTATTTTGAATCACTTTATTCTTTAAAAAAAACAAGTTTAACAATATTATTAGGTCCAGAAGCAAAAGAATTATTAGGTTTTTTAAAATAAACAAACAAAAAAGTTAAATAAATATAGTAATTAATTAAAACGTTTTGTTCATATTGTAATTATTATTTAAAACTAAAAGAAAAAAGTAATTTTTAATTGAATATATATACATATACATCCGATAGAATAAATAGTGAAATACATTAAAATGAGAAACTGTTAGAGAGTCTTAAAGAATTAAAGAAAGCTTAAAATAGATCAAGGCACGATGTCTCTTAAGTAACCGTGAAAATTGACTAACAGATGATAAAAATAGACGAATCTTACCCCAGCATGAACGGGCACAGCTGTTTTCGGACCTAAATTGATTATTCTTCCATCCATCCTCCTGAGAGTATTTTTGCCACGAGCACCCGGTGAACCACCCGCTAAGCCTGGAGGACAATGGACTCGTCTTTCAGTTAATACCGACAACGTCATTGGAGACCTAAAAAATATATTCAAAATACAAAAATATATAATTATATAATAAATATGAGAGTATAATTAAACTTATTTTCAGTTTCGAATTACAGGAAGCTCAAGTTTTTTCTATTCCTGTTTTCATATTGTTAACAAATTTGAAAAATCATTTGTTCAGAATATTTTTTAATGCACCTGAAAGTCATTTCTCGTATGACACCATCACCACCACGATGAGCACCCTCACCACCAGTTCCAGGACGAAGAGAGAATTTATTTAGTATCACTGGATAACGTAGTTCTAATATTTCTGGATCAGTAATTCGTGTGTTGGTCATGTGTGTGTGAACGCCACCTCTACCATCCCAAGTTGGGCCCTTGATATTATATACATATATCTCCATTATTATTTCTAATACATTATATGTAATTTATAAATGAATAATAAAATAAATAAACAAAAATTAAATAATAATGATGTCTTACGAAGTATTTGATTCCTTGTTTAGAAGCATAAAAAGTAAATAGGAAATAAAAAAAAGATATATGGAAATTAATTGCTTTGTTATAAAAATCAAATGATCTATGAAGTGTGATTCTCTTACAGCTCCACTGCCACCAGCAACAGTTTCGTAATAGCCCCATTCTACAGTACCAAGCGTAACATTGTTCATACATCCTTGAGAAGCAGCACAAGCTCCAAATGCTTGCAAAACAACATCAACGACTCGCTGAGATGTCAGAACATTACCGCCTACTACAGCAGCTTCATCTGATGGATCCAGGAGAGAGCCCTTGGGAATAATAGCTTTGACAGGTTTCAAGCATCCCTATGAAAAATTATAATCTCATAAATGTATTCGACTAGAAAATTGTAGAGTTTACTTATTCTATAAAATATTTCTTACTTGATTTAACGGTACGTCACGGCCAACGATAGATCTGAGACAATAAATAAGAGCAGAAAGTGTTACAGCACGTGGTGCATTACAATTACCCCAAACTTCATATCCAGTTCCACTGTAAATTAAATTGATAGGAATTTTTTACATTTCAAATGTCACTTATTCGTGAATTCAAAATTTAACTAGTTAGATAAGAAGTTTAAACTTACGTGAAATCGCAAACTGCTTCACCCTTCTCAACGTCAAAATCTAATCGTAACTTAATTGGGCTACCATCGTCTAGATAATCGACTGCGGTAACACTGCTACTCCCACTCTGCTGAAGTACATTATTACCGACTAACTTCAGCATATCTCTAACAGCAAACTCGGCATTTTGTTGAATGTGTCCCATGTAAGCTTGAACCACATCAAGACCATAAATATCGATCAGTTCGTTTACCAATTGTGATCCCTTTAATTGTAAAATAATTCATTTCATAATCCTCATAAATGTACAATTTACTAACGTATTTTACAAATATAATATATGTAAATATAACTTACTCTGTGATTAGCAGCTATTTGTGCTTTAAGATCGCTCAAATTATCAGAAAGATTTCTAGTGCCTGAACTTCCTGGAATCTTGGCAGGTTCCATTAAAGCTTCTATTAATTCTTTTTCTCGAAAAACACCTTTGTGAACAAGCAAGAAGCTTTTAAATGCTGCACCTTCCTAACAATATAAATAAGATAACCATAATAAAGTTCTTATATTTTATACATTATAGATAAATTTGAATTTTACTTGAAGCAACGTGGTCGAATTTGGAGGCATTGAACCTGGCGTTATTCCACCTATATCAGCATGATGACCACGACTAGCAACAAAGAACACCGGTTGTTCCACATCCCTATGAAAATTAATTCACAAATCATAAAATTTGTTTATTTAGACACAAATGGAATTAATTGAACACTCGCCTATAGAATACCGGTGTAATGACGGTAAGATCTGGAAGATGTGAGCCACCAGCTGAAGGATGATTAGAAAGTATTACATCTCCACGCGTAAATTTCCCTTTAAAAGCTTTCATTTGATACTGAACCGTTTCTTGCATAGCACCCAAATGAACTGGTATATGTGGAGCGTTTGAAACAAGACCACCATCTGGTCCAAACACAGCACAAGAAAAGTCTAATCGTTCCTTAATGTTCGTCGAAATAGAAGTTCTTTGCAAGATTCTAAACAATTTATATTAAATATTTTTTAATAAATCGTGTTTATTGTAAACAAAATAAATTTGAATAAATTTACCTTCCCATTTGTTCAGCGATACTCATAAAACGATGAGAAAAAATACTAAGTTGAATAGTATCCAAATCGGTTGTTACTTTTGTATGAATTCCTTTGCCAATGATAATTTTGATGTCTCCTTTAGAAGTAATAGATGCTGTACAATCAGGCTCTATTAATAGAGTACTCAAACTGTCCATGATTATCGCAGGACCTTGTATAATGTGTCCTGGTGATAGTGAAGTTAATTGATAAACTTTAGTATCTTGATATCCTCCCTCAAAGTACACCATAGTTGACTGAAACATATAAAATTTATTTAATTAATTTGATTCGATGTCTATGGTTGCATAATCAACTAAAAAATTAAAGATGAATAATTTATTTATTATGAAGATATTATTTATTGTTATTATTTGAAGTATCATTGAAGGTAGGACGAACTTTTTCGGTTTTAGCAGGTTTAGAGAATGGTGGTAGAGTTTTATCCTCGGTTATCGTTGTTCTTGCTATTCCACGGACTCTGATATCGTTCACAAGAATCTTTCGATTGGGCATAGTAAACCCAAATTCTGTTTGATATCTAAAAGAAATTAAATCCAAATTTGATTAGATTAAACAATAGTGTATAATTAATTGTAAAGTTATAATATAAATTTAACGAACCTTTCTAAAAATGTTGCAAGAAAATCGCCGTGTTTCGGTGATTCCAAAGAATTTTCAGAGTCAAGTTTCGCTGTACACATCAAAGCACAATCAGTACCTTCATAACGTAAATGCAAAAATGATTCTACATGTATCTGAGAATGGTCAAAACCCTGTTGAACCAACTTGTTTCTTGCTCTTTCAGCAAGAATATCTAAACGTTCATCCAATCGTTGGAAAGAACCTAAACGAAAAATAATATCTCATGAATTCACCGTTAAAAACTTAAATAACTTTAAATATTGACGCTTAAACAATTACTTTTTTCATAGATCTCAGCACTGGGTTCTTGAGCTTCTTCCACAACATTGGCCAAAGCCATACCATAAGCGGACAAAATTCCGGCATATTTGTGAACAAAAACAGTGCTCATACCGAGTGTTCGAGCTATAGCACATGCATGTTGACCACCAGCTCCACCAAAACACGCTAATACATGACGTGATGTATCGTATCCCTTAGCCTAATTAAAAAAAATTAATATTAGTATCGACTTTATTCTTGATTGCTCAAAATAGATCTTAGAAAATAATAATACTTGAGTTAGAGCACGAATTGGTCGACACATGGTTTCATTAGCAACTTTGATAAATCCCATCGCAACTTCTTCGATCGTCATTTTATCAGATTCGGATCTCAAACCTTCACGTATCAAAAACTCATTGATCTGTAATAAAAACGAAATATCAATTTTAGATCACTTCGATCATGAGATTTATTAAAATGTTGATTGAAAAGATATGACAACCTCATAAGTAAGTTTTTCAAAAGCTTCCATAGTTCGAGGTTTATCCAAAGGTTCGTTCTCGTTAGGGCCAAAAATTTGTGGGAAATATTCAGGAAGTAATCTACCCAAGGTTAAATTTGCATCGGTTACTGCCAGTGGACCATTCTTCTTATAACAGGCAGGTCCAGGATGAGCTCCAGCACTTTCAGGTCCTACCTCGAAGAGACCCGACCTGAAGAAAAGCATTGATCCACCTCCAGCCGCAACTGTGTTTACGTCCAACTTAAACCCAATTTTATTTCTTTACTATATAATTCAGATATTTTTATACCAACCACCGAAATTGTTATAATATTTCTTTTTTTTTGTACCTGAGCCGCTTGTATCGTTACACCAGCTGTAGTGCTTTCGTAAACGTGTTCGTAACTTCCACCATAACGACTGACATCAGTCGAAGTTCCTCCCATATCGAAGCCAATTACAGGTAGATCGGTTTCTTTACCATAAGTTGTCATGGCATATCCAACGACACCGCCAGCAGGACCAGACAATATGGCTCGTGACCCATTAAATCTAAATTCGAATAAATTTAATTAACAAACCGTTCAAAATTTACTTTCTATTTTATTTTTTTTTTAAGTTTCGTTTTAAACTTACGAATCCATAGGAGTTAATCCACCATCGCTTTGCATGAATAAAACGTTAACACCTTCCAAATTGTTCTTAAATTTAGAAGAAAAACCCTAAAAATAGAGAATATCAGAGTGAAAATGTTTTTACGAAGCATGTGATTAAATGATATTGGTATTATTGAGATACCTGTAGATATTGTTTGATATGTGGTGTTAAATAAGCATCAGCACAAGTCGTAAATCCACGTGGAACGATCCTAGTCATCGGCATTACTTGATGAGAAAGAGATATTTGAGAAAAGCCGAGTTCTTTAGCCAATTGGCCAACTCTGATTTCGTGCTCAGCGTATCTAAAAAATATATCAGTAAACTTTTATTTCTTGTAGAAACAAACTTGTTGTATTAATTTGTTTTTAAACATATATGCCGGTAATTATGACAATTAGTTAAATCAAAAAATTGTTTAAATTAATTTTATGACTTATTTTATAGTATAAATAGAGTTTAAATATATATTTTTTGTAATGAAACTTACGTATAACTGTGTGCCAAGACTACAGCAATACTTTCGATTCCTGATTGTTTCAATTCCAACAAATCTTCTTTCAACTTCTCTTCGTTCAATTCTTGTATGATGAACAAATCTTCACCTGTCGAACCTTTTACTTTTCTCCAGGGATCTTTGACAAGTTGACATCTTCCTGGTAGTGCTGGTATTACCCTACATTTTACTTCCACTACTTTTTTATATAAAACTTCTGGTGTTACTATTTCCTGCGATGACAATCATTATTTTTAATATTGGATAAAAGTACAGAAAAAAATAATTATTTTATAATAATACAAACCAAGTCAAAGATGTTTGGCCTTGCTTGATTGCCAATAAAAAGAATATCTTTGAAACCTTCGTTTAATATTAGCGCCATTTTAGCCCCTTTGCGTTCGAGCAACGCATTTGTAGCCACTGTTGTACCCATTCGAATCCAAGCTATTTTGGAAGTATCAACTTCACCGTTCATTTTCACTCCAGTTTCCTACAATCTTATTACTCGTCAATATTTTTGCAACAACAAAAATAGTTTTTTTTTTAATTTAAATTAATTTCTACAAAAAAAATACGAGATGAAACAAGCAAAGATTACGAATTATTGAAAAATTGTTACTTTCAATATCTTAAATGGAGGATAATTTTCTTCGTAAATAATATAAATAAATATTATAAAAATATATAACATAAACACAGAAAAAAAATATAAAATAAATATAAATAACTAAACATGCAAATCTTGAGCACCTGTTCGAGTATCCTACGAATTCCTTCGCGAGGCGCATCCTCGTAATTAGCAGGATCAACGGATAATAACTTCATAACTCTAATTTTCCCGCCAGGACATCTTGCGTAGATGTCGGTAAAAGTACCACCACGATCGATTGCAAATGCAAATTTTTCATTTTCCATGTTCACCATTGTAACGTGGACCAATTAATAAGCAAGATTTAAATGCATTTGTTCAGCGATATGTAGAAGAAAACCTAGTTCAAATAATTCATATAGATAACGAATAAACCATCTGTTTGACTAATATAGTACCAATTTGATAAATTAACAATGTCAATTCAATTCCATTCTCTTCGAGACTGCGCACAGTTTTCAAAATTAAACATAATTTATATCTCACTTTGTTTTATCAACATTTCTAAAGTATCATTGAAATAAAAACAGATCTATCCAATCGTCCAAATTTTATTATCTTTATTTTTAGATCGTACTGTGCTAAACATTAATTTAAAATAAAATTTCATTGACGTTGATAATTAATAAAACACGTGATACTTACGTAAATTCGTAAATTTTACCGATCAAATTTGTTTTCCAAAGAGTTAATACTAAACGACGCTGGTAACACTGATAAAAAGCGCCAACTCGTGTCAGTTTGTCGGAAAATTTGTCGGTAGTTCGTTATCTGATTGGAGACAGCCACTTATGTAATATTAACGTCACGACGTGAAGCAATATGGTTAGTATTCTACTGCGTGATGGGGAAAAAAAAATCGTTTCAAATATAAATAGAATAATCATATTTGATTTGACTATATTTGTGTTATATATCTGTCTCGATTTAATGTGATATCGATAGTATTTGATAAGAAAAACGGAGAAAATATTTTCGAATAATTTATATTTAATTTTAATTAATAAATATTGTCGATAAAAATAGTCATTAAAATTTATTTAAATGACTGAATATTTCTTAATAATAATTTCAAGTTATATTCTTATTTTTAATTAATAAGACAAAAATTTGCATTAAAATATTACTCCTATAAAATAAAACGTTTTTTGACTTCCGCGAAGTCATCGATTAAATCCAAAAATGTGTTTTATTAAGTGAAGAAGTTTATTTCAACGAAGCAGTTGTGATGTGATACTAAAAATATCAAACTCATATAGATATAATATGTTATCTTTATAATATCTACTACGTCACGATCATTGTTCCTTCTTTTACGTGTAAAATTCGTAAGTTTTTTCAGTGACATTGAGTATCGTCATATAATTGTGAAAAAACAATTGTTACGCCCTGCGACGTAAAATAAAATTTGTTTGAACAAACCTTGTTTCAATAATACGTAAACGTCGACTAGTTAAAATTAACAGAGAATATAGAATATTTTAAATAAATGTAACAGAGTTCCTGATTAACCGATTTTCTTTTTATACTTATTAATCTATTACCAACACTTCAAAATTTAATAAACAAATTTATTAATTATTACAGAATACGGACTTAATAATTAATCAAAGAATGAATTTACAGGATAGAATTAAGATTAAGAATTGACGCTTTTTGACCCCCATGAGCCTTTTCTTCTAACTTTATCAATCTATACTTTCTGCTGCATTTACTCTTTGGTATAGCCAATCTTTTTTCACACAGATATTAATATAAATATTAATCCCTAACAAAGCTAATTGGTTTAAGATCTTGCAACAAGTTGGTTGTATTACGAAATAATACATTTCAATATTTTAACGAAGTGTAATCTTTAAGAAAATTTGTTATCTTTTAAAATAATAAGAATACACGTAGTCTTGGCAAAATTCAACAATATTTATAAAAAAACGGGCACAAGATGTTAAATATTTAAATTATTAACATCTAAATTTGTTAAATGAGTCATAAACAGAGCTCATGTTATATCTTATATTACACGTGTTCAGCCTTCAACAAGGAACGTGGGCAGTAAAAAAAAAAAAGAAAACGCACTCAGGACGTAACAATATTAAATATCTTATAAACATATACTAATTTATCAATTTAATAAAGAATATCTTAGATAGTTTATACAAAATATACCAACACTTTTTAACAAAATTTTCCTTCTTATTTTTGGCACGTTCGTCTCATCACTGGTTGTTTTTTTTTTGTATATTAATAATAAGTTTAACAATGTGATTTATTGTGCGATTAATTTCTTGAGCGCGTTAATCTCGACGAGTATCTAAATAATCTTTTGCAATCACACTTATCTTCAAATTTCTTGACAACGTTTCGATATAAAAATATGTTCATAATTTAATCCAACAAAAAAAAAAAGAAAAGAACTCCTATATCTGAACTGTTTCTTCAATAATGTTCTTGTATAAATCATCTGTCAGTTTCACGTACGTGCCCGTCCGATCAAGGAAATAAATTGGATCTACAAACTATATGAACAACATTTGATAAATAAAACTTTGTAAAGCTGATTATTAAAAAAATAATCGATTCAATGTCTATACCTTTGTAATATCAAAACCTTCGGATTGAAGATCCTTCTTCTTCAACTTATAGGTACCTGTTAAAAAGATATTGATAACACCAAAAAAATATCTTCGATAAGTTAATTATAGATTTTATCACACAAATTACCAGTCATAGGTAGTTTCGAGAGGACACGAACGAAAAGTGGTCGAGCGTAGGTAGGAAGAACTTTTTTCACACCGTCAGCTAATTCTTTTAAATTTAAAGATCCTTCTGGATCATAAATAGCAGCCATGCCAGCCTTACCTTCATTTCCAGGTACCTGTCAACAATTATATTGCGTTAGAAGACATTTAAAGTTATTGTCGTAAAACCAATTTACGTAGCTACGTTTTATTGTTAAACAGTAGTTCTCGTTTGGTTTTTTCATTTAAAGCATAATAAACTTTCTATTGAAATATTGAAAGAATTTTAAACTACCATCAAATATTACAACGAAAATCATAAAAAAGAAAATTATATATTATTATAAATTATTTAATTACATAAATTTAAATAGAAAATAAAAATTAAAAATAAATGACTCACTTCGACGCCATAAACGACTGTATCCTTGAGACCTATAACGTTACTAACCACTGCTTCGACTTCAGAAGTGGCTACGTTTTCTCCACGCCACCTAATAAACAATCATTTGAGAAAAAAGTTAATTCCATAAATGAAACAAACGTTGAGTATAACATTTGAACGTCGAAAATACAATACATGCCTGAACGTGTCACCAGTTCTATCTTTGAAGTAGAAGTATCCCAATTCATCCATGACCAAAATGTCACCTGTTCGAAAAACGCGGTTTAGTCATGGCATAGATGATTTCTCAGTTGGTCGTACAAAATGACCGCATTTTTTTTTTTTTTTTTTTAATTTTTTGTCTTATTATTTCAACCGACCGGTATTGAAGACACGATCACCCTTTTTGAAGACATCACGTATGATCTTCTGTTCTGATGCCTTCTTATCAGCATAACCACTGAAATCGTTCACAGCCTTGCGCGGATTTATTTTTCCAACGAAGACACCAGGCTCACCTAAATCATTGAAAGCAAAGAAAATTATTGTTTTAATCGAAGATGAACTTAAACAAATTTAATTCTAAATATATTGTAGGTACCAATATATCCGACTGGAATTTAATTATAATAATTTACATGACATAAAAAAAAAGGATACATTCCTCGTGCTTTGATTTGTATATATTTTATTTTAAAAATGTAGAGATAAACAAATATTCAAAAATAATTACAACAATGATTGCAATTTGAAAAATATGAAATCTTTGAACATAACATCGAGCATTTTCTTAAAATATTAATAAATATTTGTATTTTAAACATACCAGGCTTACAAGGTACACAAAACCCTTCAGGTCCTCTAATCGGTTCTCCAGTTTCTTCATTGACTCTCAACAAGGTAACTGGGTAGAGATTACCAGCAAACCTTGGTACAAATCCAACTGCACCGACTCTATTATCGATGTTCACTACGATATAAACGCGAATAATAATGAACATAGTAAATCTAATTATACGTTGAATTGCTTCGTTAAGTTTGTCGAAAAAAAAATAGAAAATAAATTACCGAGATTAGAGTTTCCTTCCGTAGCACCATAAAATTCACCGATTTGTTTAACGCCAAATCTCTCAACGAAAGGCTTCCAAATTTGTGGCCTTAGACCATTCCCATACATGAGTCTTACTTTATGGGTTGTGTCATAAGAACTTGGGGGAACAGTTAAAAGATATCGGCAAATTTCTCCGATGTACTGAGCAATCTGAAAATAAAAAATATTTATTTGGTCAATGGGGTAATACTACAAATATTTACATAACTTATTGATCGATCCATAAAGTTATAATAAAAGTATTCAATTAATTTGTGTATATGTTTAAAATTAAAAACAAATTTATTAGTTATTATTAAATTTATATTTTTATAAATATAAATAATAATAATAATAATAATAATTTTATTTCTATTTTTTTACAATAAAAATTTACTTACGGTACATTCATAATGAACGCAATCGGACCAAAATTTCGAGGCACTGAAACGTCTACGAAGAACAACAGTTATTCCTGTAAGCAATGGTTGTCCAGCTCCAATAATACCTCCAGCAGTATGATAGAGAGGTAAAGAATTGTAAATTCGATCATCTGAACGTAGAGCCAGCATGGAATAAACGCCATAAGCCATTAACATATACCTGAAAGAATCCAATTTTTCTATAATACGTAATTTCATTTTTATGAAGAAATATTTAGTAAAATACTCAACATACCTGAGATTATTTATAACAGCTGCCTTTGGCATTCCAGTTGTACCAGACGTATAAATATATATCAACTTGTCACGAGGAGTACCTAAAGCCATTTCTTTGAGAGGAGGTTCTGGATCTAAACTGAGGATTTCTTTGTTTAAATCTATTGCTCCCTCTAATATAGATACATCTTCGTGTTCTGACCATTGAAACAATGTCAACTCTGGTAATTTGTCCTTTATATCACGTACCGCTAAAAAGAATATAGCCTTGATTATTTTTATAATCAATGTCCCTTGTATCCGACTAATTTCAAATCATTTATTTTTCTTGAAAAGTACTTTAACATTATCCTAATTTTGAAATATGTTTTTACATTCTGTCTCGAGAGTATTTAGAATAAAATAATTATCTTTTTAAATACTTTATTGACATTATATCACTTTAGCAATATATTTAGTTTTGTTAAAGTTTACTGTTGATCTTTTGGATGTTTGATAAAATATATTTAAAATTTTCGAATTATAAAGTACCCCACGAATTAATTAGAAAGAAAAGTTTCTTACCGTCTTTGAGTTCAGAACCAAAGATGAGAGCCTTGCAGTTTGCTGTTTTAATACTATGGATTAAAACTTCTTGTCGAAGATTGGTATTGATAAGAGCACCGACGAAACCGACCTTGCTAAGACCCAACCAAGTTCCAATGTATTCTGGACGACCTTCCATAACTAAGGCTACGCTATCCCCCCGTGAAAGTGATCGCGTGCGAAAATAACGTCCTATTCTGTTGCTGAATTCTTCGAGCTATAATATGACGAGAATCAAATTTGATTAATTTTTTTTTTTTTGCAGAAAATGATAATATTTAATCTTCGTGATTTAACTTCGATATATTTTATTTTAAAATCGTGAAATTATATATATATATATATATTAGTTGCAGAATATTTCAATTAAAAAAATTATTAAATCTTTACCTGCCGATAGGTCCATTCTTTATCCTCAAAAATATATGCTATTTTTTCAGGATGACGTTCAGTCAATCTTGAAAATACCCTTGCTACTGTAAAACCTCGAGTTTCCCACCACCACAAGAGTATGTTCACTCGTATAAATCTAATAGCACCTCTGGAAACAAACAAAAATTATATACAGAGATATATAATATAAAATTAAATATTATATATAATATCTATGTAGAGATAAAATTCTCTAAAAACATAAATCAAATCCAACAAATATAATTCATCTTCATATAACAATCGATTTCCTTAATCGAGAGATTACGATATCGTAAATTTCTATTGTCTAAGGATATTTATATAATTTGTTATTTCAAAAGAAATCTGTTAGTCGTGCAAACTAGATCACGATCATAAATAATTCATCTATCAATTGCATTCATTCTTAGTCTCATAGAGACTCTATTGTGTTCTACAAAAAATAGGGTGAGAAAACGAGCGAATCACGGTCACGAACACGAGTCCTGAATACACTTCTTCATGCTTGCTAGCACGACATCTTATCCCATCGATGTAAATTGATTAATTTCATAAAGAACGCGTGCGTGCATGGCTATCAGACCTACATGTAAAAAAAAGCACTCTGAGAATAGTTCTTTTTTTTCACCGAGATGGTTGGACTTTGAAAGGAACAAATCCATTTGAAAGAATATTAATTCATTAAAAAACTAATATATGAGTTTATATACCTTTATAATTATTTGAACGATTATTATACGATACTTAAATGTATTATATTTTAATTCCAATTTAAATGAAATGTATAAATACTAATACATCACAAGATGCATAGTTATATACGTATAATTACGTATATACATTTTGTTTAATAACTCATTTCTATTTATTAGTCAAAAGTTAATGTTTAATTAGCAAAATACAAAATGTATTTTTAACTAACAAAGAGAAGCCGATGTTTCTATTTAAGTCATGCATATAGTTGTGAATTGTTCCCAACGATTAAGGCAATCATATACATTCCACGCTTCTTTAATTAACGTTCCTTCCTGCTCGGCGAACTCGCTCATTTACTCCTTCCTCTTGTGACTTATAATAATTTTGAATGAAACGAAAAACATAATAACAAGAATGACGAGATAAATATTATCTAATTATCATAATTTTTTCAAATTCGTTTAGAAGAATAAAATATCAATGACTGTTATAACATTTTATTTAAATTAATTTTAATTTTTATTACAACACAAATGTGTGAAAAGTTGTTTGATGTGTTAAAAAAATACTTTATTGTTTCTTTTCTAACTTTTCTTATCAAATAATTTATTATATAAAGAAATGGTTACGTTTATTTAAAATATTGCAAATTTTCGCGATGTCCCCTGAAAGATTACGCCTTTGTTAGCAAGCTCGTTCCTATCAGTCGACACTAGTCACAGTTCCCCTACAAGTTAAACCACGTATATTCACAATGATTAAATAGAACCGAATGAGATAACGAATGACATGGAGGAGAATAAATTTTCTCGTTGAATCCTCGCTGCTTGAAAAACAGTTATTACAAATATCATCAATTTTATATTTACACAAATGTATAAAATTTATGATAAATATATTTAGAAATGTCGTATCGATCAGAATCTTTGTGGTTAGAAACGAGTTTTCCTGTGTGGAACAAGCTACGTTCAACGAGAAGCAATAAAACCGTCAATGTCAACTGAATCTTTACGCGTGAATATGTGTGTGCGTGTGTGTGTGTGTGTAAGAAACGTCCATTACGTTCAAGTACGCTTGTTCGAACATGATTTTAAAAGACAACCTGTATTTTATTAATTTTTCTTACACATGCAAACATTATTTTTACAATGTAAAAATATTCTTTTCATTAATCTATTATTATCGACTACTAACGATCAGTCCATCCACCGGAAGTTGTTAAATTTTCGATCCACCCTAACGTTTCCATGACAATAAATGGGATCAAAGTCTAATCGCATCATACATGCGACCATGTGATATGACGATCCATCAACCTGTTGCGAATACTTCCGACGATTTTCTTTGGAATAACGGATTAAAAATCGACGCTTGAATATTTTTTAAATAATTGAAGCGTTATGATTTTCATTAATTAGATTTATGTAATTGTATATATGTATGTATATGCATGTACTTACATTTTCTGACAACTCGAAATAAAAAGAAAAGTATCGTACGATAGAAGTTAGCCATTGACGATTGCTGAAGCATTTATCATGCTCGTTAGCAATAATCGTTAGTCACACAAGAAGACTCAACACTTAGTCAATCTGCTTCACTTACTGCTCATTTGTTAATATCAACGTGCGTCGATAGGGACTAGACTTTACTAACAGTAAAAAGCATACTGGATATACCTAACAAGTTAACTACTCCTTAAACTATGAAAATCTAAAAAACCAAACAAATGAACTACGGATAGAAATATTTATAAAAAAGTACATTTCAATATATGTAACATTCGTCGATGAAAAATATTTCACAAATAATACGAAAGGTATATTAGTAGAATATAAATAAATTTACATGAATTATTTTAAGTATACAAATTGATAATGGTAAAAAAAAAAATGTAAAATTATTTGTAATACTTATTTTGTATTTTGAATGCAATGATATGAAAACAAAATGAAGAGGATAAAAATGGAATTAAAATAAAAATTATAATACGAGAGAGCGCAATATTATGTTAAATAGTTTTCGAATACGAATATAATTGATTAACTTTATTCGATTAAACGCATTAAGCGGAGATTTGAGTTCATACCAAAAATGTAATAACTTGACATTGCGATTCGACCTATCGAGTATGATTGATTGACCTTAGACACATATATAATACAATCGGTGAATTTTATACGTGCATGTAGGATCAGCAACACCTCCAGCATAATAATTAAGCTCAATGACCCCGACTTTATCGAGGTCAAGTGAGTTGCAACGAACTCCGTCAGTTCGATCTACGTTAGTAAGTACTAGTGACCCTTTCCTTATAGGTTATCATTAAATAAGACTTTCACATATACTCTGAAGAAATAAAACTTGTAATCTTCAATGTGCATAAAACAAATGAAAAATAAATTAAATGAAAACTAATGAGTGAAATAAGATATAGAATATTTCTATATCTTAAGCTATAATTAAGAATAAAAATAATAATAATGTGTGAATCCAATTTAAATGACAACTAATTAAGAAAAATTATCAAAATTAGATGACCAACGTCCGAAGTTTCGCAAAAAGAGATTACATAAAAATGAAAAAAAAAATAATTATACATAGGTTACGTAATAAGTTATATAAATATTTTTATAAATTTCTTATAAATATGTAAACATTTGTGTAAAACATCTTTTACAAAAATCGAAAAATTATTAACTTGAAATGTATAAATTATTTGTATGAAAACGGTACCAATAACAATTATAGTTGCGCTAACAATTAAATATTACGCTTACAAATGAATCAATAAAATTTTGTCTCTATCTATGTATTTACATCGAAATCGTAAATATTATAGATAAATATTATAATGATTCACAAATAGCGAACAAATCAAACATAAAATCGTATTACATATTTTGCTAACATTAAACACGAACACTTTGGAAGCGCAACACAAAAGTAGAAATTATTACAGGCCATTAATCACGCGAGAAAAGTTTTTTCTAGGCTATATATAGAACGATATACATATAATGAAGCGAGTAATTGTCTTTCATCTTATTAGTCGACCAACAAAATAATCAATCTTAAATCGATACTATGTGACACAATGTATACATAATATAATTATAAAAAGAAAACATCAATATCTTTAAATTACGCATGAATATTTAATAACAGTCATAAATACGTATTTATATTGTGCATATAATAATAAAGATATTAAAAAAAAAAAAAAGAAATTTTATATAACGAACAACAACAATGTAGAGAAAAACTTTGACGTTCATCAAAAACAATATAAAACATAAATTGTCTCATGATATTCATTTCTACGCATATTTTAATAATAATTAAACTTTATAATCTGTTTATAATTACGTATTCATGTTCTCATAAATAAACACGTTGAAACATTCTAATTATAGAAGATGTTCCAATGGTTTCCTCTAGAATAGTTACAAGCTCATATTAATTAATCTCGATTGAAATGATCGATATATTGTTCACACAATTGAAATGTATTTGAGTAAATTACTGGAAAGTTCGAAGTCCAAGATGATCGTAGATAATGTAAACAATAAGTAATTAACACGTGACGAATATGACACAAAATATATTCTATAAAGAAAAATCGATATAAAACGCAAGTACGCTTCAAACGTATGAACAAAAAGTCGTCTGCGTAATATTAATATAATGATAACGTGGTTGACGTGTTTTTTACGATCGAATAAACTCGATATACAAATATGTTCTTTAAAAAACGATTTTAAACGAATTAAAAATATTTGTGCTCTTTAAATGCTCACATAAAACAGATAAAACGATTCTTACAAATAATAATAATAGAAACAATATGCATTGACAATAAAAAATAACTCGTCATTACAAGCACGTTCTATGCAAAACTATTTGGAGAAACAAAAAAAATATAGGAAAAATAGGCGATTAAAATGAATTACTCACAAAATATCTCTAGGAGCTGTTTTATAAAGCACATAAATGAAACGCCATCGTCCTCCTGTCAGAAGAAAACCTCCAATAGCTATGCTCGCCGCAGCGAAGAGTATCTGTTCAAATGCCGACATGCTTTCGTGCTATCGAACGGCCGTTCTTCTTAAGTTCCGACCTCCAACTGTTCTCTCTTCTCTCTCTCTCGATAGATCCCAACGCTCTACGGCGCATGCAGCCTTTCGAAGAATCAAAATGTTCTTTTGTATTTCTCCTTTTCCTAATTTATGCATAAAATTATAACGAATGATGAAAAAAAAAAAAAAAAAGAAGAGAAAAAACAAACTTAATAACTATAATAACTATAATAATAATAATAATAAATGAAAAAAAGAAAAATAAAGAAACTACACAATGTTCACGAAAACACACACTGTTCCGAAACAAAATTAAAAGAGAATACAATATATTAAGTTAATACAAAGAATGTGATTAATAATTATTAGATTGTTCGATTGGATAACGATTAAAATTGTTTCTTTCTTTCTTAACAGTTTTACTTTCTTTTTTTCTTATTTTCTAAGCTCGACCGGCAGAAGTTATAACGAACACACGCGAATTAATCGCCAGCCGAGCGACGACTAACCGACAACGTTCGTTACATCTACGTCGTATCTATATCTATCTTCCTCTTTCTCTCACACTCGACTACACCAACTCATATACGATCTAAGTGCCCATCATAGCAGGATATTGCTGTAACCGACGTCGTAGAAAAGAATGCAATTTTTTAGCACTCTGATGATTAATTCTCATCATTCTCGTTCAAAGATCTCTTCTTCTTTGACGAGTCGAACGAAACGATGCAAGACACTTTGCTTTGTATACTTTTTTTTGTCTCATTTGTTTTTGTTTTAAGTATTTTTATTTATTTTGTTAATTCCGTTAAAGAAAAAAAAAATCATCGTAAAGGACTAACTTTGTGCGATATCAAAAATAATAAAAATAAATTAACATTTTTTTATTTATTATTATCAGTGATAACTGTATAGTATAAAATTATGCACCTTAAACGATAACACGGTCGTTCCATTGGACTTTAAACATTTTTTAAATGTTAAATTATACGTAATTTGTATCAGAGTTTTTGTTTGACTCATAATAATAAAGATAAACAAAAACTGACGCAAAATATGACGAGTAGCTTATTGCGAAATTGAAATTTTTGTCTGGACGTATTATTAATTGTGATACAACTTTATTTTTAACACGACAAATATATTTAATATTATATAACAAATGTGTGTGTAAAAGAATATATTTATATTTATATGTAAATTTATACAAGCTTATAATTAAATCACTTCGCGATCAGATAATACTCCAGAGATGCTTTCCTACTGGTTACCATCAGTTCGCGCGAATTGTTTGGTGTAAGCCTTATGGTTCATGCGGACCGGCTATTAATAATGAGCAAACATAAAATAAATTTACTTTCGTAATATGTTTGGTGCAAATTTGTATACAAATTTCAAAAATTGGATAGTTCCATTTGTGACTGTACTTTTTTTTCTTTTTGTAAAATTCTATAAATGCCTTGCACCATTTACAAATACTTATACAGAATTAAAGTTACTTATCGTAAAAATGTTTCAATTAATTGAAATAACTTAAAAATATTTCTTTGTCAGTAATTATAGTTCTTTTGTTTAGTTTAGTTGTTATATGGTTATTGTATTGCTAATAAATTGCGGATATATTAGAAATTGCATAAAATAAGTATAATTATCTGATAAATTAATATTATCGAGTTAGTTTGCTACTCTAACGAATCATATTATTTTGATATAGAAATATTAACATTCAAAATAGAAACTAAAATGTGAGAACAAAATTTTACTATGAAAATACCGGTTGACAAGTTTTAGGAAAGCATCGCTGTAATACTCCACGAAATAAAGGTACAAAGACAAGGTCTGTGCTTGTGACATCGACTGGTTGCACGTTCTTGAAGGTATCAAGGTCACCAATACTTGACAATAATAGATACTGCAAAAAGAAATAATAAATAAACAAAAATAAACTATCGTATGTTATTATAAGTGTTTAGAAGTGAATGAGTCAATGTTAAATATATTTGAGAGGGACGAGCATAAAAGTGTATAGTAAAAAAGCAATAGCATTTTATAGTATAAATATGATTATCGCAGAACTTAATTTTTTCATTTAAAATAATGTAAAAAATATTTTATCTTTCGTGTTATTACTAAAGTACATTGTCGAGTCAATACGAGCCTGTAAATAAAAGACTGTAGATAATACGTATGATTAAAAAGAAGAGATAAGTTAAACTCGCATGTACCTTCAATTTGAGGAATCAAATACCATTCTATAGGACGTTTGCTATCTGAGAACCAGGAAAAGCGCCAAGATGTCCATAACTGAAAATGATACGCGGGAAAAGGATCCAGTAAGTGATACTTAATGAGAATGAAAAAAAGAAACTAAAGGGCAAAACTAACTTCTATCTTTCTTACAAAGGGTAGCCGGATCGCGAGAGGATCAGATTTTTTTCAAACTTTACACACTTGTAGTAATCTATGAGAATATAAATTGTACTTTTTGAAAAATTGAGATCTCCAACCGTTTGCGAAAAAACGGGGACAAAAATTTCACAAAAATTATTATATTCTCAAGTTTATATACTCAAGTTTGACAAATTTGAAAAAAATCAGAATCTCTTGCATTCCAGCCTTCCCTTTTAAGAGGTTCAGTTCATGAGAGTCATTCATACCAAATAAAAATAAATAGTATTATAGCAAAGCTAATTTGCAACAATATGCAGACTCGCGAATTTATAAAAAAACAAGAATAAGGATCATGCGATTCATATGTTTGTGTTTAATATAGCCATGACACATTGATCATACCAAAGATAAAGAAAATAATCGTCAAGATAACGCTGACGATAAAAATCCGTGATTTCAAGTTCTGCAACCACATCCTTCGTTGAGCTTTATTTGCTGCTTCTCTGAATTGGTTACTAGTCATGGACAATCGATCACTTGCATCTTGTAAATCCTCTAACTTATCTCCACGTTCCATAACTTTCATTACATTGTCTCGCATCACATTTGTCACATCATCAATTTGGATTTTGACACTAAACAATATTAAATACACTCGTGTTAATTAACGAACTTTGCTGTTATATTTTCTGCGATAAATTACTTTGGTATATCCATGACTTGCTTTTTCTCATTGCGTATTCTTGAAAGATTAATATTTGAATAATTCTAAGCAATCTCTACAATTTAAATTTCAACTTGAATTGTACGAAGAAGCGCGCGCGCAATCTAATAATATTTAAATACCAATAAAAAGACCACATATATATTTACCTATCCATTTTCCCATCGATTTTGCCAATTCCATTTGAAGTACTCGGACGGCTGAAATCAAACATCAAACATGATGGGAGGATAAAAGTATATGTTACGGGTTCATCATTTTCATGATCATAATAAACCTCCGGTAATGGAAATCGATATGCCAATCAATTCTTCATCGCTCTATTACAAAATAATATAAATATGATTAAAAAATATAGAATAATAGAAAAAGAGAATTCTTTCTACTTTTTTTGTTGAAATATAAGTTAACTGATTTGGCAAATGAGTGGGAGCTCATATTATTCATAGAATCTTCAACGACTTACTTAAATATCATATCCTCATCGGGCTCACTGTCATGTTCCAGGAGTGTCTGCTACAAATGAATGTATTATACAAGTTTACTTCACAAATGTCATTAAAATCTATGGTACATTATTTCAAATAACATACGTCAAAATGCATACTAACTTTTTCATCCTTATCTGCAGATTCAATGTCCTTTCTGGACAAATCACTTTTTCCCATGGTAGCCATGTATCTTAAATAGTGTATTAAAACTTTTCGAAAATAAAAATAATTATGAAATACTTCCAAAAGTAGGAGAAATTTTCACGTTATACTTTTTGCCGAACATATATGCAGCCATATTGTCAAACTCTAATTACAATTATCGACTCAGCCTTCAAATTCGTTTGTATAATTGACCGAAAGATGGTGCTACTTGCAACCTTTAGGCGACACAATCGATCGAAAACTTGTAGAAGTGTATCGATAATTAAAAAACTCCTACTTTATCGAAATTAATATATATTTATATATATATATTATTCTTTTAAAATTAATTTGCAACATATTTTTAAATTTTTACGAATAAATTTGTATTCGAGCTTTAAGTTTGTTTGATAAATCGACCGGCAAATGATGCTACCGACGACCTTCGGCGCACGCAATCGATAGAAAATTAGCGCGAGAAATATTCATCGTTCAAAAAAATTTCTATTATATCGAAATAGTTATATATTATATTTGTATAGATTTTTTTTTTTTTTTTTCAATTAATTTAAAACATACTTTTATATACATATCTACATTTTCACGAAAACCTGTAGACAATAAAAATAACTATGTCGATTAGGAGGGAAGATTTCTAGAACACAAAGTTCATTGAAAAGTATTCTTCGCTAAATCAAAAAACTTCTAACCGTTAGGATGAAACTGCTGACGTTTTCTACAAAGAACCGACAACGGTCTGATCCGACAGTTGACGTTTGAAATTGCGTGTTCCTTTATTCCAGATAGCTATTGTGGTATACTGTACATAACTAGGAAAAAAAATGCTTGAGAAAAATCGTGAATGTTCGCGAATAAACCCGCTAGCCACAACAATAACTACAACCAATATATCCTTAGAAAGCTCAAAAGAATCCACCCAGGAGACTTAGTAAAAAATTAAATCTAAATGAAATAAATGACAATATCGACGCTATCTATTTTCACTTATAAACCAATTTACTAAATCTCTACGGACAAGTTGTAAAGAAGTATAGAGTTAATAAAAAAGAAAAAAAAACATCCTTTTCTTTTTTACTCAAAGAGACAAAGAAAGAATAATTGTTTTATAAATTTACGACAATGATTATAAAGCAATTCTCGTTATATATAATAATTTATTATTTTTTATTAATTAATATAAACAAGAGGATAGAGATAGAAAAATACATCATTCTAACAACTTTCAAAATACATATGATTCTTCGACTTATTTTGTATAGTCTTGCAAATCGTAATTGTGCGAGCGAGACACTCTTTTTGTCTTTTTGTTTTTTTTTAACTTACATAATAGAATTAATTTACGTAATACGAAAGTAGTAAAAAAAGTAATACAAAACAGAATAAACAAAAGAGAAAATAAAAGGAAACCATTTTGAGAAAACTTACTATACTTAGCTCGTGCTTACAGAAGAATTGATAATTGATTAAGAGACAAAACATCGAAATTGTCTCATTCGAGCACACACATTAAATACATTATGTTTACGTATACAAACGCGAATAATAGAAGACAATTATGCTTGTCTAATCATTATGTCTATTGTTTCATGATTGTACGATGTTATGACGGCGCTTGAATTAGAATCAAGTACCAACATTATACACACACACACACACACACAAAATCACGTAACACATCCATACACACATCGCGAGTATTCTATTTTCCTAATTTTCTCTCTTTTTTCCTTTGTGATTGCTAAACGATGATGATTTCATTGAAATACCTGTTACTATAACATTTTAATGATAATATTTTCTCCTATTACCACCACCGAGAAAATTTCAGTTCACGTTAACTGCATTCTAAATATTCTTTTTGAACTTCGGAACGCGAATTAAAGATACTCGTTTAAATGTTACGTTTCATCGAATAATAATAATCGACGAAACCAAATGATTGGACTATGTTCAGCTACATTTTCTTGGAATATGATCAAAATAAAGGACAAATCAAATCGAAAAGTATGTCTTCTCGACGCATTTATTTATATGCTTACTTTGTATTTTCTTACTTTTTTTTTATTAGTTATTTTATTTTATTTTTTTTTAGAAATATTTGAATCTTATTTACTTGTGCACACTTAATCATTACTTATGATGATATCGATATATCATTTTTAATTTATAAGAAGAGAGAAAAAATATATCTTATGACATGAAAACGAAACATTAGTGAAAGAAGATTTCACCAAATTTTTTACTCTTTTTCTATTATTTTTTATACACAGACATAATTAAACTTGTTGATTATTTGTTACTAATGTCAAGAGTTCAACAATAAGGATGCAAATTTTTATACTATGTTTATAAAGTTTTAATTATAATTTCAAATCTAAGCGAATACAATTTTCATAATTTTAAGTTTATATTCATTTGTTCACACTTATCTATTGAATGTTTCATTAAATTTACGTACATATATATCATATTCTATTAATTACTATATATTACTATTATTATTAGTATAATTATTATTATTATATTCAATTACGAAAAGCAAAGACGACCAGCGCCACACTTTGATGGACGAATCCAGCGTCCAATCGATTGATGAATCATGCAAGTTTCTCAAGTCGTGGCAGTTTGATAAAATTTCACCGCATTTATAATTACGTACATTTTTATAATAATTATTGCTAAATGATCCTCCTTTTTGCGAAAATCCTTTAATCCATTTGCATCATAACTTTAAATATGTAACTAACTTTATGAATCAGAGATACTGTAATGAGAAACGATCTGCATCAAGGCGCATTTTATATTTTAAGTTAATAAATGAAAATATTTTGAAAATTTTATATTTAATTTGGAAATACCTAGCAAACGCGCCCGTTACCAACGGCTAAAAATATCTGAACAAACAATTAAAAAATAACATTTATTGGCAATTAACTAACAGTTCGAATTTTTTTTTCAAATTATTTCACATTCGGTATTAAGTGAGTTTACGTTATTGAATTATTCTACTTTCGAATGCAAATGGGTTAATAAATATTATCTTACGCAGAGGACAAGATTATCTTATTGAAATATATTGGCGAAAGAGAATTTTTAAGAAGGAACATACATATATATATTTTGAACGAAAATTAGAAAGATCTATACGAATTTGAAAATATTGATTGTCCTTTGATATAACGTTTTAATTTAACGAACAATAAAACAATTAATTAATTTTACATATATGTAGATAAATATATTGTACATTGAATCTTTAAATTTATTTATTCTGAGAAGATATGTGGACCAGGACATATTTATATTTATTAAACATTTCGATAATAAAATCTATCGACAAGAATGATATGTTATAAGATATATAAATATATTTTTAAAAATATCTATATATATTTTTATAATATAGTATATATATAAACGTAAAAGATATTCTTAAATATCTAAAAAGATGTAGAAAGAATATATTAATACTGTTACTTTTCAAATATTATTTCTATTATCGAACAAATTCTCGTTAGAATATTTACACGAACTTGTGTTCGATAAAACGCAAATAGAAAGGTAAATGCTGTGTGAGAGAGAGAGATATAGAAAGAAAGAAAGAGAGAGAGAGAGAGAGAGAGAGAGAGAGAAATAGTGACAAAAAGGACACGTGTCGCTAATTAGCATCTAATAAATAATCAAATCGCTGCATTGCAGACAAACAGCAAGCCAGATTATCCGGCTCAGCCATTTATGTTACATTCAAATGAAGGATTTCTAGGACCATTCATCTTAATTCTAATTTTGGATTTAGGTACCGATTCAACGTAGAAGAACACATGCACCCTCACACACACACATACATTATTATGTTCGCAATTTAAAATGATGAGTGCAGCTTGGATATCCAAACGTCGAGAAACTTAAAGCTGTTAAATAGATATATATGTTACTATTAAAGTATATAACTCATTTTCAGTTAATTCATGAGAAGCCAAGATCTTAGATGAAATAACTAGGCGTTTTAGGCAAAAAATATAAAAATTTTATTATACACTTAATCTAGTTGTTTTAAGAAATTACACTAGATAAAATATGAATTTTAACGAGAGGCGAATAGTTAAAATATGAAATCAAAATCTGATTCGTCTTTTTACAACAATACTCGTAATTATTCGTTTTTATCTTTACCTATACTTTGAAAACTAATGTTCTGTTAATCGTACTGTTTTATTGAATCTAATTTACGAATCAAATTTTAATTTTATACTTTAATTACTCACCTTCTATAATTCTTATATTAACTTGGTAAAGTATGTAATTCTTTCGTACTTTAACAGATTAGTATAGTTATTTTATATTATATTATTTTGCTGATTATTTTATAAATTAAAGGATTTCACATTTTAACAGTAATAAATTAATACGTATATATTATACTAGCATTCAGTCGTCGAGTTTGATAGCTTTTCGAATTATATCACATTATTTCATTAAAACCAATTTCTCTTTTTATTTCAATTTTAATTCTAATAAAAAGCAAGTATCTCGTGTAGTATATAATTTATGATATATTAAAAAGAATAAGCGCAATAGAAAGAGAAAATAAAAAATAGAAAAATGATTCTAATTAAATATTAAAACTTCAAATAATCTATACGAATGGAAATATATCATCAACATTCCTTTCAATAATTACGATTGATGAAAAAATAGCGTATAAAAAAAAAGGAAGCTACTTAATTGAAATTTATAGTACCTGTTATACAAAATATAACTTAACATTGAATGTTTTCATTACTTTTTGTAATATTATTCGACGCGATAGCTCGGCTAATTAAACCATACTGAGGCATACGTAGATTGCGTATCTCATGCGGGCGTATATATATTGTTCGATATGAAAATCATTAACGATAATGAGAATCAAATATCTCGTCCTAGAAGTTATCTCATTTTATCATAAAAAATATAGAAGTAGGTAAGTGAATGCTTATAATACTCGTTATCGAATAGTAGAAAATTAACTTATAAATGTCTAAAAGTCGCGAAATAAAAAATAAATAAAAATTTCTGCTCTTGTAACAAAACGACAAGACTATTTTATTCTTTATAACCTCTTCATTCGTTGATGATTTATCTCCTTAAAGAACGTGAAGATTTTCGCAACTTTTACTTTTGCTATCGTTCAAACACATTTTGTTCAGTATCTCCCTTGCAAGATTGAGACTGTAAGCAGTTTTACTGCCATGTAATTTCGACATTTTACCCTTGCTACATTGACGCCTTAGCTTCTTATCACGACTCTCACGTAGACGAATTTGTTTTAATACACCAACCAGAAGCTCGTCGACGTTGTGTTTTATTCCACTCGACGTTTCGATGAATTTGCATTCGCGAGACATCGCCAGTTGTTTTCCCTCTTTAACAAAAAATAATTTTTACCAATTTATAATATAATTTCTATTGTTTTTCTTTGACATGTACTTTTTTCGTCTTTTAAATCATTTACATCCTTTTTTTCCCCGTGTAAAATAATCGAACATTCGCAATGTCATTCTATGGAAGGATCTTTACCCTCAAGAATCTTTTAATTATCTCGACCCACATAAGTGAAAGTGGCGATATTATCTCGGAGAATTCGAATTCCATGGGATTCGAACTACTCTCATCTTCTACGACATTACTAAGATGTTCTCTTTATTACATGGTTTCCCGACAAACTACCTCCTAATTAATTCACTCATATTTAATAACATCATTCATTTTTCATAATCTCGTCCTTGCAAACTTTTCTTATGATTTATTCGCAAGGATAGCAGAAAAAGGAAAAAGAAAAAGAAGAGTGTACTGTGTACGCGTATTTCCGTGTGCGTGTGTTCTTATATGTGAATTCGCAACTCCTTGTAAAATATTTTTTACCTCTTAGGGTACCACGAATTATGGTAACGTCAATAATTTTAACTTAATTAATAGCCCTCTATAATATTTATTTCTATGATGATTAGCTTACATTTGTTTTCTTCAAATTAAAAAGTCTAATTTCAAGAAATTCAATTTATCATGTAACCGTCAAGACCAATGCATTCACGTCAATTTTATGCTTATCACCACTACTATTTCTTCCATCAAATTAGTATTAAATCAGTTAATTAAACTTTCACAAAAGATTCAATGAATTCAATTTCCTTCGAAAACCGAGCTAGAGTAATCCCATTTTAAGATAATTCGTCCTTCCATTCTTTCTTCTGTTAATGAGGTACGTTTTTCATTTAATCATTACGAAAGGACTTCTTAAATTTTCGAGTAGAAAACGTCACCTTGATAATGTTTTACGAACTTCTATTGATGGATAAAAAACGAAGATGTCATCGAAAAAACAATTAAACTAATCCAACTCTACTTAAGACATTTAAAATTTGTTAAATGTATTGTTGAAAATGTTTCTCGTCTATGCGAATACAAGTTTGACATTGTTGTAATATGATGTTTTTAACATGAAGGATTTCATCTCGAATGTTCTATTCATATCTACAACTACATTCTTAATTCATTCTACCATAACATCAAGTGTAGCTATCTAAGTTACTTAAACTTTTTCTATTAGTTTCCCTAACAAATAAAAATCTAACGGAGCGAGGTCAGGTGAGATATACGGCCAAACTATTGTTAAGGGAACAATACGCGTTGAATCATACCAAGATAGTTAACAATTCACGCGAAACTGCTAAATGTCATCTTTTAGGACAAAACATTTAGACTCTTTTACAATTAATGTTATAACTTTTGAATAAAATTTTAAATGACCTATATTTATATATAACATTTCTTTTTCGTATTTTTGAATCACCTCAAATACCTCGTATACAAAATTTGTTTTTTTTTCTAAATAATTATTTGTAGTATATACTTTGGCATATTCATTCAATAATACTGAACAATAAAAGAATAAATTGGTAAAATAGAAAGATATCAAAGACAAAAAGGAAAGAGAGAGAGAGAGTGATGGAAAATTTCAATCCTCACCGTTGAATGTAATCGTACGACTTCGTGCCAGATCAGATTTGTTTCCTACGACGATAACCGATCGTTCCTGAGTGTAATGCTCGGTCCACAAGTAACTAAGTATCTCCTCGGCCATTTGAAAACTTGTGCGAGATACTATTGAGTAGACCACGATGCAGGCGTGTGGCTCGTACGTCGACAAAGAGTTCTCTACCTGTCACAAACGAATAACACCTCATTTCACTCTTTTTTTCTTATCACTTTTAAAATGTGTTTATTTTTTTCTCTTCGTTTATTTGCCTAACAACTTTCAACTTTAAATTATAACATTTTTGAATATACCATATATATATTTATTAATATATGGTGACTCATATTACATCCCGTGAAACAATATATATAATATATAACGATCAATTTCTTATCATTAATATTTGTTTTTTAATTGCTATTAAAAAGTATGGAATGGAAGTATGTATCAAACCTTTTTTGGAACATCTTATATAAATAAAAAGAAAGTTAATTGATCACGTTATTTAAACAACTATTACTTAAATCAAATTCATTTCGTTTACTATATGTAACAAATTCAAAGAAATAATAAATTCAGCTAGTATCCTAAAAGCAATGTTTACTCACGCTCATCTCTATATGGGGATGGTCGATGAAGATTAATTCGGATTCTTCTTCATCAAGCAAAATAGAGACTGTTTTCTCACCAAATTCGTCATCTGCAAGAGAAAAAAAAAATACACGAATGGAATTGCTATTCGTAAACTGAAAATTATTATGCTCGAGAGCTTAAAAAGATGAAATAATTTTTCTCTCTTTAATTATATTTTGCGTAGGTATCTGTATATTTTAAATATTATATATCTCTGCATATACTCATAATGTCACGTTTTTGCAGCCTCATTTTGTAATTATTTTTGTCTACAATTTTTTAAAAATTTTATTAAAATATTATAAATTTGATAAATAATTGGTATGAAAATAATTTATAGTGTCTCAAAGAAAATATAAAATATAATATTTAGAAAAAAAATATACTATTTTCTGTGTACGTATATTAAGCATTATTATTTTTCTTTGTTTACGATTTATCTGATTATGAGAGAATACGTAAATCCAACGGAGTCGACTCAAAGTAAAGGAAGAATCGATCACCGGACACGAAGCTCTACGTAGCTTTGTGTGTACGTTTCTAATCATGATTATATAACGCTCCAAAAAGTTCATCCGTATAGCTGATTACACAAAAGGATTAGTGCATAAACTTAAATGCTAAAGTCCTGGAAAATAGATTCGCTTGTCAGATTGATCGATGTATCCCAATGGCCGTTCGCACTTTAATGAAGAAAAAGAACGTTGTAAATCGTTACTTTTCTTGACATTTTACGAGGAAAATAAATGAAAAAAAAATACATGATTTTGATCAACGATCTTAATAAATGAAAATTTAGAAGATAACATTATATTACACAATTATAGAAATAACAATTGTTCTATTGCTTATATATTGCATTATAGATATATCTTACATCATTGAATAAATTGATTATTTAATATTTGAATTATATCATTAATTTAATATTCTCCTGATATTGATTACAATATATTACCTATTTAAAATTAATTTACATTAATATTGTAAGCAAATTTACATTATATTGCCGATTACAAATATTCACATAAATATAATCAAAAAGATATTCTCTTTCCGCCGTGTTTTATTTTATTAAAATTTTTTTCCTTCGAATATATTTTCTGCGACTAAATTTGTGAAAAAAAATGATTCCGAGAAAAGAACGATATTTCGTTCTATATTTTGATCCGTCACGTATTAAGACAAAATGTGAATAATGAACATCTTAATGTTGTAAACGACCGGTTACAAATGCACAGACGTAAATAACGTTGGTCGTTTATGAAAACGATACATGAAATCTCCATTATGACACGCTGAGAATAAAATATATGTCGAGTTATATTAATCACTTTCTGAGAGAGAGAAAGTCCTTGTAAACGGAAAAAAAATATCAAAAACGTTTACTCTCTTTGACATTAAATGGACACATGATTGTTACGCATATCAATTATATATTCATAATGATCATTTGCGATAACGTAAGAAGTAATTACGAATTAATTAAATCCTGTTTTACATCGAATTTCACATAGATATTTATCTATCAATCGTCTCATTTCATAATCGCGTTAATCAAGCGACATTTAAATAATCCAAATACATATAGAGTTATCGAGATAATGCGTTTGTTAACAATGATGTAACATGACCGTGTTGTATATATAGACTTCAAATTAATTCCGAACGATTTAAAGGACGTTACATAAATTTATATGGTACAACGTTATATTGTATATTTCAGTTAAATCGTAAAAACCTGTAATTTTACTTAAAATACTTAAACGTTTTTGAGAAAGCATATAAAAATAATTTGATTATACATCAAAAAACTGGTTATTGTAAGAAATAAGAAAATTGTATATGAATTTATAAGAAGTTAGTAAGTAAGTCGATAAAAAAGCACAATTAATAGATATTATATTATATATTATATCAAATATAGAATTATAGTAACAAGGAGATTGAAAAGACAAAATACAGATAGATTCTTCCTTTCAGTGATTTCCATTGATGTTACACAAACGTTATTTAAAATCTACTAAAACTTTTAATGGATTGAATAAAAAAAGAAAGAAAAAAAAAATCGATCGTTAGGGAGTCTCGTTAAAGGGTATCCTTGGTAAAGGATTATACAAAATCTGTAATACCTTTACATTTATTTATAACGAAAGGAAATAGTATAAAGGAAAGAAACAAATAAAAAAAAATAAAAGAAAATCTACAGAAAGAACAGCCATAAACTTAACGAAAATTTGCTATGACACAATTATTGTATTTAACGAGGAACATTCCGAGTCTCGAGTATACTACTCCTGCGATGAGTTATACTTGTTACTAGGTTAACAAGTTATGCTACAAATTTTCACCGCAAAAGAATAAATGAAACACTAAACGAGCTTACGTCATAATTTGTCCGGAAACTAGCACGTCTCTACCGTGAAATGCTTAGAAAATCGTGAAGGTGTATCGTTACATTTATGAGACTTTAAGACACACTTAATCCTTCTCTGTGTTAATTCGAGTGTATTTTTATAATTAATATTTTTAACAAAGTACAACTCGAATTTTTCGACTGTAAATATTTTCCAACAATGATCATCCGTTTTAAATGTCACGGGAAAAAAAATTATTGTTTATATTTTTTATACCAGAGTATTATTATATTATCTACAAAAAAGTAACATGAATATAATAATTACGTCATGACAAATTAATTATTCATTTATATAACATTATTTTGATTAGTCGACAAAATATCAATATTTTTCAACTCAATGTTATATACATATAATAGATTCAAAAAAAAGAAAAGATCTTCTCTCTCTCTCTCTCTCTCTCTCTCTCTCTCTCTCTCTCTCACCCTCTCCTTCTTTTTCTTTTTCTTTAAGGAACATCTCTAAAACTTTTGTAAAAGATAAGAAAATTTGTTCGAAGAACCTGTAGTTTTGTCACGTTTGTCACGATAAATTTTCCTTCGCGGATGTATACAACACACATCTTCCTTTGAACGATAAAATGTTTCTTCTATTTCCCTCTTTCTTTTTTTCTTTTTTATGTGAAAGAACGAAATCCATCACATGGATTCTTATTTCCGCGGGCGAAATTGTCGTATAAAATTCATTCAAAAAAGTATTACATAAAATATACACATATATATAAATATATATGTATATACGTATATATATATATGTACCGTCGAAACCGGAAATCAGTCATTGCTAGTAATTCCTCGGCATTGTTATCAATGCCATCCAACGAAATCGGAAATTGAAAAATTCAGCTAAACCAAAACTTTTCAAAGAAATCGCATAGATGCACAATTTACAGCATTGCATTCTCTGATATTTTCTGAACTTTACATGCTAAATTTTTAACTCGATATGGTATTCTACGCGTAGACAAAAGAGTGTACTTTAATTTAATATAAGTTTCATTAAAATTTATTCACTTTAAGTATAAAAAATATTTACCGAAATTTTTCAAAGAAATCGCATAGATGCACAATTTACAGCATTGCATTCTCTGACATTTTTTGAACTTTACATGCTAAATTTATAACTCGATATGGTATTCTATGCGTAGACAAATGAGTGTACTTTAATTTAATATAAGTTTCATTAAAATTTATTCACTTTAAGTATAAAAAATATTTACCGAAATTTTTCAAAGAATTAGCAAAGTTGTACAATTTACAGCATTGCAATCTCTGATACTAACAATGGCGGATTTCCAGCTATAACGCTAACATATATATTATATATGAAAAGAGTATTTTGAATGTAAGATAAGAAATAGAAAAGACGGCGTGGGTTGGTCCGTTGTATTATTTTCTCTATATTTTTCATTTTCTTATCATGAAAGAACCGTACCGACGCATGCGAAAATACTCATATATATAAATGTGTTAGTAAATATTCTCTATAATTCTACGAATATTTTCTCTCTTTTTCTCTATTGTTTTTTTCTTTCTCTGTATTTTCTCTTTCTCTCTCTCTCTCTCTCTCATATTCTTTATCTTTATTCTTTTTCTCAAATATCACAGCAATCCAATATCACGTAACACGGCAGGTTCCATTAACGGATTGCTTGCTACGTGAAACTAAGAAAATGAAGTATTGAGATGAACTTCTAAATGATCGATCGATTATTATATCGTATTGATTGAAAATTTATCCACAAGTTCTGTTATAAAAAAAAAAAAAAAAAAAACAAAAAGATTTAAATGAAAACATGATACGTATCCAAGTACATACGAATCTTTTTTTAAAGTCTCTACTTTCTCGCATTTGAAAGATTTCAGAAAGAAGAAGACCCGGCGAATATAAATTCTATGAAATCATTTTTTGTATATTTGATTACTCGATGAAAATCAACTGCCACGTAAAAAAATAAGTTTCATTTAAAAGTTTGAATTATCTTTAATAATTAAATATCTCAAAATGTTTTATCCAGAGAAAAATCCCGGTCATATCCTAGCAATATTATGCATAATAAATAAAATTAAAAAGTCAAGCTAAAATTAAGTGGCAGAAAAATAAAACAAGTGATAATAAAAGACCACTAAACAAATTAATTAAAGATGTTAAGCATAGCATACGTGATCACAATAATGCAGAATTCGAAAAATACCTTATACCTAATATTTTTAATAATTAAAAAAATATATGTAATTACCTAAACTAGCGTCGTAGGTATTCATGTACTCGCTGGTCATGAACTGTGATACCAAGGCCGTTTTCCCGACTCCAGAATCACCGAGTAAAACTACCCTATATTTGGGTATTTCTTCAATTTCACTTTCGCTACTTTCATCACCTTGACCGCTGCAACAGGATCCTTCGAATGGTGACCTCTCACCCGACACATTGCTATTTCTGGGAATAATATAAAAAATGAATGGATTAACACGCTGATCCAAAACTTTCGAAAACTTCGATATATATTTGATCCAACATTGATAAGCTTTCCCTTTATTTTCGTAAGCTCACAAATCCCAAATTTAAAACTAAACTTAAATTAATAGTAAATAAAAGTCATTAACGTTAACTTCATTTCAATGATATATTTTATGATTGATCATTAATAACTCAAATAAATAATAAGAATAGAAATAAAAATAAAAAGAAGATCTTAAAATGTAAATGAAATTGAAAATATATTCGAACAACGAGTATTTATTTTCCAGACAAAACTCGATAAAACTTTGTCTCATGGGATTTCATCAGTGCCGCGGTAATGGTTTTTTCAAGTCATCGTGCCAATTCTCTCGAGTAATCGAGGAGCATCACGAGGTCGTCCCACCATCGAATTCAAAACTTAAACTGATTTTCTCGAATATAAAATTAATGAACTTTGAAAAAGAATTGAAACTTAGTGTCAATAATGATAAAGAAAACAGATCAAATTCTATATTTTATCATATTTGTTAATAAATCTTTCCAAGTAACTAATGGATTTCGTAAATCAGAAAACTTTTCAAGAAATACACGGCAAATTGCCAAATAAATGATTTGCATCATGCGTATAATATAGCATTGTTTTCACGTGCTCGCCAAAAAGGTTAAAGAAAATCATTGTCAATACGTCACACTATGACTAATTTACATTTTAGATTTAACATTAGATATTAAATCTATACATATCTATGATAGAAAAGCATTTAAAGAAGAGATCCCGTTCAATGATATCAAATTAAAAATTAAAACAATAGAAATAAATTATATCAAATATTTTCCCTATCTAGATATGAAGTTTAAAATAAGTTTTTAAATCTTTTTATCTTTCTTTGTATATAAATATTCAATTAAGAACAGTGCTGTTGAAAAATTGATTGAATTATATTCAAAATCAAAATGAATATAAAGTTTAAGTTAAAAAAATTTGTCTTTTGGAATTGACATGAAAAAGGATAAAAGTAAATAAAAATGATTCCAGAGATATCCAGTTGAAATATATAGGAGGTCAGGAAATAATGATCGAAATGCAAGAGACGGTAGGCACGGAAGCTCCGGATCGGCCTGAATTTTGCTACTTCGATCGGTTTCCTCCCCTAACTTCGAATCCACCCTCTCTCTCTCTCTTTCTCTCTCTTTCTCTCATCCTCTCTTTTTCTGTTACATAAAATAAAGTGAAAAAGCGAGATAAAGAGAAAGATACTGAGATATTCTTTGCACCTCTAAAAAGAATTTCTCTCAGGGAAAATAATTCTAAACGATTCTTACAATCGAAATTTTCTAATCAATTGTATTTTACATTTTTTTTTTTGCGCGCGTGCAAAATAAAATGTCATCTATTTATTATGAATGATGATAAAACGTATGAAATAATATCGACGAAAAAATAAATAAATAAATAAATATTTTACGTCGTCGTAAAGGGAATATAATTTTTTATTTAAGATCTTTACACACACGTGGAAGTACTCCCAAAAAAAAAAATACGTTTACTCCGTTCGATCGATGAACTCCACAACTCCGCAATTAAAAACGAAGCGTCCATCCAATTTTTTGTCTTTGTTTTTTCTCTTTTTTCCTTTTTCTTTTTTATCGTTATATTAACTTGGAAAAAATACTTTTCAAACGATAGGATACCGAATCCATGAAAAATATCTATAAACTCATCGGTCATTCGTAAAGTGACTATAAAATTCGTACGATAAAGCAAGTCCATCGGAATTTCACAAAAGAAAGACGAATATATAAAAAGATTTACATTAAATGAAATTAAAGTAATGAGAAAAAAAAAAAACAAAATAAAAAATTGGTAGATATTATATACGTTGATATGAGTAAATAAAAAAGTTTGTAAAGACGATAAACCATTTTGCATTTATCAATAAATAAATAAATGTCTATCAATAAATCCTTTGAAATAAATTTCATAAGTCGAGTTATTACTAATTTGAAAAAAAAAAAAAAGAAAAAAATGAACAAGATTTAATGTCCTTCGAAGATATCAAAGTTCCTTATCTTTGAGAATAAAAGAAAGAAATAGAGGGAGAAAGAAATTTACAGAAATAACAGCAGCCTCTCATTTTCATGAAGTAACAAATTCCTTTTTATGATTTCTCTAAAGTTGGCTGATTTTCATATTTAAAAAGAGAACCCCTACACTGAAACATCCCCTATCTTCGATATCATTGTAGTTATCGTTCTATATTAAAATTAATCAAATAGATGAGAAAATTAATGTTAAACTGTGTTAATGTAATAAAATGTGAATTAATCTTAAACTTTGAAAGCTGTTTGAATCCATTTGCTTTTTAACAGACGAACTTTCCTCTCCCTCTCTCTCTCTCTCTCTCTCTCTCTCTTTTCCTCTTCTCAGTTGATGGAATAGGACTACCAGATGATGGGATTAATTATCATCCAAATTAACGTAGTCTCAAAGCTCATCGTTTAAACGTGTCGCGAAGGAAATGGACAAGGTAGTCTCATAATTTCACGTGGTCGTTTCAGAGGCCAAGAACAAAGCTGTTACTCCGTACTTGTTATGTTTGGCACGCGGTATTGCGATTGGCTGGCTGCAGGTAGAACATGTTATATATAAACGAACGTCTCTCTATTTCTTTTTCTCTCTCTGTCTCTCTTTCTGTTTTAACTGAGGGTGACCAAGAAAAGAAGAAAATCCGAGACAAATATTTACTTCGGCTATTTGAAGTCAGCGAGTATGTTCTAGCTAAAAGCGATATTCTTTCATCAAATAAAAAAAGCTTCTCAGCAAAATTCTCAAAGATGAAGAAAAAACATGGATGTATTTTTTTGGTTTGCGTTAAGATAAAATATAGGAAAAGGAAAATCAATATCCAACGAGAACATATATGTTATTTTACGAACGATTCCTAATCGTTATTATATTTCAAACGATAATTGTCATAATTAATCCAATTGATCTAATTAATGATAGTTTAACATAATTACGCTAATTACCGTGATACGAGTTATTATTTTATATGTATCTTTTGAAATAAAAAATATATTTGTCAAATAAGTATTTATAAAGGTCCAATGAAAACGATAGAAAAAGGAATTTCAAACTACAATAAGTTTTTTATCAATTATATTAAGTTATGAAACTTTCACATTCGAACTATCGTATTATACGTGATTCTGCTTTTATAGTAAAAAGTGGAAATTGGCAAATAAGCAAAGGGCTCTCAATACAAAAGGCAAGAATCGATGGGAAGAATGTCTTCGATAAAAAGGAATTTCTTTACAGAAATGCCGATGTAATCGTTCGAGAATAACTTATATTCCGTTTTATATTTTATCTTCTAAGATTTATAAAGAAATATGAAATATCGAGAGAGTAAGATCATCGATCATCAGTATAAATAAAAACGCAAAAGATCCAAATATATTATAATTTAAATGATATATGTGTTTATAATATGTTTGTTTAAATAAATGTATTTATATTTGAAAACTTAAAACTTAACGAGACCTTCCTACCCGAACGATTTACGATTTTGGAATAAGCTTCATTAAAACGAGATCCATTCGTTTTAAGTTGATTTTCTTTTCCGAAATTCACGAACTCCCTCAAAAGTATTTATTCTTTTCAGCTGTTCTGTTTTTCGTATATACGCACGAATACGATCTAATGATTTCTTCCTGACTAAGCGAATTCTCTTTAAACTTCCCTCCTCCTCATCTACCCACTAAAAAAAAGTAGGGAAAGTAAGAAAAAGAGGGAGCAACTTCAAGAGCGTGGATGTACAAAAATAGAAAATACTTAATGCTAAGATTTACGAGAATACGAGAAATCGTGAGAAAATGTTCGTTAAAATTAATTTCATCCATGAGATAGATTTTTGAATGCAATCCATAAAATATTTGATTTAGATAATTTTCCTCGACATTTTTCCTCGACCATCCGAAAGGTTTTCTGATTCATTTTATCGAATCATCTCGCGCGTGTCTGAGAAATTCGTGATTATTTACAATAGTAACTAAATGAATCATCGATTATCAATCTGAAAAATCACGTCGATTGTTTTAAATGAACGATGACTTAAGAATCTTTAGATCTTATCTAGTTATCTGTGAGACAATGATCTAAATATAAGTGTTGAAAAAATACGAAAAATTATTTTCTTCTTTTTATATTATCATTGGATCATAGGTACGTTTTTCTTTATTCACCTTGATAATTTTTCAAACAAAGTTTCTTAAAAACTTTCAAACTCAAACTTATATTTCTTTCCATATAACCGACAAACTTAGAACTTTTGAAGATCTCGTGAGCGATCAATAGTAAGAGAAAATTTTATTTGACGAAATACGAGAATACCCGAGAACATCCGAAGTAAATATATTCAACTTTTTCGAATTTGTTCAACATATTTTCTTTCATTTAATTAATTAATTGATAAGTATTTTCATTATCATTTTCATTGAAACGATGTCAAATCCCACGAGAGTGTCATCAAAATTTCTCTTGTTTAGATTCTGATAAACGTGACGATTCTTCGAATTAAATGCAAGTATAGGACATTTCTATGTTCTTGGGATCAGTTTATTCCAAACTAGGAAAAGTTATAGTAAATGTGATGTTCTTATCTTAGAATATTTATTTCCTTTTCGTGGGCACAATGGATGGTCGAATGAAAACCCTTGAAAGGTTAACATCCTGAAATATTAAATGGCCAAGAGATCTACAGAATAATTTTTGATGAATTTAAGATAACACAAGAGACTTACGTCTAATATATAATAAATTGATGTGTGTTGGAATGATAGGTCCGTGAAAACCAGAATTACGTGTAAAGGTATAGATGATATACTATCTTAGGAAAGGTTCTTTCAAATATGTATTAAGGAAAAATTAATAAAGCTATTTTTACGATTCGTTGAAGAGGGGAACAACCGATCTGTGCACGGAGAAGTATATATTGATTTCTAGATAAAAAAAAAAAGGGAGAGAAAGCAAATGATATAAAAAATAAAGCAACATATTTACGTATATACACAAATGTATTCAGAAAATTGCTAATGAGAGTATAAGAAAAAGTTTTTCACTCAACGTATTCTTCATATTCCCGTACGACTTTAGATTCACTCGTCGTTAAAAATCACTAACATATGTTTTATATGGAACAGACATCGTTAAGTTTTAAGGCGCTGAAGAATTTCTGACTTGGTATGATGACTCACAACGTACAACGTATTTTAACCAATTTATGTTTCTGCTATCCGAAGACAGACAGACAGTGAAAACACAAGAATACATTTGGCAGTAATCCTTAAATACTCGAAAATATAAATATCTTATTTACATCTCTGTGGTATAATACAAATGAATGTATATATATATTTATGACTGACAAATATATTTATGATTGAAGTAAATAATGCATAATATGTGCAATTATAAACGTTTACTAAATTTATTGAAGTAGCGTTAAGGATGTTACTGATTTTCTCATTTAATCAAACCTGTCTAAGATAATTATGCAAATTATTTTCAACCGCAATATTTAAATCTTAATCTCGGTAATTTCACATCGTTCTCTTGAGAATTTCTATTGTATTATACATAAGTAGAGCACACACCTCCTTCCACCCCACCGTACCCCTTTTCAATTTACCTTCTTTAATTCCAGACAATAAGATACATCCACTATCCTTGGAATTTACCGGAACACCACGAGAATTCTAAATGCCGATGAACTTTTATTTTCACCTCTTATATATTCAACGTATATAAAAGAAACAAATTGAAATAAAACTTTGTGAGTTGGAAGGAATATTTTCAGAAACTCAAATGTCGGAATTTCCGACAGCCTTCTTTCTCGATTTTCCTAACTATTCATTTACGAATATACAAAGAAATATTTTAACGAAATTAATGTTCCTTTTTATCTGTAACCTTTTCACCATAAACACCTTACGTGTTCTATGAATAAAATACATTTTTTTATACATAAAAGAAGAAGAAAATTTGTTGAACCTTCTTCCGATACATTAATAATTATGAATACTCGTTAATAAGTTAATAATATAATATAATCAAACACATATTATATCGAAATAATTAAATTAATTGACGAAATCGTTTTCCATTGAATAAAATTCTCTAATTGCTAAAAAAAAAAATAATGATATTCATTTTGATAAATTTGATCGGGATTCATGAAATGACCTTTAAGCTATTAATTATCGTATTAATCACATTTCGAGCACGCTCGAATTAGCGCATTCGACGCATCTCAGCGGAAAATCGAAACTGCTAAGGGAGTTAGAGAGAGAGAGAGAGAAAGAAAGAGAGAGAGAGATAGAGAAACCAGAGAAATGAGGGAGAACGTGGTGAACGTGAACGACAGGAACATCAGAAACCATAATCTCTCTTCGTTGTAACAGAGATATGAATGAAAATCCGTCCGGTGTATTAAATAAGCTTAATTCGAGTTCTACTGAGAATTTAAGGGTTGGTTTGAATTCGATGAAGAAACTAAATAAAATGATAAAACGCTTAGATAAGTGAACGACCGTACTAGACTGATTCGAAATAGAACACGAGTAATGTCTCTCTCTCTCTCTCTCTTTTCTTGCTTAAGGAACTAAATGTCTAATCGCTTTTAATCGTTCACCGAACATCGATTCATAAGTTTTCCTATAATCCAATTCTATTTAAAGTCTCTCTTTGCTAAAGAAGATTAAAGTAAAATGATAAGATTCGAAAACATTAAATGAAGAAAATAACAATTTTCTACGTTATACCCGGAGTTAGTTAATTTAAGTTCCAATTTAAGATTAATTAAGCAGATTAATTAAGCAGATTAATTAAGCGTAAAAAATATAAAACGATTTTGTGCTTTATTTTCTTTTTCTTTTTTTTCTATGTGTGTGTGTGTGTGTGTGTATTTTCTTTTCTAGCGGAAATAGCAACTTTATTTCTAATCGCTTTTTTCGAATCTAATGTTCCTATTCGATTTAAATTTTAATTCAATTTCAATTGTATAATATTAGATTTGAAATTAATAATTATATGATATAATATTAATTCGAAGAATTTTATGTGTTCACGAATAAATAGAGTTTTTTTTTTCTTTTCGGATGACATAAGATAAAAAAAAAAAGAAGAAGAAGAAAGATGAGCGTCATCGAGAGGAGTGACAAACTCATTTGTGAGCCATCCGAAATTCCTCGAATATTCTTCGTTGCATCTTTCTTGAAGACTTTTCCGAAGCATCCCCCGTATATCAAGCCTATCGTCATCTACCACGTGATCATTACCCTACTCCTCCACCTCGTCCTTCATCCTCATACGAGCTGGTTTAGAATAACCCGAAACTCCGTCGTTCTACTCACTCGTATGTTCGATCTCGACCGGTTCGTGTCATCAGACTACACACCGTTTCTTTCCTTCATACTAATCTTCGAAATTTCAAAAACACATCTACAGTCATGGAGATTGCTAAAGGTAAGAATCATAAATGAGGAAATAAAAATTTTTGAAAATATTCTTAAACGAACGAAATTGTATCATTTCTTTCCAAATTTTATTTTTATTCTTTTATCTTCGAATATTTGTTTTTCTTATTTTATTTTATTTTTTTTGTTAAGAAAAAAAATATTTTCTTCCTTTCTATCTCTCTTTCTATTATTCTATTTTCTATATTCTTTTTTCTTTTTTTAATAATAAGTTTAATTTTGTTCTTACTCTATTGGAATTATATTCCTCCTTTGTGTAATTTATTGTTGAAATTTTTCTTTTGATACAATTATGCAAAAATTTTGTTTGCTAAAAAATATCACGAGCTATGTTTACGAATTTTTTAGAAAATATATTATAACGTATACTATATATAATAATTTCGAATATCAGTGACATTTGTTTGACGTCTGCTGTTCGATATTAAACTAAATATTCTTCACGTGATTAATAAATAATAATCGTGGACGATTACGAGACTCTATTCGTATTTTGATTTCTGAAAAAAAGTTCATAGAACTCTGATTATTCATCAAATAAAAACCACTTGTAAGGACTTGAAACTATCTTATAACTTAGTCAGCACATTATTAATTAACAAACGATAATTGATAATTATTCCGAGATTCTAATTGTATTAAAAAAAGTCCAGATCCTGAAACTTATAGAATTCTAAAAATCCATAAAATAAATGAAATTAAAGTAAACATTTATCAAAATACCATTCTAAAGGAAGGTATTAGAAGGAAAAAATGAACATCTAATTATTTCTTAAAGATAAAATTATATATATGTTTCTACGTTCAAGTAAAATTTATGCTGAAATAAATTTCACGTCCGAATATTTTCCATACGAAAAAAAGGGCAACAAAAATAAATATTTCGTTTTGGAAAATAGGAAAATTATTGAAACCCATAGTAATAATAAAATTATCGTGCGATATAAATAACATATATTGTAAACACACAATTTCGGACTAAAATCTGAATATTTTTTCGGACTAAAATCTGAAGTTAATAAGACAAAAATAAAAAGAAACAAAAAACATATAAAATAATATAGAAATCGATTTTTCAGCAAACGATGCAGCAAGTAGCCTGGTCGAGCAATCGTTGAACGTTGAATCGGCATTGAAGTCTGTGAAATCGTCGCAGAGCACGCAGAGCGTACAAACCAAATCCGTAATCGAGTCGTCGACTTCCATTAAATCGGTGACCACATCGTCGAGCAGGTCACAACGATCGATGGAGTACGAGGAGTCTGTTGAATACACAGATGAATAATAATCATCACGCGGCGATATCCTAGAGTCCCAGGAAAATCAAGTGGGCAAGCACCGCGAACGTGGTCGAGACTAAAGCACGGTTTGTTAAATTATTCAATCGACTAGTTAGTACAATCTATTGGATAGAAAATGAAGACGAAATTCCTTCGTTATCGAATGTCATATCATAATAATAATTTTCGATATTGTATATAGATATTCGTTAATTTTAATGAAATTTTTATCGTACTAACGAGAAGTCATTTCCTTCGATTCAATTTTTATATATATATAAAATATCTTCATTATATTAAATGTTATTTGCGAATAACACGAGCAAGAGGACAACAACAAAAAAAGTAATAGAAGATCATGAACGAGAATCAATGTGGAGTTCTTATTGGAAGGAAAAATCGAGTTTTTTACTGAACGACGACGGGTCAAGGATAGAGAATTGGGAATGCCAATCGCAATTGAAGACGTCTACGCTTAATAAAAAGACAAGAAAAAGAAGATAAAGAAGAAGAAGAAGAAAAAGAAAAAGACGAATATACTGAAGAACATTTAGAAGTCTCGACTACGATTTTGGCTCCACTCCAAACGCCGTGGTTCGCCGCCAAATAGCAAAGAGCCCCGTTCCTTTTTCTTTTTACCTTTTTCTTTTTACCTTTTTCTTTTTACCTTTTTCTTACCCGTCTTTTAACCGAGTATTGGACACTCACCTCCCCCTTCTCCTTAACCCAATCCTTTTCGTGCAAATATTCCGTCATTGTCATGTCTCGACACATCCGATTTTCATCTCGATGCATTAATTAATCTTTGTATAATAAAATTTTTCAAACAAATACGTACAAACGCAAATAATTTGTTCTTCTGTTCATAATAATTAATCAATAATTTTCTTAATAATATTTGTTACGGATATAATAATTGCTAAAAAGAACCAAATTATTTTACTTTTAATATAAGAGAACATAAATTAAAAAAAACAAATATATAATAAGTAATTATATAAATTATAGAAATGTGAAATATTTTGTTTTTATTTCTTTCTCTCTCTTTTTGTTTTGTAATTTATTAAAATGTAAAACCTTTTGATTGAAATTTAATGAAAGAGAAAACGTATAGATATACACGAGTCGTAATTCGTTACGAATGGAAGTAAAAAAGAAAGCAATATGTTTAAAGAAAAACGCGATGATATCTTTACCGTTTCATTATTCTAAAATTGTACAAACCCTACAACCGACAGAGTTTAAACGAATTCCACGGTTGGTGAGCCGTTTGTCGTTGACTAAATTCAACGCTGCCAGCCACAAAGTGATTCATACTTGGCAAGATAATCATGTCTTTATGGTTCTAAACAATTCGTACAAAGAACATACGCGTTTATTTCGTTGATCTCTTCCATATATCTGTTTTCTCTATTTCCTTCCACCGAACTGTTTCGTTTTAAATATAAATAATTACATTCTGAAACATTAGAAACTATTTACGAATATATATTACAACTAACATTTATAACGGAATATTGAATAAATTATTCGAAAAATTTAATTTATATATAAAATATATAGAATAACGTAATTTAAACAAATTAATTAGCGAAGAACTATTGTATTTTATCTGTCAAATCGATATCCGAGAAAATGTGTCGTACGTTCAACGCGATCAATATCGTAATCTAACCGATATCAGATCTCAACCGTTTAACTATAAATATCAACGTTCTAACAAAACAGTTAAATAACGTCAATATTACGCGAAAACGCGTAATAGTACAATTTTTCTTTTATTTAATCATGCAATGCAAAAGAAAAAAAGAAAAAATAGTTATTGAAATTGTAAAATTCAGATAATCTAATGCGATCGATATTTATATATTTATCTCTATTCTTTCATAAAAAGAGAAAGAAACGGAATAAGAACCAGAAGGAGAATGGTTTTAGCTGGAAGCAAAGAAATGACAAGAAAATAATATGAAGTATCCCAAGGGATATAGGAGAGAGAACGATATGGTTTCTCTCTCTTTTTTTTTTTTTTTTATCTTTTTCCACTTCGTGCATCAAGTTTAAACTTGAAAATCATGACGACGGGAACAACCAAGAGACAGTAAAAAGTTACTAACGCGGTATGTATTACGCATGTTTTGTGTATTCTGTAAGCTATTTTCGAAGTCGACAAATTTGTACTTGTGCTTTCTTAACGTATTGAGATATATCTGTATACATTAGCTATACATTAGCTATACAAACAACGCTATTTCATTCTATTGTTTATCATTTTTCTGCAACATAAAATGATATATCTCATTTCATTGCTATTCTTTGAAAAAAAGAAATACAATTATTTTTTAACCAGTTAGTTATGATATCGTTATGAATAAATTGTGATAATTTTTGTTACGATTAGTATACTCGTAATGCGAAAGAAAAGTAATTACTATTTGTTGTAATATTTTATCAATTAGCAGTGATGGTCTTTTTGAAAAGTGTATATACCTAAATTGTGCCGTAAAAATAAACCGATAACACAAAATATTGTCATTTCTTCATGACGAGTATAAACCTCAAACGCAATTAATCGATTAGATCAACTTATGTTAAAAATACAAAAAAAATGACTCCGTTTATTTTTGTTTTAGAAAATTTGAAAAAAAGAAATTAAACAAGTTCGAAAAATAATTCTATTATAAATGAACGAACAATTAATTAAACTTATTTTGAATCTGATATGATCATTCTCAATTGTTATCCACATTCAAAATATAACTTTCGAAATAAAGATTCTTATTGAATCACGGGTACTATCTGTTTGCAGTTGGCTCTGTAACTTTTAATTTGCCGAATGTAAAACATCTGATAGGCTTTTTCAATTTTCCTCGCTAAAATATAAATGATAAAACGTCAAAACAGAAATTTGTATTTAACGAATACGCGAGATCATGTTTTCATTCTGAAAACATTAAAAATAAACAAAAGAAGAAAAGAAAAAGGCAAGTCAAATAAAAAATTATACTTTACGACCCTCCCCCCTCCCTCCCTCTTTTCAGGTGTACGGTTATATCCTGGATAATCCCAAAAGAAAATCGAATAAATCATTATAATACACACTTTATCAGTCCTTCAACGTTGATTTCACATGAGAGAAAAAGATTCGTTTGTCATTTGTCCAAAAACATTATTCTTTTTTCTCAAGAGCAAATACTCTAGTGTGACAGCCAAAATGGTGATAAGAAGAATATAGATATAAAGAAAGATAGAAAAAAAAGAAACGAAGAGAGAGAGAGAAAGAAAAAAGTTCCAAGGCTCGAAAAGAAACTGAAATCCCTTGAATAACGTGTCAGTAGTCGATCCTATTGCTGAGAAAAGAACGTTCCAAAGTGAAAAAAGGAAAAAAAAAGTCTGAGGGGAGGAGTGAGGGGTAAAATACTCGAGATCTTTTCACCTTTTTCTTCTTTTTTCTTCGACTTTTTCTTTTTTCTGTTCACGTAGAAGAGAACGTTTCTTATATTCTGAAGAAAAGAAAAGAAAAGAAAAGAAAAGAAAGAGGACCGGAAAATCGTTAGCAAGTAGCAAGCAGACAGTTTCTCGGCGATTGTTGTAGTTTGGAAACTATTAGGAAAGACGACGACGCGTCTAACCCAGTACCCTTATTTCTGACGAAGGGCTGACTTATCGAACGACTTTTTATTGTAACCCTAGCCTAACACAAGCAAACACAATACAACGATGATGATGATGATGAAGTGGAAAAGAAAGAAAAAAAAAAAAAAAAAGAAAAAGAGGTGAAAGAGCTTATCTGAACATAAGCGTAAGCTTGAAAGCTCGCACACCATTCGATGGGTCGTTGCCAAAATCGTCTTATCTCCACCCTTTCGTTTTCCCTATCGAGAACTATCTTTCAGTCGACTAAATTTTCGGATATCCAACTCGAGCCAGTCGAGGTGACACAAATTTTTATCATCCGATCGATTCCTATTTCCCTCCTTTTCTTTTTTCTCTTTTTCGGTCTTTTGGTAAATGATACGGAAAGAAAGAAATTATTGTTTTGTTTCTATTTTTTTCCAATAAACAAAAAAGAAATTAATAATCGACGAGAAGTTAATAATTACGTGTGTAATTGTGATGAGCTAATAAAAAAAACAAAAAAAAATACGAAACAAGAGGAAAGATTGTTCTGTTAGATTGAGTTATCGATACAACCTAACTAAACCATAACTTTCTATCTCAAGGAACAAACTTTTAGTAAAACATTTGCGACTTTTGCTGACGTCGATACCGAAATCTCGTTGATTTATTGCTAGTTGAGTGACATACCCTCGGTATATATTTTAACTTATTTATTCGCAGACAAAAAAGCTGATTTAACAGCTCTCTCTCTCTCCCTTCCTCTCCCACTCTTCTTCTCTCGAGTAAATTAAAAATAATATGATCGATGTGTTTCACTCATCATTGTTCTGAGTCTGAAAAAAAGAGAGATGATAATAAAACAGGTGTTTGTGTGTGTGTGTGTTTACGTGCGTGTATATACATCTGTATTTTCTTTATATATAAGAAAATATACTCGTTGTTCTTCTTTTACACACAACACTTGCAACCATGACACAATTATTCACTATCATTTTTCCCTTGTGTGCAACTCCCTTATTTTCCGAGCTTAACAAGAACGTATTTGTACAGTGTTATCGTTATCTTGAACAGTACCCTGTTCCTTGAAACTACACATATGATTTAAATCAAGAAACGCTAGAGTCATTTTTTTATTATGAATCTCTTATTGTTCTTTAAAATATTTAAAATATACGATTTATATAATTTACAGAAAAATATTCAAAGAATCCCTTTCATTCTTTCAATCTTTCCGCATATTAAAAAGAAATTTAAAAAGATTTGGTGAAGAAAATAAGGATGTTTGGTTGGAAGGAAATAAATGAGAAAAAAAAAAAAGAAAAGAAAAGAAAAATACCCTAATACGATTCGCCAGGTAAGTATTACGGTATTCTTTTGTCTCGAGAATCGATCTTAAAGGTCAACTCTTGTATTTTGTTAAACCTACTGGCCCTTTACGCCCGAACGGAATTACTTACCTACGGGAATAAGGAAAAACAGGATGAAGTTCTGACGCGGAAAATATTCTGCGAATTTTCCCATGTGGATTACAATGTATATCTTATTTTCTTTATTAGTCATTTTATCGAACAATTTTCAATTATTTTCTATGTGAAAAGTAAATAGATACATATGGAAAAACAATATTTGGAAAATAAGTTATTTCGAGAAATCCTCTACGTTATATATTAACTATCGGCAAATGTTACAAAATTAAAATGAAGTTTAAAGTGTAGTTTTGTGAGATTTGATCAATGAAAAACAAAAACAAAGATTTGTTTCGAATGGCTTTGAAAATCGATATTGACGAACTCCTTTAAAAAAGACACAATAAATGTCTTCTATCAATATTTAACTTTATCTGACGATCTCCTTTTGATTAGAAATTTTGCAAACGAACTCTTTTCTCGACCATAAAGACTAGCATTCCTTCCTATATATATGCATTTCTACACACCTTGTTAACCTACTTACGTCAAAAAGGAGAACGAAGACGTGCGCCAGTAGATTTCAATGAAAAAATATCGTTTTCCTATAAAATAATTCTTTTCGATTTATTTTGGGGGAAAAAAAAAAATCTTTCGAACAATATCTATCGTTTTAAATAATTTTAGTGATTTCGTGAAAATTGATCTTATTTTTTTTATGTGTGTGTGTGTGTATATGTATGTGTAATTTGTTGAATTTATTAAATTCAATGAAATCTTGTCAAATCGGTAAATATTTATTTTCATTTATTTCAATATAATTCGTGCAAGATTTTAAAATATTAATGTACGACAAATAGCAATGCAACATCTATAAAAAATATATTGTTTTATGCAGTATTTAAAAAGATACTATTAATTACCTGCTACTATTTACCGAGGTGTTGCTTTTACTGCCTCGAGAAATGATAGAATCTCCACGATTGACGACTCCTTTATGAGTTATACTGAATTCCCTCAATGTGTAGAGATCATCGCAAGCTCTTGGATTGTAAACTTTTTCAGGTAAGCTGTGCACTCGAGGTCGAATATGATCCGGCACTGAAATGGCGTTGAAAAGACGATTAGAGAAAGAAGAAAACAAAAGTGAACGAAAAAGTTCATTCTAGTCTATTATTGTAAAGTTTTCGTGATGGAGATATAAAATTTGTTTAAAAATTCAATCAGGATGTTCTCGTGGGACATCCCCAAAAAAAAGATGAAAAAGAAAAAAAAAAAAAAAAAAAAAAATTGAAAGAGCAATTCTACTGAATAATTTCGCAGTTACGATAAATTTATATG
>NW_014569561.1:978574-984247 GCF_001313835.1 Polistes canadensis | reverse complement strand
AAAAAAAAAAAAAAAAAAAAAAAAAAAAAAAAAAAAAAAAAATTTGAAGGACCAATTCGACTGAATAATTTCGCAGTTACGATAAATTTATATGGACGTATTCGGACATGTCGTAAATTTTTAATGGAATAAAATAACAACTTAGTATATACGATTCTGTAATATTTGAAAAATAAACAATTCATTTCTATCGTTCTTTTTTTTTTTATTTCTTTTTTTTTTTTATATTAACTCGCATAAAATATAACAAGAGAAAGGTTCAAATAAAAAACCGATATCGATCTTGTTTAATGAGATATTTTGTACACTTGTAAACAGGGTTGGGTCTTTGTTAATTTGTAAATACAAATAAATCATCGAAGAATATAATCGAATAACATTTGGAAAGATTATCAAGTAATGTTCGTGTTATAAACATAAGCGAATTTTGATATTCGTATCATAGAATGCATTGAACAATTTGTACAAAGCTCTATCTACATAATCTTTAAACACAAGAGTAACACTTCGACTATGAATAGCATGATTCAGTCGTGTTCTCCCACGAAGCTGAAGCTGTATCTTCGAAGATGCAGTCTCGAACAACTATAGAACGTGCTATGATCGTTTGTGTTCCAATACTGAACAAACTTTGTTTATAGTTGGTTAACTTTTAATTAGATTAAGGAGATTGAATGAAAGCAAAAAAATAAATAAATAAATAAATAAATAAATATAACAAAATGCAAGAGTAAATCTCGTTCATAGAAAACATCGAGTATTATGGAAAACTTTATACAGAACTTGGCATTTGTTCGAGTATCTTAATCGAGTTCACGTTAATTATTTGCGGGGAAAAAAAAAAAAGAATAAAATTAACGATGCGTTTAAATAAATTTATTATAAAAAAGAAAACCAAAAACAAAACAAATCGATTCGTCGAGAGATCCGAAGACTTTGGATGAAATTAATTAACTTTTAGTCGGCGAATAAAGTAAAACAAGAAAAACAAGAAAACGAATTCCAACAGCCACTTTTCCAACTAAAATTCAAATTTTCAAGCCTATTTAAACAAAGCTTTAATTACGGGATGGAACGATGGTTGAAACAGGCATGAATTCCCGTTAATAACGCGCATACTTCGCATGTTTCTCAACTTTTAAAACCGATTCAACGAGTACTTACGTCCGATCTGACGAACATTAAATATTAAACGAATAGGATAGACGTTTCCCACCAATGAACAAAAAAACTTTATCCTGTATTCGATGATTCCGATATCTGTATTCTCCAACTTTTTGAAAGCGTTTAAGTGTCAATCAATTGGCTTATAATTCGAAGAAGCTACTATTCTTATCTCTTTCTATGATAAGTAATAAATGAATTGTTAAAATATGATAACATTATGTCATATAATGTATCTGTACATTATTATATTCTATACATATTTATATATGATAATGTGTAATGTAATAAACAATAAATATATCATAATTCAAACAATTAGTAAGTTGTAAAATTTTCAATAAAGGAAAATATTAATATTAACTTCTAAAATCTTTTTTATCAAAAACATAATTAATGCTTTGCCCTACTAAATAACACATTTTCTTGAACGTAGAATGATAATATAAACGATCGTGAAATTCAGAGACAGTTCAATAGATTATAAGTAAGTTAAGTTCAATGAAAATACGGGAAAGTTAGGAGAGTTAGTTTTCCATAGTAATTGCCTTTTCAGAACGTCTTTCCAAGGTATATCGATGAGCAAATAGCACAAGGAATAGTTTGTTTGTAGATGGTAGTAATATGTGGAAACATTAATATGGTTATAGTTCATGGGACACTCAACAAGTTCATCTATAATACGGTGATACCTTATTAGAAAGAGAAGACGTGCATCCTATGAGTTTCTCATTCAAAATTTTACGGAAGAACTTCCTTGTAGAAGTAAAGGATGCATCCCTTTGCACTCTAGTATACTAACTTTGACTGAAAATTATAGTGTTTCAACAGTATATGTAACCATAGATAGGCCTACTCATCACTTGTTGAATATTTCGAATAAATTGTTAAATCAATTTTGAATAATATATATAATTAATTGAAAAACGATTTATATATATTATGAACATACTTTAGAGACAAATAAAACACGTCATTTCTATTAATTACATATATATAAGTACTCATTTAAATTCCTTTATTATATTTTAACAAGGTTCTCATAAACTTGACGAAAAGTTGAGTATTAAATCGAGTTTGCTACGCGAAGAAATTTATTTCTTAACTCGAGACACTAACTCAGAATCAGATTAAATTATTCTCTTTGCTATGAGCGAACCAGTTTTGCATTCAACGATAAACTTCTGTAAGCGGAGTCGCTTCTTTTTCAATTTGTTAGAAATTTACTACAGCAACTGTTATCTCTCCTTTGACAAGAAACAAGATACGTAACACTCGAATGAGAATATCTGTATATGTCTGCCTTACATTTCTTGTTTTCTTATTTTTATTCCTTATTTCGACGAATTATTAAATCGATTCTTTGTTTTCCTAACAGAAAAATAATCTTTTGCTAAAAAAAACTTTGTTATATAACCAAATAAAATATTACTTATCCAATCGTCCTATTTTCATTATATAAAAAATGGTAATTTAATGTAATTATATATATTCTATCGGATAGTTCAAAGATCAATGGCACGGTTTGAGGTTTGAGGTTTGCTATGATTTGGTTAGAAACTCAAAGCATATTTGCAACCTGGTCGTGTAACTGTGTGTGAAAACTATCATATGATCGAATGCACTTATCCCTAATACATCACTGCTACGTAACTATACCGTGTATCTAATTTCAAAGGAAATTGTATTATATATTCTCGTTAATTTCTATCCTCTTTAAGAGTATTAACTTTAAATCTTTTGATTTTATATAAAATACAAATATACAGGGTATCCACGCAAAAGAAAATCACCGAAATATTTTATTTGTTTTTAATGATATGAAAAATGTTGTAAAACATACTTCGATTGGTATCAAAAAAGTAATATCGTGGAAAACAAATTTTTCTTGTACTTTAAAAACCCTGTATTTTAAAGAGAATGATTTTATTCGAATAAATATAAACGTACAAACTAACAATGAGCTTTTAACGTGTGACAACTTTTGTGTGTCCCACCAAATTAGAAATACTTTTCTCCAAAGTTTAAATATTTTATTAATAATTATCTTCATTTATAGAAAGAACAAAAAACTAATTATTCTTTATAATGACTGATTCAATCTTATCGTAAAATGATTTAAATCAATTTATTTATGTGCATACACATATATACTTAGGATGCGTGATTACTGCAATCATCATTTTTCTACCACACTTTTTTTATTCCGTTTCTTTTTCTTCTGTGCAACGACCGTAATACGAACGATTTTGAATGATTACTACTTTTGTCCGAATGGAGGTCAAAGTTTTTACTTTCTTTCGTTCATCTCTTTTTTTCTCTATGAAAAATTCTGCCTCCGGTAACAAATCTTATATCATAGTAAATGAATAGATTACGAAGCTTCATTCATTTTCTGTGAATAAGATTAAAATTAAATTTATTAAAGAATAAAAAAAAAGAAAAAGACATAAAAAAAATTTGTTAGCATATAATATTATTAAATATTGTTACATATCATAAACTATTTACTAATTATAATCGTCTATCATGTCTGCATGTTCCTTTTTATTAAATAAGACAGGAAGAAAAATATTTTAAAAAGAAAGATAACAAAAGAAGGGAATGTTGTAAAAATGAGATCCATCTTTCTTGAGCTTTGTAAGATCTTTTGTCAGTATTCTCGACATTCTTACGAAAAAAGAAACAACATAAAATGCTAATATTGATCCAGCTCCAGTTTAGTGAAAATATGTGTATATAAAAGGTAAGCTATATAATAGAAATATATAGAATATTTTATAAATTATATACGTTAGGTTAAAAATTATTGTACATAAAAGTTGTATGAAAAATATTCCAAGCAAAATAATAAACAACGTATAAAAATTTTGTTTTTAATAAATAGATACACGAAAATTATTCATTTAAATATGAAAACATTGAAATATACATTGTCGCGAGCATGAATAAAAATAAAAAGAAAAATGTAATAAAATATTTGTAATTGTTATATCTTTCTGGAAAAGGAACAAAGCTTTGTACATTTGACCATGATAACCATGTAATGATACCCTCGATAATTCAGAAACTCCTATCTCATTCTTGTTAAATGCAAACAACTCGGTATTCTAGTTGATAAGCATTTTCAACGTTTCAAGCATAACGGAGAAGCAATAATGCTTAAGTTTTTATCGTTCTCGATTCCATCCACAAAATAGTCTCAATTTTTTTCTCTGCGATCCCCATTACTATTAATGGCCGTAGTTTTGTATTTTATACTTTTTTCAAATAATCTTTTTTTCTTTTTCCTTTCCTTTTTTTTTCCTCCTCCCCATATGAATAAACGATCAATATAATACGTACAAACAAATAAAAATGTGTTCAATAAATAATTTAGTATCGTTTCATTGAAATTTATGCACAATACATATACCTCTGTGCATCATGTATCGCATCGATAAGCTTTTATTTATATTCGTATGATCTCCTGCTAATAACCGATTTCATTAACTATCTATTTTATAATTAAGCCATATTGGCTTTTACATCGCAGTATTCTACTTTATCGTTTAATTTACGTTTGGGTAAACATTACAGCAGTTGACATAGATGTTGCTTCAAAAACTATACGACAAATATTTACTCTATAATTATTTCTCATTCATGTTAGACAAAAGTAAGTTCTCATATTTCAAAGCTTTATTAGAGATTAATCTCAGTTTTCAAATATTTGACGTTGACGATAAAATAAAGATTAAATGAAAATGAAAAAATTTTTGTTAAAAATCTAAACAAGACAAAAAAAGAACGATATTCACTAATTATCATTATAATATGTGTTCATATTATTAACTATAAATGATATATAATTACACTCATTTTATTATTATCCATTAATCATGAAAATTAGTTTGTCATTTTGCAATATAATTAAAATGTTTATATAGAAAATAAAACATCTTCACATGTTAAATAAATATATTATAAAATAATATATTAAATATATAAAACTTTATATATTCAATCAATATATGAAATTATTGACTTTAATGTAGAAATAAAATATATATATTTACATATATATATTAAATTAATTTACAAAGTATATATACCTGGTAATTCGAGGAAATTGGAAGTCCTTCTTCGTCGGCTACGCGGATAAGCGTTGAAATTCAATGGACCAACATCCTCGTTACTAATATTCGATACGTTGGAGCATTGACTATCGCGAGAGCCACGACGTGACGCCAGGTAAGCTGGAACATCGGAGAATTTCATCAAAATTCCAATGATCAAAGGGATTGCCGAAGCAGCGATAACCAATATCGCGGGGTGCAACCACGTTTCTGCATTTCCCTCTTGCTATTATACATTATATTCTCACACACACACACACATATGCATAAATAAATAATACTCCTACTTTCATATATAGACTAACAGCTAATATTTATCGGCACTAGTGGCACTGCGTCTTAATTACTCATGTGTTCATATAATATATGTATATATATATATATATATATA
>NW_014569561.1:961499-978449 GCF_001313835.1 Polistes canadensis | reverse complement strand
TATATAATATATTATATATTCTTTAAATATTGTTTTATTTTATTGATACATCAATAAATGTTATTTAACCCTCTAAGGCACAAATAAGGAATAAATTAAAAGAGTTCACAAAATTCTTTTTAAGAAAATGTGTATGTATCTTTAAGCCAACAAATATCAATTTAATGAATTGTAAGTTAACAATAAATGAAACACTTGTAAAGAAACTATTGGATTTAATTGGATATTTAAAAATGGAATTCATAATTGCAAAAATGAATTTTACTGGTAATATACAAAAAAAGAATTACAGAACAATATGAATACACAATTAAATTAAACAGAAAGAAATATCATAAAATCAGAGTTACACAGAACTAAAAAGTATTAATATTGGAAGTTTCATGTTTGCTTGTTAGTTATATCAGTAATAGTTTTTTATTATTGATTTTAAATTATATTACTTGTCTTTTTTTTAAACATAATAAGAGTATTTCAGTTATATAAAAATGATCAATGTTATAAGTAATTTAATATTTAACTTAAACTTATATACAAAAATCAATTTTCATAATAGAAACTTGTGAAACAAAGGAACGTATTCTAAGCCTGAGGGCAAGCTTTTCTACTTTTAAGTATTGACCTTCTAAATCCTTGACTTTTCAGATAAAGAAAGCAGGAAGGATTTCGAATTAAATGTGTAAGCTAGCTATTGAGGGAAAAGAGAATAATTGAAATCACCCACTCCAACGCGTTTTTAATTATTCTCGTTATAATACGTCCGTGAAAAAATGTATTAGAATTTGAAAAATTATAAATATGAAACAATAAAAGTAACTCGTTAAAATGTTTTAAATAATTGTTCAACTATTGCAATTATTTTATTTAACACATTTATATCATTTAAATTATTTAATAATAAATTAAAAATATTAACAATTTTGTGTAATTAAAAAAAGTAAAAAAGAAAAAGAAACAATGAATAATAATATATAAAAGATTATAACAACAAAAGTATTGTCTACCAACGTGAAATACTTTTATCATTGATTTTCAAATCTCGTTAGATTGAATCTTGCTCGTAAAGACCATCGCAAAAAGCAATTATCGACAGTTTGGCTTTTTGGGCTTTTATGTGTACGTAACGACGACGCAGGAATGAGTGATTGTTCCTTTTACCTTCATTACGCGTGCACACGTGTAACCAAACAGGATTAAAAAAGAAAATCGTTTACTTTTTACCCATCGATTGTCCTTCTATTGACTTTTCACGAATACGCGTTCAATTGATATTACATAAGTTTATTTTACCGCTAATACCAACGATAATAAACTTTAAAAAAATATCAAGCTGACCATATTATCTTATATTCAAATCGCTATTGATAAAATAATGTTTAAAAATTTGTTAACAATACGATACATGTCAATAGACGCGACCAGGGTAAAAACAATATAATATATATTTATAAAAATTATATTTGAAATTGTTAATAATAAAATAGAGAAAACAAAAAATATAGTAATTTTACCTAATCCACCTTTCATCGATCCTCGTCTTCTTGGACTAGACAATAGAGTCACTTCGGTTTCAGCATCTCCAATCTCGGTGAGATCACTGGTCGATCTCCTGGCCATATTTTTCTCCTTTTTATTATTTCTTTTATTAAGAGAACTTCCTTCACGATTTCGAGTAGTATCGTTCAAACATCCCTGGCTACGATTCAAGTAACCACCCATTTTACTCGCACGAATTTTCTCGTTCACCGAACAATTTCGATCAACGTTATCATTTTTAATGGCAAAGTTTCCTTCCTTAGGAGATCTCAATTCCGAATCTGAGTGTTTCGGACTACAGTGAGAGGAGGAAGATGTAGGAGCAACTATCGTCGGTGATTTTGGACTGTTAAATCCACTCAAACCGAATGATGAATTTCTTCGACGATCGAACATTTTCGGACTTTTCGGAGTAAAATTAAAAGAACTTACTGATCCATGGCTGCTATCCTTCATTGTACTATCATTTGAAGATGATATTGGACTTTTAGGTGGATAACTCATTGTCTTACCAAGACTCTTTCTAGGATCACAAAATTGAAAAACAGATGATTTTCTGTTAATCGAATGCAACGAGGTATCACTGCTATTTAGACTTTTTTGATTTTTATTCGACGAATAATAAGTTGGACTTCGCGATGATCCAATCTTATCAGAATCTGTGGCACGATTGAACGTATCGAAATCGAAATTCGCGTTAGGTGTTTCCGGATAATATTCGGCTGGAAATTTAAATACAAGAGGTGTACCCGGTGTATTCGTAACCGACAATTGACTAGGACTCCTTTGTCCTGAAATCGGTATCTGCGGTAATTGAGGAAGCTGACGTGGACTCCTTGGAGATTTTAAGTGGGTCGATGTTTCTGGACTATTCGTTGCCATTTTTCTATGACTTTTCTAAATTGTCTTCTTCAATTTTTCTCTTTCACTATCTTCTTTTAATTATATGAAAAATTCTTTAAATTCACACACCTTCTTCCTTGATATCCTTAACATTGAAATTTCCTTATCTTTTCTCCATGATGATGATGATGATTCATCTTCTGATTGTTATCGATATTAACATAAATAAAATATAAATTTGAATTATGATGTCTATCTATCTTCCTTACACTCTTTCTCCCTTTCTTTATTTCATTTTCTCTATTCCTCTTCGTCAAATCAAATATTCATTATATCTACTCAGAATCTAATTTACTTTCCTACACGTGTGTTATAAAGTAATTGAGGATAAAAAAAAAGAAAAACAACTCAACGACCATAAGAATTATCTAAACACTTGGACAACATTTGAAAGAAAACTCATTAGATCTGGATATATAATGCAAAAATACAAAGTCATTGTTTCCATTTGGCGAGTCTAATGCAAACAGGATGATTGTAAGTTACGCAAGTTTCTATAGCTTCGTATGATAATGCGAAGAAAATTCACCCTTGTCTGAGAAAATGGGAGAAAGAGAAGGAGAGAGAGAGAGAGAGAGAGAGAGAGAGAGAAAGAAAGAAGATCTTTTGTAATGAATATTCGAGATTTATGAAAGGTGAAATAAACGAGAGAGAGAGCTCTCTTTTTACACATCGATGCGAAAAACAATAGAAAATATGCTTCTAAAGTGATATACCTAGTAATGATATCAAAAACTATACGAGTTTAAGGAAATTAATAGGATAACGGTTTTCAACGTGCATTATATTGTTTTTCACATAAATAACATAAGCGGTAAAAAAAGAAAAAGAAATAAAAAATTCGTCTCTAGTTGTTTATAAAGCAAGTATCAAAAGAATATATTTGTCTAAAATTTAGTATGCCTACGCATTGACAATAAGATAAATGAAATCATCGTAAAAGAGGAAGAAAAAAGAATAGAATAGAATAAGATATTACCACATTCACAATAAAATGTTGAGAGAAGAAGCCTTTGTGACATCTTATTAAATTTTTCTACTCTATACATAGATATATGGGAATTATTCAGACTAGTCTCGCTTTTATTCTATTGCAACAGTTAACATTATAAAGGGCTGTACTCCGTAGCAAGTCTTTAATAAAAGATAACAATTATATTATCGACAAAAAAAAAAAAAAAATTATAATTTTTATTTTAATTTAGATAAGCGACAAAAGATACAATATCTCTATATAAAATATTCTCTCAAAAGAATTTCGCGCTAGAAGAATTATTAATTATAAAAAAGAACAGAAAAATGTGAAAAAAAGAAGAAGATGAAAAAAAGAAGAACATAGAGAATCAAAGAAAATTTAGGTACAATAATGTATCGTTGACTTACAGAATTCGTCATGCGGCCAACGCGAGTTAACCTGTTGATCGTAGAAGAAGACTACTTGCACCGGGTTACTGCGTTCGTTTTTTACTTTACACTCTGTCAGAGATGATAATAAATTCCAAGAAAACGAAGAAAAATGTGATTTCGTTGATATCTACAAAATAATAAATAAACAAAAAATAATGAACAAGATTTAAAGAAGGAAAGAAAAATAAATAAATGAAAAAGGGAAACGAAATAATTGAGATAAGGGAAGAATAAGAAGAAGAAGAAGAGAGTCAAATAAATATGAAACAAACAACGTAAGGAGAAGAAACAATGAACTTTTGATATTTACTATAGTATCGAATCAAGATGATAACAATACGAGAGAAAGCGTGGCTACCTGCCTCGTCGATGGCCCGCACGCTACTGAGGGGGTGGAACGCGCATATAAGTCACCCTCACTCTCTACTTCAACGCATCCCTACCCTCTTTCTCACTCTATCTCTATCTTTCTCACCACTTACGTACCTTTCCCAGATACGTTCCAAACCTTCACCCTTATACGTTACGATCTGTTCCACATCGAATAACTCAAACCTAACTGATGACCTTTAAATTTACATCCTACTGTTTTCTATTTCTACATATCTCTCTCTTTTTCTGTCTTGTTGCACACGTGATTCAATCTCGAGATCCTTCAAGTAAAATATATATAATTGCCTATATAATGTATGGTCATATTTTCACCTATAAAACAGTATTACAATTATAATAGTAGTATATAACAGTAGTAGAATTATATATAGTGTCCCAAAAACTGTATTATCTAATAGAAAAATTAAAAATATGTTTTTGGCGAGTAGTTGAAGTGATGTCATCATAGTCACATACTTTTTTAACAATTCTATTACTAGATTCATATTAAAGGGGTAAAAGATTCATATCTTAAGGGGTAATGTCACTCGGAAAAATAGCCTTTCAATTGAGGATTTTATTATATATACACATTCAACAACATTCATAAATTTTTCCATTGCAAGTCATCATAAAATAGCAGTGTCGCAAGCTTAGTATAGTATATTTTACATCGGAAACAGTGTTTCGCGACTGATAAAATTTCTTCTCCATTTCTTGACTTACATTTGAACGAAAAATTAAATACATTTTAGTTTCGGTTCAGTTCAGTTTAATTTAAGAATTGGAACAAAAATATTACGACAGTATAAATTTACGATTCATGAGATCAATATTTGTAGAAGTATAAAAAAAAGAAGAAATACATCAAATGAAAAAAAAAAAAAAAACGAGAAATAATACAGATACAAAACACAAAATTTCTATAATAGAATAAGATATATTAGAATGTAATAATAAGAATAAGAAAACAGATAAAAGTGATAGTCTCATAAATAACGTGTTTACAAGCACGAACCAAGATTAAAAACAAAGTCAGAAAAATTCAAGAGATGAACAATTAGCAAAAGAAAAATGTGATTGGAAAATGAAGAAGGAAATTAAAAAGATGTGTCGGAAAATAGAAAAAAAAAAAAAGATAATCTGCTAGGAAGATATTTTTGAAACAATTTTATATGTTATTTAAATATTCTTATCAAAATGTAATAAGTTCTATAACATTTATTTCAATAAACATGGATATGTTGAATTTCAAAAAATTTGATACACAAATTGAATAAATTTTATAATGTTAAATTCATATAAAGATTATTTAATTGTAAAATAAACACTATTATAAATTGAGTGATTTAAATTAAATCAAAACAACAATATAAAACTGATAAAACTTCGATAAGGTTATTTTGATTTCTGATTAAGGTTCGAAAATGAATGAAACAAATACAAATCCATTTCTATCATCGAACCTTATCCAAAGATAATAAAGTAATATTTTAAATAAGTTAAATAAATCATCATATAATAGAATTAACGGATTATTAAATGTAATTAGACTTTTTGTTTTATTCATAAATCACAAGTCTATTTTAAAGCTCTTAGAATTTAGAAATTCTAAAAAATACAGAGAGCTTTTTCGATTTAAAAAATATATTTATTTATTTCCCAGACGCTAGTTCCATCTCTAGGTTAATTTTCGAAATATTAACACGTTCTCTGGATCGTTCGATAAAATGCTGAATAGATAAACGTTGCTAAAGTTCGAATTTGTCAATAATTATTGACATTTACTATAAATTAACTGTAAAGAATTTTTTTTAAGCATAATATAATAAAGTCTAACATTTTTTTAAATTTATAAAAATATAGCGACACTTCTTACGAAGTGTTACCTCAAACAGATTGCATCGTTGAAATAAAAAATATAGAAAATTGATAACGTAAAAAAACAATCATACGTGATTGACGTAAGTTAAACAAGATTATATTTTAATATATCACTAATAATTTCTAAAAGAATAACTTGACAACATAATCTATCGATGACGTGCAATTATTATCGTAGGAAATAACGGTGAATAAGATTGTGTGTCCCATTTATTTAATACTAATAAGCCCGCGAAAACTTATTTATAAACATAATATGTTGCTAGAAAATGCTTAGGAATATTTTTCGAAAAATTCAAAACATTTGTTTTATAATTACAATTTTTGCAACAATTTCCCTATAAATCGTTGATATTTTTTCTTAATTTAAATAACTGCTACCATATTGCGAAAATTTGGCTAAAATTACGAGCATTAATTTTATTAAAGTAATATTTAATAAAAAATAAATGTTCTACGTTGGTTTTTATTTTCTTCCTCGCTGCTAATCGATTAACGTAATATTTTTTACATTTTCACCGATCTACAGAGGCAGAAATATTATGAATGAGATGTAACCAATATAACAATCTTGTGCAGAAACCAAAACCATAGGAGCATGATGGCGACACTGTTTGCTTGTTAGTATAGTTCATAATTTATCCACTGCTATCGCTGAAGTCAAATATGCACCGCAGATAAGATGCCGAAAAGCGTAACAACCCAGCCGATGAATCAATTCTAATAATATCCGTAAAACTTGCACCAATGCGTATATAAATTCAACAGTAGTGAGGAAACTAACAAGTTGGCAGCATCAGAGTGTGTATGGACTTTGTTAGTATAATAATGATGTTCAGTAGATAAACACGTGAACTAACTACTTTCGTTACGTCATTCGATAATCGATACAAAGAATTTTCAAGCATATTTGTTCCTTATTTTCCAAATCAACATTGTATAATTGTGAATAGTAAAAATGTCTCCGAGAACTTTCATTGTCAAATTTGATAGACCCAGTGCAACTTACATTCCAGGAGAAAATATAACTGGTTGTGTAATAATCGTATTGGATGAAAGGAAAAGTGTTCGAGGTAAGAAATATCAACACAAGCGATTAACTAGACTTTTAACATTTTTTTAAATTTATCTTTCTCATAATTAATTAATTTTGTATATTTAAATTAAGTTGCATTAATATAAATAAACTCAATCTCACTAAAGTACATTTGTTAAAGTCGTTCAATAATATATGATAGGATAACGTACATTATATTATCATTTTCATCTACTTTTATTTCTATGAAGTCTATCAAGTTTGCTTACGAGTGACACATTAATCAACATGTAGGAAAAAAGTGTATTATTTCTAGTTTTAAGATATACGAAAATAAAGAACAATAAAAACAACGCGTAAATATTAATTATTACTTTCATTATTAAAAATGATGATCAGGGAATGTAACGTATAAAAAAAATAATGTCGAAGTCTCTTATACGATCCTTTAATTCATCGATTTTTCAATCTAATACATTATGTAAAATTCTGAGAATACGCGTAAGATCTTTCTTGGAATTAAATAATACAATATGAAAAAGTTAATAGACAATATAAAATAATAATTGCAATAAATAAATAAAAAATGTGTGTATTATCAATCTCCTGTATACATTACACAGTAATATATTTAAATATTTTTACGAAGGATTCAAATATTATCTAATAATATTTTTATTTATCAACTGAATATATTTTCACGAAAATAAATGCATTTTAAATAATATTAAAGTTTATATACATAAAAAATATCGTGAAAATTTATTATCTACGTAAAATAAATTCAAAAATAAGGAAAAGTGTTAGCGTGATTACCGATATTATTTACTGATTCATCGAAGATATTATTGAAGAACGAAACGGAAGAGAGACATTAACATCGAAAATTTTATCTGCTATTATTAAAAAAGGATAAATAATATTCTCTAAATTACGAATTTTTTTTGCACCTACGTAATAATGTACTTTCTATTAATGAGATTTTTAAATTAAATAAAACATTATAATCGTTATATATTAACATTCTTCTTCTTTTTATCTTCTCTCTTACAAGTTGGAATCACTTCACTTCTAACATCATTTCACAATATTCAATAACACCAAAGATGTCGCAATTTTTACAACCACTACATAGTCAATAACATATAGTTTTTGGTTTTCTGAACGGATAACCCATTTATGTTTCTATTGAAACTATCTTGACTTTAGTGATCTACAAGAAAGTAATAATCCAACGTAATGAAACCATTAGCTTCTAAAAATTTAGTGATTAAAATTTATAATTTAAAATTACTGTCTCCAACTAAAAATAATACTATAAATTCTAAGTACCTAACAAAAATCATCATTATCTATTTTATCTTTCGAAAGAATTATAATAAAGAAAAAAGTAAGTGAATATTTATTTAAACATCATCATAAAACAATGGATTTCAGATTTAAGGATATATTTCAAAGGTGAAGCTCGAGTTCATTGGACGACAACAGAAACGGAAGAAGATTTAAATGGTAACAGAAGTTCAAAAACAGTACATCACACCGCTACGGAAAAATATTTCAGTATTGAACAGACTCTGTTAAGAAAATCAATAGGTAAGCATAAGTTATCTGATATAAAGTTTCTCCGATCGAAAAAAATGCGATTCAAATTAATTAACAATTCATTTCAAATGTAGAGGAGGATAGAGTCGAACTTCCGGAAGGAGAGAGCATATATTATTTTTCTTTTCAATTACCAACAAACATACCGTGTAGTTTCGAACACGAAGTAGGACGTATTCGTTACACGGCTAAAGCAACCGTCGATATCCCATGGAATTTCGATTGGTGGACTAAATCTGCATTCACAGTCGTAATGGGACTTGATTTGAACCCCCTTTCGCATCAATGCGTAAGCAATCCTTTTTTTTGCACAAAAAAAATATAACTAATGTGTTTACTTATATATGCACGTAAGAAGTTATACTTCTTTAGCGTACCAAAACGAATATAACTTCAATAACCTGAAAAATAATTTTAATTTTCCCGCGCATCGTAAATATCGACAACTTCGTGGTGTCGATTTTTTGGTCGCATCATCTAACTTCACTTTCCAAAACACGCCAAAAGAAGTATAACTTCAAAAACAATTTCTAAAAAGACATATTAAGAAATGTTATTTTGGTTTCAGTTAGGAATAGACGATGAGTCGTCAAAGGATTTTTACTGTTGTTGCTTCAATACAGGTTCGATACGCGTTCGAATAAGAGTTCCAAGTACAGGATACGTTCCAGGACAATACATTATGACTGAAGTATTCTCTCATATAAAATCGGAGGAAGTTTATATAACGAAAATTTCCGTGAAATTAGAAGAAGTAAATATTTCCTAATCATTTCGAATAAATTAAACATAAATATACTAAAAATCTTGCGGCTATAGTGAACAATAAGATTTTTAGAAACTTATCTTTCGTGCGCACGGCTCAATAAAAGAAGATTTAATCGTAATACAAAAGGTTCGAGACGAAGGACCAATTAAACAGCTTCATCAATCGAATCTAATACTATATGTCCCATCTCTCCCACCATCTAATTTAAATAATTGTAGTATCATTGAATTGAAATATCGTCTACGAGTGAACGTTCATGTTAATGGCATGTGAGTACAAAACAAATTCCATTTCTGTTTTTATTTTTAAGCACGTTTCGCTCTTAATGGTATTAAAAACTCTGGTAATACAAATAATAATATTATATTAAATGTCTACCGATAGTCACGTGACATGCAACGTATGAAATAAATTTATGTATTCAACAGGCACAAAAAAGTCGATAAAAAATATCCAATATTAATAGGAACAGTACCTCTACCATGTGCACCATTAGCCTCAACGAATAATACTCATCCAACAGCGCCATTAATTGATGAAGAACTGTCAGCGTCTGCTCCTGAAAAACCTATACCTATGCCTATACCCCGACCTGAAATTATTCTACCAACAGTACCTCAAGCACCAAATCCTCCAGTAGGATGGAACATGCGTGAGTCGACAAATTCTTCAAATGTTTATACAAATAATGAAATGTTTACAGAATATATAAAATAAATAGTTAATCTTGTTCTTTTATAGCACCGCCTTCTTATGAAGAATGTATGCAAAAGGCTGATAATATTAAAGACGAAGATGATTCGAATTCCGTTTATGGTGCTGATCTACCATTTGCACCAAGATATCCAGTTTTCAATTTTATTGTTCCTGGTAAGTCTATGCATAAATATACGATACGTTGTTACTTTTATTATTTCTTCTTCGGATTTCGATTAATTTATAATTTCGTACTTTTTAGGAACATCAAAATAAATTACTTAATGTCACGTTAATATACTCAATACATCGATCAAAGTACAAAACTTATCCTATATAATTACTTCTTAGCACTTGATTGTTTCTAATGTCTATAGATAAGTATTTTTAAGTTATACAATAGAACTTTTTGTGTATTTTTTCTACTGTTCCTGTGTAAAAAAAAACTTAAAACTTACTTCAAAGCGATCATTACACGCGTATAAAAAGTATGCAGATCAAAAAAGCAATTTTTACACGAACGAAAAAAAAAGTGTAGAGAGAAAAATTAATTTTTTATAAGATATGTGTGTAGTCAATGTAACACAATAAGGCTTTATGTAAACACATGTAAAGTAATATGTAATAAAAATTAATATAACATTGGTTTTTATGTCTGTCCTCGCTTCTAGTCATTTCGTGCAATATTTCTTATATTTTAACTGAACTAAAAAAGTACAAAAATTCAAGAAGATTGTTCTAAACAACAATAACCCAGTAATTAATAAAGTTACCCTTTGACGAAGTGTTACCGATATAACAATCTTGTGCACAATCCAAAACCATAGGAGCATGATGGCGACACTGTCTGCTTGTCAGTGTAGTTCATATTTTATCCATTCATAACGCTGAAGTCGTATATACGTCATGGAAAAGGTGCTGAATAGCGTAAAAAATCAGCATACGAAGAAGTTCTAAAACATCTATGCAACTTCGACTAATACATACATGTTCACATCGAATGGTAGAAGGGGAAACCAACAGGTTAGCAGCATCATTGCGTGCATGGTCTTTGTTAGTACAAGAATGATGTTCAATAGATAATCACGTGAACTAACTACTTTTATTACGTCATTCGATAATCGATACAAAGAATTATCAAGCATATTTTTCCTCATTTTCCAAATCAACATTGTATAATTGTGAATAGTAAAAATGTCTCCGAGAACTTTCATTGTCAAATTTGATAAACTCAGTGCAACTTACATTCCAGGAGAAAATATAACTGGTTGTGTAATAATCGTATTGGATGAAAGGAAAAGTGTTCGAGGTAAGAAATATCAACACAAGCGATTAACTAGACTTTTAACAATTTTTTAAATTTATCTTTCGCATAATTAATTAATTTTGTATATTTAAATTAAGTTGCATTAATATAAATAAACTCAATCTCACTAAAGTACATTTGTTAAAGTCGTTAAATAATATATGATAGGATAACGTACATTATATTATCATTTTCATCTACTTTTATTTCTATGAAGTCTATCAAGTTTGCTTACGAGTGACTCATTAATCAACATGTAGGAAAAAGGTGTATTATTTCTAGTTGTAAGATATACGAAAATAAAGAACAATAAAAACAACGCTTAAATATTAATTATTACTTTCATTATTAAAAATGATGATCAGGGAATGTAACGTATAAAAAAAATATTGTCGACGTCTCTTATACGATCATTTAATTCATCGATTTTTCAATCTAATACATTATGTAAATTTCTGAGAATACGCGAAAGATCTTTCTTGGAATTAAATAATACAATATGAAAAAGTGAATAGATAATATAAAATAATGATTGCAATAAATAAATAAAAAATGTGTGTATTGTCAATCTCCTGTATACATTACACAGTAATATATTTAAATATTTTTACGAAGGATTAATATATCATCTAATAACATTTCTATCTATCAACTGAATATATTTTCACGAAAATAAATGCATTTTAAATAATAATTAAGTTTACATAGATAACAAATCTCGTCAGAATTTATTATCTAAGCAAAAAATATTCAAAGATAAGGGAAAGTGTTAGCGCGATTAACGATATGATTTACTGATTCATCGAAGTGTATTATTGAAGAACGAAACGGAAGAAAGATATTAACGTCGAAAATTTTATCAAATATTATCAGAGAGGAATATATATAAATAATATTTTCCGAAATAAGAATATATATTTTCATTCATGTAATAATGTACTTTCTATTCATGCGATTTAAAAAATAAATTAAACAATGGAAACATTAAAATTTAATACTGATCTTCTTCTCGTCTTTTTATTCTCCCTTTTAAGAGTTCGAGTCTGTTTTTTAACTAACACCACTTCACTATATTTAATATTATCAAAGAGATCGCATTTTTTACAATCTCTTTGGAGTTAACAAGTTGTGGTTTTTAGTTTTCCTAACGGATTACACATTCATGTACTAATGGTACCCTCGTTGCTTGACTTTAGTCATTCACTTTAATGATCTAAAGAAAACTAGTAATAAAAAGAGATATAAAGTAAAAATTTAGTAATTAATATTTACCATTTTAAATTATTATATTTATAAAAAGGATAATATATAAATTCTAAGCATTAAAAATCTTCATTACCCATTTTATCTTTCGATTGAATTTTATTAAAAAAAAAAAAAATTAAATAAGAATTTGTTAACAATATTTAAAAAACAAATCGATTTCAGATCTAAAGATATATTTCAAAGGAGAATCACGAGTCCATTGGACGACATCGCGAAGCGAACGAAATTCACAAGGTAAAAGAGTTACAAGAACAGTACACCACACCGCTACGGAAAAATATTTCAGTATTGAACAATCTCTGTTAAGAAAATCAACAGGTAAGCATAACTTATCCGATATAAAGTTTCTCCGATCGAAAAAAAAATGCGATTCTAATTAATTAACAATTCATTTAAAATGTAGAGGAGGACAGAGTCGAACTTCCGGAAGGAGAAAGCATATATTATTTTTCTTTTCAATTACCAACAAACATACCGTGTAGTTTCGAACACAAAGTAGGATACATTCGTTATACGGCAAAAGCAATCGTCGATATCCCATGGAATTTCGATTGGTGGACTAAATCTGCATTCACAGTCGTAACGGGACTTGATTTGAACCCCCTTTCGCATCAATGCGTAAGTAATCCTTTTTTATGCACACACACACAAAAATAAAAGGAAAAACAATTTCTAAAAAGACATATTAAGAAATGATATTTTGGTTTCAGTTAGGAATAGACGATGAGTCGTCAAAGGATTTTTATTGTTTATGCTTTAATAGAGGTTCGTTACGTGTTCGAGTAAGAGTTCCAAGTTCAGGATACGTTCCGGGACAATACATAATGACTGAAGTATTTTCTAATATGAAATCGGAGAAAGTTCATGTAACGAAAATTTCCGCGAAATTAGAAGAAGTAATTATTTTCTAATCATTTCGGATAAATTTAACCTAAATATATTTAAAATCCTGTAGCTATAGTGAACAACCAGATTTTTAGGAACTTATCTTCCACGCGCACGGCTCAACAAAAAAAGATTTAATCGTAATACAAAGGGATCAAGACGAAGGACCAATTAAAGCGATTCATCAATCGAATCTTAAACTATATGTCCCATCTCTTCCACCATCTAATTTAGAATATTGTGGTATTATTGAATTAAAATATCAACTGCGGGTGAACGTTCATGTTAGTGGCATGTGAGTATAAAACAAATTCAAAATCTGTTTTTATTTTAAAGCACGTAAAATATTACTTTAAATGCCTATCGATAGTTATGTGAACGTAAAACAAATAAAATAATATAATGCATTCAACAGGCACATTAAAGTCGATAGAAAATACCCAATTTTAATCGGAACGCTACCTTTATTTTCTCCAACATGGACACCATTACCTTCAACAAATAATACTAATCCAACAGCCCCAATTATTGATGAAGAACCATCTTTCAATGAGCCTCGATCACCAAATCCTCCAGTAGGATGGAACATGCGTGAGTCGAAAAATTCTTCAAATGTTTATATAAATAATGAAATGTTTACAGAATATATATAAAATAAATAGTTAATCTTATTCTTTTATAGCACCGCCTTCTTACGAAGAATGTATGCAAAAGGCTGATAATATCAAAGACGAAGATGATTCGAATTCCGTTTATGGTGCTGATCTACCATTTGCACCAAGATATCCAGTTTTCAATTTTATTGTTCCTGGTAAATCTATGCATAAATATACGATACGTTGTTACTTTTATTATTTCTACTTCGGATTTCGATTAATTTATATTTTCGTACTTTTCAGGAACATCAAAGTAAATTCACGTTGATATACTGAATACATCGATCAAAGTACAAAACTTATCTTATATAATTACTTTTTAGCACTTGATTGTTTTTAATATCTATACATAGATATTTCTAAGATATAAAATAGATCTTTTCTTTTATTTTTTTCTATAGTTGCTGTGTATACTTAAAACTTAATTTAAAAACGCTTATTATACACGTGTATTAAAACTATACAGATCATGAAAGCAATTTTTAACATTAGCGAGTAAAACAAGAGAAATTTATTTATAATAAGATATGTATATCAAGACGACTGTCACACCTGAAAAAAATTTAATAGAAATAATTTCATCCACCTAAAAATCCTTCATCATAGTTTTTGCCTCGAGGAACCACTTGAAGATTTGAATACACGAAAAACAAAGAAATAGGACATAAAGATGTAATGAATGCATCGACTGCAAGACTTTTTATTAATCGCTACAGTTGTTTGCCTGTAAATAAAAAAAAGTATTGTAAACTTATAAAATTTATTTAAAAACCAATGCGTACACATTTATCTCTGAAACTAACAATAAGTAAACTAAAAAATTTGGCATAAATAATTCTTAATTGTTCCATTTGGTACCTGTAAAAATATAAATGTTACTAAAAAACATTATAAAGTAATTAGTTTCTGTATATTAAATGAATAAAAGGAACCAAGGAAAGGAGTAAAGGAATATGATATCAATCGGGACATTAAAAGAAACTAATTACAATTATAATGTTTATGGTAAGCGGTCTTTGGCTGGATTTTACTTGCAATGGAATGTATATCATATAAAATATGATAAACATTATACTGAAAGTAAAACACCATTGCCCAGGTCTAACCACGAGGAGGTAACCGCTTCCGAAGACCCGGGATGTGCATCCTGAAGATGTCCTCATCCGAATTGAATTGAAACCAAAGAAAATGATCACACCCCGAGAACGTTTTTAAATGAGCCCCACTCTTAGGCCCCACCCTAAGAGAGTTTCACCTAAAAAACATTACAATAGTAAACGAGAATACAGAGGAAAGTTTGAATATTAAACACCAACATAAAACTAGGAATGCATCTGAATAGAATTGAAGTAACATCGATGATTTTAATTGAAAATTAACACACTCCAATATAATTTCGAAAAATACACATACGCAGATTACGATTTATGAATATTTCGTAGAAAATAATTCTCAATCTACATAAAATAAAGTAAAACAATACACAAAAATTATGCAATTATGGGATTGTTCCATGGAACCTATGAACAAATAAAATACATTAAGAATAAACACGCGTACGATGCTACAGGGAGAACAATAAACAGATAAAAATTATATATTTTTAATTACTATAATAATAATTTCCTTATACCATCCGTTACTATAACTAAGTCCACGTTTGGTCCTCGTGTGAACCTGCAACAACAAAAAAACATGGGGTAGGGAAGAAGAAGAAAAGTGGCCCTGAAAACGAATCTAAAGAAGAAAGACAAAAGATTATTTTAGATTTGCAAAGATGCAATGAATGATCTGTGGTACCTGTAAAAATTTGGACTGATCCATGGTACTTATAAAAACATGAAAGTGCATTAACAATAATTTTTCTCACGAGTGCGATACAATATTAAAGTAATAAACATATTAAAATACTACCGTTTAACATACCTCAGTCCACTTTTGATCCCTCTTTCACCTCTTCTTGAAAAGAATTTTGCATCGTCTCCATAATTCATCCTGCCAACAAAATATTAAACATAGGATCGTTTGACGTAGGGGAAGGGGGTTGGGGAATTCTAGGTAAGGACATGATTTTCTCCCAATCAATGGAAATAGGAAAAAATCAGGACAGGGTCGCATCCCTGAAGTAGACCTTTTTTCGCAAAAAAAGAATCTACCCGCTACCCATTGAAAAAAAAAACTGGAAACGAACCTGAACAAGAAAAAGAAAAGATTAATTTCGATTTGCAAAGATGCAATGAATGCATCAAAAGCATGTTCCTTTTTTTAGATCAAAATCCAATACTTACAAATGCGTTGGAATTAATCATATTCTGAAACAAAATAAAATGAAAATTAAGTTTCAACGATGATTGATTAAATCTTACCATTAGTACCTAGAAAAATATGAGAGATATTAAAAAACATTATAACATAATTAGTTTCTACGAATGAAATGAAGAATGAAAAGATGAACGAGTGGGTGATATGAAATGAAAAAATGATATAATATTGGAGTGGGAATTAGGGAATGGTATTGTACTCTATCATGATTTAAAAATATTTTCTGTCTTTTAAAAAAAATAACATTTAAAATGAAATTTTGTTAATACTCGATTTATTTTTAGGAAAAATTATGTTCGATGTGTGGTGG
>NW_014569561.1:955598-957867 GCF_001313835.1 Polistes canadensis | reverse complement strand
GGGTCTCCTACCCTTAAGATGACGATGCTGCAGACGTTTCGAACGAAAACGAGAAACTTACGAGTTTCTTATCGCGATCACGGTGGCACTGACTCTAATTTTACAACTGCATTGCACGCAGTTAAAATATCAAACACTAACACAAACACTCATCCTTCTGAAAAGAGAGAAAAGAAAAAGACGATTAGAATCAATTTTATCATTTAAAAATTACAAGTAATTATTAAAGAAATGTTTAATAGAAAAATGAATTTACCTTCTATCTTCAGTGATGAATGCCCGATGGGTCTCCTACCCTTAGGATGACGATGGCACACGTATAAACCGAATAAAAGAAACTTTCGGAGTTTCTTTACCCGAAAAAAACGAAACTTTTAAATACGGCGAACAACACTGACTCTAATTTCCGATTTTTCTTTAACGATGCAAACACTCGAGTACCTCATTGCCTACGCGCTCGATTGCAATGATATTCTAAAACAGAAAATGAAAAATAACGATTAATAATCTCGTCGTAATTAAAAACTATTGAAAAATTATCATAGAAATGTTTGATAGAGAAATTCTACTTACTGGTAGTCTCCAGCGATGAATGCCTGATGGGTTTCCTACCCTTAGGATGACGATGACCTGTAGACGATAACGAAAATAAAAAACTATAAGAAAGTTTTTTAACGCGACCGCGAACGCGACCGAAACGTGCTTACCGACCGCACTGCACGTCAAAAACGACTGAAAGAATGCACAAGATAAGTGTTCCTATAAAATAAATCGAGTATTTTAATCTGGAATATAATATGAATGTAGTATTAAAGGGAAAACTATGAAATGAATTGTAATATGATATTAATTAGGAAAATGAAAGAAACTAATTATGATTATAATGTTTATGGTAAGCGGTCTTTAGCTAGATTTTACTTGTAATGTAATGGATAGCATATAAAAATATGATAAACATTACACGGAAAGTAATATCCATTGCCCGGGTCTAACCACGAGGAGGTAACCGCTTCCGAAGACCCACGAGACCCACGAGGGATGTGCATCCTAAAGATGTCCACATCCGAATATAATTGAAAGAAAATGAGATAATCAAAAAGACAACGTTTCTTAAAAAACATCACTCTTAGTCCCCACCATAAGAATTTAATCAATTCGCCAATAACACGCATCAACGTTTACATGACAATGTATAACGGAAAACTGATTAAAAAACAATGTAAGTTAAMGAAAAATTTGATGTTTATATATGAGACTAGTAACGAAATCAAGTTTAAAAAATTCATCTCTCTAAAAACATAAAATAAAAATATATTACAATTATTTCCTATTTAAAGTATGATACTTAGTATGTAATGCTTAAAGCAGTACATGTGTATTAAAACAATCTGAAATATAAASAGAGTGCATTAGAATATTTAAATAATTGTTAATTAATCGATAGAAATGTCTATTGTTGTTAAAAAACTCGGAATATATGTTAGGAGCACCGTCCTCTTCGAGGTCTCTTGTTAGACTGAGTCATTGTCCTCTAGAAAATTACTTTTATTGAAAGTTGTTTATATGACTTTTCGAACGTTGCGCATGTGTATAAAGTGAATAATCCACCTAATCAAGAAAAATTAAGATTATAACGTTCTTATTTTAGTATTCTTTTAATTTTTATGAAATTGTTTAAACTATTGTACATTTTTTTAACGTACCTCTGCAAAATGTTATCAGAGGGGGGAATTTTCCTCGAAAAGAATATCACATCGAAATTATTTAATATTTAAATTATGTTAATAAGTATATGTAATGCTTATACTAGTACATATAAGTTTAAACAATCTAAAATATAAAAAAAGTTTATTAGAGTATTAAAAAAATTGTTAAATAATCGATAGATGTGTCTTTTATTGTTAAAAAGCTCGGAATATATGTTGGGAGCTCCGTCCTCTTCGAAATCCACCTTGAGACTGGCACTTTCTCTTCTATGAAAATTCTTTTATTAAAATTAAATTTAAAAAAGTCATCTAAAGAAACGTAAAATAAAAATATATTAAAATTATTTCTATTTAAAGTACGTTAATATGTATGTAATGTTTACACCAATACATATGTATTTAAAAAATCTGAAATATAAAGAGAGTGCATTAGAATATTTAAATAATTGTTAATTAATCGGTAAAAGAGTCTATTGTTGTTAAAAAACTCGGAATATATGTTAGGAGCTCCGTCCTCTTCGAAGTCTCCTGTTAGACTGAGTCATTGTCCTCTAGAAAATTAC
>NW_014569561.1:898845-955088 GCF_001313835.1 Polistes canadensis | reverse complement strand
CTTTTCGAACGTTGCGCATGTGTATAAAAAGAATAATCCACCTAATCAATACAATTTAAAATTACAACGATCTGATTTTAACTTTTTTCATTTCTTTGCAATTGTTTAAACTAATATATATTTGTTTAAACATTCCAACCTAGTTATGACTTCGAGTTCGAAATTATTTTATATTCAAAGTATATTAATAAGTATGTAATGTTTAAAAAATGTTTATAAAAATACGGTACTGGTACTCACGCTTGCAATTAGTATTAATATTTTATGCTTTTTTTAAGTTCTAATTACATTAATACTTTATATATACATCTCTTTAGCATGAATAATGGTTTGTAATCTCTTTTTTACCTTATCATTTCCTTTTAACGAAAATCCGTTACGTCTTTGAGATAAAGTATTTTGTATGTAGTAGTTTATTTCAGCTTATAGACAAGTAAGGTTGCCTTACAATTGCTTTTTCCCGAATCATATAAAAGGAACTATTAAAGTTTCAACAAAACACATCAATATATCTTTAAATAAAACGAAAATAACGATAGATTCGTCGAAAATTTATATTACATATAAAAAATTATATTAAGTAATCTGATTCAAGAACTATTATATAAAATCTTATCGAAGAAATTTTGAAAGATTGATCTGTAATCACATGGTTCATCACTCAAAGATAAAAAAAAAATTGATTATTAAAAAAAAAATTTGTTTTTAAGTGATTAAAAGGTGTGAAGTTTAAAAAAAAATTTCTGAAACTTCATTCGGCGTATAATTTGATCAAATCGAATAACACACACACACACACAGAAGTGGAGACAGATAGGATAATAAATATCGTTGCAATCAGACACTGCCAGTTTGTAAAACGATCTTCATCTGACAACTTCTCGTTAATTATTGTTTTTATTACTTTCTTTTTTACGAATTTGTGCAACCTTAATGACACTCCCCCCCCCCCATCTCTAACACCTGCCTGGAGTCAACAACACACAGTTTTCCGAAGCGATCAGGCATTTAAAAACTAATCGTGTCTATCCTTGTTTGAATTTAGTGATCGAAAGGAAACAAATTGTTTCAATGAAACGGTGTCGTTGACGTCTCGTAAATTTTTATTAATACTTCTTTTTTTCACGTCATTAAGAAATCAATTGAAAAAATTTGTGAGTTTCTTTTTTTCTGGATCAACGTGCCTGTGATCGTGAACAATAAAAATGGCTCCAAACATGTTTGTTATAACATTTGATCGACCTGGTGCAACTTATTTGCCTGGAGAAAATATATCCGGTTGTGTTACCATCGCATTAAGCGAAAAAAAAAGTGCTCGAGGTAAAAATTATTTCAAAGATCAATGAAAAATCTCTGTTATTTCTAACATATTTGTATAAGAAAAAGTAGTAATCTATCAAACGTTAGATACTTTGTTTGAATAATTGAGCTACAAAAAACAGGTATTTGCTATTTTGAAAATCTTTAAAGAATAATCGAATTTGAGTGTGATATGTCCTGAATATTCGTGTATTATACAGGTAAATGAACAGAACAAAATATAACAGTTCATCAAATAAATTTTCTATATAAGAAAATGTAATTATAGAAAATAATCATATAAATTTTTTTATTTTCTAATTTATATTATCTAGATTGTGTTGCATATATATACGGCATAAAATAATATACGGCAATATATATTGGCATTAAACAATTAATAAATGCATTATATATTTATTCCATGTATTAAATATTACCGTCGAAATATAATTTTATAAATTTTAATTGCTATCTAATCAACTTTATCATTGATTGTATCGATCCTCATCATATTTTTTTCGGAGAAATTCAGTACGGAATAATAATTCTGAAATTCGTTATCTGTATAAAATATAATCAAAGATAAATTGAAGTATTAACGTGATAGCGAAAATGATTCATTCTTCTATAAAAAAAATTGTAAAATTGAAACGTATATAGGAAGTATTCATATATATTGTTGTAATTACTTTCAAGTTTTACTTTTCTAAGGAAAATCAAATAATACGATCACATTTAATTATCCGTCATTCATCGTTATAATTGGCGTTATTTATAATAATGATAATAAAACTTAACAACGTTTTAAATTTACATCGTCAATTTAGTCTAATCGAAGAAACAATTTAATTGAACTAAAATAGAAAATGAAAAAAATATATGTACGAATAATACTAAAAAACTAAACAAACTCCAGATTTATATATACACCTGAAAGGAGAAGCTCGAGTTCATTGGACGATTTCGGAATCATCAAAAGATATAGACGGAAATGATACTTCATCAACTCAACATCACTCTGCAACTGAAAAATATTTCAGCATGAAACAATCTTTATTAAGAAGATCGACTGGTAAGCAAGAATATTCCGATATTTATATGTCCAAAACAAAAAGTAATATTTATATTTACTAAAAATGCATTTAAAATACAGAAATCGATAGAATAGAACTTCCAGAAGGAGAAAGTACATATTATTTTTCGTTTCAAATACCCATAAATATACCATGTAGTTTTGAACACAGTACTGGATATATTCGTTACACAGCGAAAGCAATCGTCGATATACCATGGAAATTCAATTGGTGGACAAAATCTGCGTTCACTGTTGTAACTCCGTACGATTTAAATACTTTTTCCGATCAATGTGTAAGTTATTCTTTTTTTCCTAAATTAGAAAAAGAACAACAAAAATAAAATACATGCCATGTTAAATCTTGTTTCGATTTTAGATGGGAATAGATGACGAGATATCAAAAGATTTTAGTTGTTGTTGCTTTAAAAAAGGTTCGTTAAACGTTCGAATAAAAATTCCAAATTTAGGATACGTTCCAGGACAATTTATAACTATCGAAGTGATCTCGAATTTAAAATCGTCGAACATTCAAATAATAGGAATTACGACAAAACTAATAGAAGTAATTATTTTCTAATCATTTCTTATATAAATATATTAGTTTAAATTCCTAACGTTATAGTGATCAAACAGATTTTTAGGAACTTACCTTTCATGCGCACGGCTCGACAGAAACGAAACAAATAGTGATAAAAAAAAATAAAAGCCAAGGACCAATTAAAAATTATCATGAAACGAAACTAAACCTTTATGTTCCATCCCTGCCACCATCTAATTTAGAACATTGTGGTATTATTGAATTGAAATATCGTTTACATGTGGTAATTCATTTCAACGGCATGTAAGTTTAAGACAACTGTCATTGAAAATACATAGATAATGCAAAAGCAAAATTAAATGACAATCGGTGGTAACAAACATTAACGAAATTCTACAATTGATTATCTGGTTCTATTCAACAGGCATAAGAAAATCGATAAAATATATCCAATATTAATTGGAACAATACCTTTAAATACTTCACCATTGACAGAATGGACTCCAACAAATGATACTCGACCAACAGCACCAATAATTGACGAAGAACCATCAATATCTACCTCCATAAAACCTGTACCAGTACATGGTCATACTGAATCACCAGAAAGAAGAACTGATTTACCAGGAACATCTCAACCTAATTTCAATAAATTTCAATTACCGAATCAACCAGTAGGATGGAACATGGGTAAGTCTAAAGAACCCAAAATTTTCGGCGTTTTTTCTGCGGTCTCTTAAAATAAGCAATTGATCGCGTTTTTTATAGAACCACCTTCTTATGAAGAGTGTACTCAAAGAGCTGATAATATTAAGGATAGTGATGATTCGAATTCCGTTTATGGTGCAGATCAACCATTTGCACCAAGATATCCAGTTTTCAATTTTATGTATTATCGTAAGTCTACATATGTACATATGCAATACGTTTTTGATACTTTTTCAAACTCTGATTAATTTATATTATCGTATCTTTCCAGGATCCACCTAAGTGAATTATTTTATGTTACATTCATAAATTTAAACGTGTATATGATACTGTCACTCTGACTGTATACTAATATATAAAATATCGTAAATGAAAGTACGATAAACTGAAATGAAATCGACGATGCGTGTACGAAAGTACAGAATCTATCTGATATAATCTATTCTTAGCACTTGATCGTGATTATTGTCTGTACACAATTATCATTAAGTTATACATAAGTGTTTCTACATTAATAATTGCTTATAATGGCTAATTATGTATATGTATATACATACGTGTCCTCACAATAATAACTTATATGCGTACAAATAGATATTGTTAATTTTTTAAAAATTCTTTTTTTATATAGTTTTATAAGTACCACAATGTACAAAATAACCAAAGATAATTATATGAAATATTTCTCACAGTGCGCAAATATGTATGTTCTTGTTTTTGTCTAAGGGTGGAATTAATCGCTCCTTCGAAGAAAATTGTATTATATTTACACAATTTATTTTTATGTCTCAACATTATCGTATCATAATCATAGTTATCATCGAGTCATATTAATAAAAAAAAAAATTAACATTAATTAGAATCATGTAAAAGGGAGAATTGGAGTTTCGTCAGAAGTTCAATGTATAATATATGCATATATAAAAAGGAAATAACGAGAGATTCATCGGAAATTTGTCGATCGTATAGATTTCTTTTCTTCTATTTTACGATTACATTTTCTAAGAAATCTTTTTTCTTGTTTTCTTTTTTTTCTGTTTGTCTGTCTTTCTCTCTTTCTTTCTTTCTTTCGACAAAAAAGAATTTCGAATGAAAAGAAATTTAGCAAACACAAAAATACTGAAAATCTGCTAATAGAGAACGATCAATCAGAATTTGCAACGATCTATGAAGTTTTAATCGTCGGATCGCTCGTCTTCACTTTTTCTCGGCTCCATGCGAAATACGCACTAGAACTTACTTTTTCTTTTTCTTCTTTCTTTTTTTACTCCATGCTTTTTGTTGTCTGTTTTCCTGTTTAACGTTCGTTATTACATATAGAGAGGATAGCGAATCTGTACGGTACAACGATCGTTGAATTTGAAGACCACCAGAGATGTCTGATGAATACGTCTTTGTAGGAACTAAATTCAACTATCTTAATATAACGTACGGTTATGCTTTACAATATAAGTGTTTTCCGATAAGTATTTCGCAGTCGAACGACATCACGATTAAAGGAAAGATTAATATATGTAAAGAAAGAAGAAAGAAAAGAAAAATTAAAAAATAAAAAAATGTTTGTATATATATATATACATATATATATATATATGTATGTATATAAATATTTATTTGAGTAATAGTATATATTATTTATTATATTAATTCAATCGTTTCTATAACAAATTTCGGTCAAATTTTGTCGTATACATATTACATATACGTTTAATAAAATTTTATTATGACAATCCTAATGAAGGAAAAAAGTTGTAATAAAAATATATAAAAGGAGGAAATTGTTAACAAAATGATAATATTAATCTGAATTAAATGTCGCAAAATCGTCCGAAACGACATACACGTAAAAGAAACAAACACTGCGATGGTTCTCTTTACCTTGTGTGTCAGAAAGTACTACATACACCTCTTCACGGTACGAACGTATTTTAATTCTAATTAGTAATCGGCGTTGTAAAAATACTTATACTTATGCATTATGGTTCGAAACCAAATTGCGAATGTGTCGAATGTATGAACCGTATCAGGCACTATATTAGCGCGCTTGCATGAGAATCGCGTATTACTTTTGCCATTAGCCACTTTAGTAATAAGTAAGAAATAATAAAAGTAAAGTCAGGAATTATGAGCTTGGACTATATTTCTCTTAAAAAACAAACTAAAAAGAAAGAAGATAAGCAATAAAAAGAATATTTGAATAAATATTCATTTATCAAAAAAAAAAAAGAAAATAAAATAAAAAAACATTTTTGAAAGATGCTTGCAAAGTATAAAAATGTTAATTTAGTTTCTAACTAAATCCAATCTCTCTTCATAATAGTGTATGAATGATTTGTCTTTTACAAAAGTCTTATTGGAATATCATGAAGAAAGAGGAAGATCCGTTTCACAAAAGTCAATATAATTCATATATATAACGGACCTAACTCTCGAGATCGTAGTCTTTTTAAAAATATTTTAAACAACAGCCATATTGATAAAAAATTAAGTCAAGATTGTCGTATCGTATCGATATTCATGTCCTTGACTCGATAATGTTTCCTGACTTCCTTCTTATATTTACTAATTATCCTGAATTTTTGGAGGAGAAAGGAACTGTGCGCTCCGACTTTACAAAAATTTGTTTCACTTATATTACAATAACCTTCTCTTGTTTTGAGAGAATCAACCCTTAATATATTATCATAAATAAATTTGGTCTATCGGTAATATTGTGAATACGCCGGTACAAATACTGGCAGTATTTGGTTAAGTAAAAAATCATGATCACTAGAAGAGGTAACTGGTACCGGGTAGTTAGAAAGTGTTACGAATAATCTTTGTTATTACCGTCTGTCATGTGTAAAGGAACAACGCGATCTATCAATTCACACAAATAATAATAAAAACGGAATGTGCGACACGCACGTTACAACTTCCAGTAAACTTGATCTAACGTTCCTTAAATGGATGGCCGGGGATTTTTGCAAATCTATCCACGATAGAAGACAATATCATTTACGGTTCAAGTGTTTGTCTTTTATCCTTATTACCATAGATCCATCTATGCTATTATACACTGCTAAGTGTTAATAAATCTTAAACAACAAGCTGTACATTAAACAAAATTTTTGAGTTATACCTCGTGAATAGATCTGTAAACCAATAAAAAATAATATTTCTCTTAATAAATCAAATTTAAAAAATAACTAGACATGAAAGTTTCCATTAACATTTTCATATGATCTACAAAATTGCCCCGGTCAGCATGCATACTATACTATCACGACCCATATTTATCTGCTTTTTGCAGCACTCTATTTTAAAAAAATAATCAATGTTGTCGCAACACTGTGGCACATTGGGTTCAAGATGAGCATCAACATTTTGCATATACTAATACATCTACATCCAATGTTAACGATAACATTAATCAAAGATAAGAAAAGGTATAATTTACATTTTTGCAATGCGTTGATCCTAATCATGAACCAGAGGACACTGAGTTGTGCACTGTATTGTGTCTGTATATGTGTACGGTATGTGTTTGCGCAATCACTTTACATTATTACAGTTTTTCTTTTCTTTTTTTTTCAGTCTGCACGCTTTCCAAAGACCTAAAAAATAAAGATCTCATTTGTTCCAATCTAAACGCATAATATAATTAACGGTCGCATTGATCATGCATCTAAATTAAAATAAGGTTGAATATATTTAGATTGTTATAAAATCAATTTCAAAATATAATAATTAATCTCATAAACAATGAACAAAATAAGAAACTACAAAATATCATTTAAATTCTTACCACAAATTTTTTAACCTTCCCTTTTAATAGCACCTGGCGCTTCAGCTAAGCCTTTAACTTTGAGTCGATCCGCAGTCTTAAGAAAGGCTGATAGTTGATCTTGCGAAACATTTACTTCGCCAGCATACATAAATTCTAAAATTGCTTGCAGATGACCGTAAGCAACATCTTTTAAAATAATGATAGGATGTTTGGACGGATTTTCCTATAATATATCAAACATGGTAAATTAACAATGCATATAAAATACTTTTATCTTGATCGATGAAACCATACCTCTAAAAGGGATTTAAAGTAAGGACTACAAGCTGATAAAACCATTTTATGCGCTTTACATGTTTGCCCGTCACAAGCTAACGTTACATCTGTAAAACTTTTCTCATCTCGTAAATGTTTAAATGATGATACCATATTAGATTGGAAGTCATTCCATTTGAGAAAAAATTGCTGCTGTTCTCCTGCCATTGCGATGTCAAAAATTTCCTATAACCACTTAAACCTGTAAAAGATTCAAATTTTCATATCGAAAAACAATTTTCATCACTCAGTTGTTCAAATTATTCAACCAAATTCTAAACATGAAAAGCTATTGAAAGAAAAAGTATATGATTGATAAAAATAGTAAAATATTGAGAGAAAAATAGAAATTAACAAATCTTGTAACAAAGCTGAAAAACTTACTTTGAAAAAATCATATAAAATAGGATGCATTAATGGAATACTTTAACACATATCTGACATACGTAATTATGACAACTATTAGCATGAATTTACACGTAGTAACATTTTTAGGTTAGTTCAGAAAATCCCGCGAAAATATACAATTGTCAAGGAAAGACGCGAAACTATGGAGATCGAAGGCATCGAGTATTCGTTCCTCTAATCTTCGAGAGTTATCGTATCGAACAATTGAACGGATGATGATGGATCATGATATTTCTTTTCATCACAACAATACGCGTGCGTCCATCGGTACGTTCCGTCAAATGCGCTCTGGCCCAAAAAAACGGCCCATCGGAATTAAACGCGCGAGAAAAATAACCTTACAAAATATTTTATACTCACTTTGATTATACTGGCCACTGGAGACCCCAATTACAATGACTAAACTGCACAAAGAATGAGTAAAATATACACGTATATTGCCGAAAACTTTTTATGCGAATGCTACCAAATTTTTGTTGTGGCTAATATCACGGCGAGGATTGTATTCGGTTAAACTCGGCACTCTTCGTCTTAATTCGGCTGAGAGATTCCGTACCAATAGAAGTTAATTCTTTAACTACCGTAAGATGGTGCTATACGCGCCATTTCATTTATCAATTTTCGATTAATATCGAAAGTCAAATGAGAGAACATTTCCGCCAAGATTTCTTCGATATAAAAATTAAGGAAGTAATTATAAATTGACATTAATGAAGAAAATGCTAATCCTTATGAAATAATGTATATTACGAGGGATTTTATGATTTCTATTTATATAAAAATACCGCTTTACATATTTCTAACTTTACATATTTCTAACTTTACAAATTTTTTAAAAAATTATATATAAATTTAATTTATCCTATGTATTTAAAATTACAAATATTTTCCAAAAAAGAAAAATTGATCGTTAAAACACAATTAATATTTATAATATTCTATAAAGTTTATACAAAAAAAATATAAATTTTCACGCTTGAAATAATTTTAATCGAATTCATTGTTAAAAGTTAAAAATATCTGTAACTATATATTTTAATTCAACCGGGAATAAAAAAAAAAAATGCTCAAACAAATTATCTGTCACAAAAGTATCTTGATTATTAATTATTATTTAATCTTATTCTTACATGTTAGATTAAGCACGATTTTCAAATGAAATGTATTCGTATATAATAAAAATCTCGCTCGAAATTTGTAACCATTAACAAACCGTCTAGGATAATAAAAATTGCGAAAAGAGATAATCGGAATAAATTTAGACTAAATAATGCAAAAGTGCAGACATTTGTGAATTCGATGCTCCCTCGAGGGAACTTCGTCGATTGCGCGATCTCGTGTAAGCGATCGGTCGACACACTTCTCGAGGCGCTATCCGATGAATCGAGAAGGGGACTTTATAGCTATAGCTTACTGGAAATCGGTTCCGGCCTGACGCCCTCCGATGTACAAACGATGATGGTTCTTCTATGTATTATTACGTCGTCATCGTTCTGCGACGTATATATTTCAGAAAACAAATATGAAAATAGTCGGAATAAATAAACACATGTTTACGTAATCCAATAAAATGATTAAAACAAATCAAATTCAACCAAAGCAAGAAGAAAACAAATATATAGAACAAACATTCCTGTATTAATCAACGAAATGATGGAAAAATGAAAAAATACGAAAAAAAAAACGAAAAAAAAAAAAAAAACTAAATAATCTTAAACATTTAAAGAAGACGCTTAGTGTCGTTTGCTATACGCGGAACGTCGAGGAAAAAGGAAATTCTTGGCCAAGGAAATGAAAATTTACCCACTCGAAGGCCAACACGTTAGAAGTATTAGACATATACTTTTATATAAATAGCCAAGCGAAAAGAGAGTTTTCGATTAATCGATCATCTATCGATCGATCTGACTCGGTAGAGTAAATTCGAATGGGATCATACGTATGTAGGACGGTATACAATCGAGCTAAACGAACTGAAAATTCGACTGCGTTATTTTATAAATAGATGATCGAGAAAAGCCGAGTTGCCGGAAAACTTTTCCGCGTGTCTCGAACATGCGTTCATAGGTAGGTAACGAAAGAAAAAGAGAAAGAAGATATATAGATAGGTAGATAGATAGATAGATGCATACATAGATAAATAGATAGAGTGACTCGTCTAGCGTACGAAAGACAAAGTAGAAAAAGAACGAACGAATAAAGGGACAGACAGGCGGACGGATGGACGAAGTGTTTGTAGTAGTGTATAGTAGTGTTAATAGCAATGTACTACTACTAGTAGTAGTAATAGCAATAGTAGTAGTAGTAGTTAGGAGAGGAAAGGAGTTCTTTGGCGGGCGAGAGGAGAGATATAGTAGAAAAGAGTGCTGTGGCGGAGAGGAGAGGAGGGCGGGAGGGAGAGGGAGAGGCGTCCGACGACGTCGCACTTTCGGCTCGCGATCAGAAGTGGGAGGGAAGTAGATACATATTACGCATGCGCGGAACCACACCGCGCGCCACATTGAAAGCTTGCGACATGCTGCCAAACCGTTCAGTCGCGCGCCAACTTTCGTGCGGGTGGGATTTCTTTTTTGGATTCCGAAGCTTTTGTTCTATACGCGTATTTCTATTATATCGCGGGTTCTATATATATATATATAGATATATATAGATATAACGATAGTAATATAATTACTATTAGTAAATAGTTAATCGGGTGATAATATCGATAGTTTATAGAGTAATAATATTAGAGAGAAAAAAAAAAAAAAAACAAAGGAGGAATCAAAATAACAAAACAAGAATATTCAATATTCTGTCGGCGCGTTGGCGCGAGCGAAAAGCCCGCCGTTTCCATTCGAGAATAGTAGAGTAAAGAGAAGTAGAAGTAGGTGGAAGAGAAAAAAGAAGAGGAAGGAGATAAAGAATCGCGTGTCGTCCTCGCGGTGAGAGAGAAGAAGCAGCGCGCCAACGCGGCGACATTGGCGTACTTCTCTCTACTTATCGTTCCTTCTTCCTCACTCATTCATTCTTTCTCTCTTTAACTCGGTCTAAATATTTTTCATCGGTGATAACGTGCTACACACATTATATTAAGAGCGCTTTTCAAGAGCGCCGAGTTTATCTCCCGCACCGTTCTATAATATTTGTGATGTGCGAGTGAACGATGGAATCACCGGTCATGTACGATTCGGGGGCCCACCAGGCCCAGGTGCAAGGGGCAGTCGATCCGAAGAAATCTCAGGTGCTGAACAACAACAATAATAACAACACTGCGAATAATAATAATAACAATCATCAGAACAACAACAATTCCGCCCTACAAGTTAATCACAATCACAATCACAATCAACAGCAGCAGCAGCAGCAGCAGCAGACCAGCTCGGTCGTGAGTAAGGTGTCCGGAAGTAAAGCGAGCTTGCATCAACAATACGCGGAACACTGTGCAGCAGCGGGCGAGCTGACGGACCTAAATACGCCCGAAATATCGCTAGATCTTCAACATCTAATCGATGATAGTCACTTCAACGACGGTCTTTTGGACATGCTAGGTGCAACCAATGGTGTTGTCAAGCAAGGTAGAACGACCGGCTATCCACGCACCACCTTAGCATATATGCCCCAACCAGTTCACAGTGGGGCAAGTTATCATCAAGGAAGTAACAGCTGTAGTGACAGCAATAGCTCGAGCTCTGAATCACCTAGCATTAAAGAGGAACCTCTGGACCCAGCGGACTACCGGCGTCACTGCCCACAATACCCACCTGCCGGCTACAGTCCCGTCACGAACGGTCCCTTCGCCAATGGCGGTCCTACCTTCACAACCTTGACACCAACCACCGTGCCCGGTGGACACCCTGGTGCACCGGTTCACCAACAACAACCTAGGAACGGTCAAACGCCCGGCCAAACTCCCGGTGGACCTATCAAATCGGTGATGGCCCATCAGCATCATGCGGTTGCTGCGGCAGCCGCGGCAGCAGCTGCCGTTGCCAGAAAACAAACCAAGGCCATCGACAAGGCTAGCGACGAGTACAGGAGACGACGAGAGAGAAACAACATTGCCGTAAGAAAAAGTCGCGAAAAAGCGAAGGTGCGCTCGCGTGAAACTGAAGAGAAGGTAAAACTCCTCGTCAAGGACAACGATCTCCTTAAGAAGAGGATCGAACTCCTCACGGAGGAACTCAACGTCCTACGTTCGCTCTTCAGCAGCGTCGGAGTCGTACCCGAGCAACTCCACCGTGAGATTACCAGGCATCTCGACCAATTCCAACAGCACGCCGTCGGACCCATGTAGCCCTCGCCGCTCACATCGATCAGAGTCTACTAGCCGAGCCGAGGAAAATAGGAAGAAAAAGAGAAGGAAAGAGAGAGAGAGAGAGAGAGAGAGAGAGAGAGAGAGAGAGAGAAAAAGAAAGAGTGAGAGAGAGAGAGGGAGAGGGAGAGAGAGACATAGATTATTTTGTCGTTGGCAATAAACGCAAGTGCGTTAGCTACGAAGAATGCACACGTACTATGACGCGACATGTCGTTTGAAATCTTCGGGATCTTTCTAAAGTTGCGCGGCCGCCATCTTTAAAAATATGTCTCCTCTTTCCTCTCTCTCTCTCTCTCTCTCTCTCTCTCTCTTTCTCTCCCCCCTCTCTCTTCCTCTTTCTCTCCCTATATCTTTTTCTCTCTCTTTTATCTAATTTCTATCATTTCTCTTCTTATTCTGCGCTCTTTCACGTCTAATTCATTTTCGTTTTATTATATTATTTTCTTTGTCCTTGTAATTTTTTTTCTACGAACTCTGTGTAAGACTGGGTGACTTGAAACGCGCGATTAATACGACGAACGCCGTCCACCGGATGGAGAAGTGGGTGGAGGGGAGGCTAATAAATTAATTAATTATAATATAAAAAAAAAAAAGTAATAGTAATAATAATAATAATAATGATGATGATAAAATAAGAATACGAGTTTAGACAATATAATCCGAAACGCGTTTTCGCGCCTAACGAACGATATCATCATCATCATCATCATCATCATCATCATCATCGCATATATATTTTTCAATCGTTATTCTCTCTTTTTATTAGATATTGTTGAATTAAACAAACCTAGTAGGATTTATTATTATATTTTATCGCTCTCGTTACCAAGTACCTAAGGAAAGAGAAATAGAAAAGAAAAGAAAAGAAAATAATAAAAAAGCAGTCGCGCATGGAAAAAGAAAAAATGAGAAAAAAAAAAAAAATAAGTGAAAAAAAGTAAAAAGTACGGAACGTCGAGATACTGTCAATTATTATTATTATTCGCATTATCTATTTTGATTTTTCTTCTTTATTCGTGCTCTCATTGAACGCATGAATCGAATCGTATATATATATATATTTATATACTTTTCTTTTTGACTGGATTGAAAATGCCGCCGCGGTCGCTGTTGCGAGATTAAATATTTCGATACTGGCAAACGTTACTCTCTCGCGCGTGCGTATTTTCCGCGCGGCCCCGACCACTCTTCTACACGTCCCTTGTATTATATAGCTCTTATTAATTTTATTATTATTCGATCATGTATATATATACATACACACACATATATATATATACATATATATATATATATATATATGTACACATATGAAAACTAATATATTTTGTTAGAATGATTATGAGGAATAAATGTATAGTTAATGTATGTTCCTTATGTATGGATGATGTGTGTATATGTGGTGTGTACACGTGTAAAATGTAAGAAGACAAAAACGCGAGCGTATGCGTTAACAAAAATAAAAAACCGATCAATTTGATAAAGTAAATCATACGTTCAAGTGTGTATTAAGAGTTACATGTATAAATGTGTGTGTGTGTGTGTGTGTGTGTGTGTACGTGTGTGACAAAGAGAGAGAGAGAGAGTGAGAGAGAGATATAGGTAGAAAAAAAAATTGTTATGTGAAAAGAAGATCGCGCCGACGTTACCTGGCTTCGGCCTAACAGCCGATTCCTTATATTTTCAGTTACCACTTGTAATGTTTAAAGGAATGAAAAAAAAAAAAAACGCGTGAAGCGGGCTTCATTTTATGTTATTATTATTATTAGTATTCTTCATCTTTTTTTTTTTTTTCTCGTTTTAAATCATAGCGTTCTATCGAGTATACGAGAAGACATTTTTGAATCACGTTCTGTACGTTTCTACTACGCCGTGAGAGATTCTGAATAAAGAGATGCGTCTCTCCGTCCCTCAATGAGATGTACACACACAACAGAGAAACATACTACACACGCGCAATACATAAGCATGTAATATTGTGTGAAAACGGTTAATAATGTATGTTAATATACAAGTATCATATAGAGATATACATTCATCTACAGAAAGCAAAAGAAATACACAGAATGTACGACAAAAACAACACGGAAAACAGAACATAAATATATATATATATACATACAATTTACACACGTATCACACACGCATCGAGACAAGAAAAAAAGCTGAAACGCACACGAGCGCGCACGAGTGTGAATGTCATATGACACGCGTGACTTGGCGTATGACTGATATATGTTAGTTACGAGATTACCTGTCACGGTTGTCTTCTTGACTATGCACAAATATATTTTGATATAAAAACTATAGGACGGCCCGTGTTTTCTATCAACTATTCAATTTACTTCCCGTTATCCTTTTCCTATTCTCTTCTCGTTTCGACGTTTATGTACGCCCACGTGAAAAACCATGTTCGCGTGTCTCTTTTATCCAATTAGGATAATACATCACCGCTCAAGATAGGATTTCCTTCGCATAAAGACGATCATGTTTGTACATTTTCCATCAGATCAGATATTTTCAAAAAGAACAAATAATAAAAAAAGAAAATGAAAATTTCATATTGGATCGGAAAGCAATGTCTTACATTAATAAGTAATAATAATAATAATGACGCGTGTTTGGAAAAGTGGTACCACTGGTATTCGCATTATGTATGCATCTTACTCGTCGCGATAATGCAAACAAGGTCATCGATCAAAGACTCTTTCCTTTCTATAAAGCCGATCCGCATGTCGATAGCCCATAAGTCAGGTTGACTTATCGTTCGAGCTTTGTCTGCTCGATTAAAGCGCACGTGTATATATATATATATATATATTATATGTACGTACATATGTATGTATATACGTATATGTATATAGTAGTAATTACGTTGGAGACGCGTAATTTAACAAATTCGATGAGATCTATACACAATGCGTTTGTTCACGAACGATTCAAAGAAAACCATGACACTTTTGTTGTTTTTCTTTTTCTTTAAACAAATAAGAAGGATACAGAGACTAAGCAAGTACTTAGATTAATTGTATAACAATACACGTTGAATTAATATTCATGTTAAAAAAAAAAAACAATATAGTCAGATGGAAAATGATCGGGTTTTATAATCTGTCGCGAATACTATTACAGTAGCGAAGAAAATGAGTCATAAGATAAGTTAGTTATTAGTCGGATAAATAGATTAATACCATTGTCACGATGGTAAAGTTGTTCTCTGTCGTTGGACTCACCAAACAGGATACACACATGTGTTCTATGATCTCTATGTATCGATATCCACGTGGATTATAACCAACAATATAATTGTAAGTTATATCACATACATTATATCTCTTATTTAGCTAAAAAGTATATTTGATCTTTGTGAAATCTATCTCTACGAAGTCAAATTCTTAATAATAATAATAATCATAAACAATCCTTTTAATTTACTATCATGATTAATGCATTAGCAAAACTTTGATTAAACGATTGGAAGATTATTATCGAGATACGTCACGAATCAACTTGAAAGATTCTTTTAAATGGTTCTTCAGCTACTGTAGTATTTTAGATATTTCATTGAATTTTTTATTAGATCATTAGAAGTAATATACACGGAGAAAAGGGAAACAGAATTTCCAATAGAAAAATATTTATTCCAAACAGAATATTATTCTTCTTTTATGTATCCCGACAGTATACAATTCTAATGAACAGACTGAGAAATGTTTTACACAAATAAGGAATAAAATATATTTATGTAATATTAATGTACTTATTTACATATATATGGGTATACGTATTTTTACGTAATTTTAAAAACACGATTCTTCGTTGGACATTTTAATCGAAGATCGAAGATGTTTCATCGCGATTAATCCCATTGGAAAAAAAGAAACGAATCGAAAGCTTCCTATCCCAAAGTTACTCATATTTGAAAGCCAACTTTTATACACTGCTAAACCTTTCATCGCCTTAGGGTAGAAGCTTCCCATAAAAGAATTTTATCGACAAAGTGAAAGTTAATCTAAATTTGATTTTCTTAGAATTTAGACTCTTATCTAGAATTTATTAACGATTAATAAATGAGATTTCAAGAAAGAAAAATTGAAAAGAAACAGAGTTAATATAAATGTTCAAATATCCTAGTATGAACAATCATTTAATTTTTCACTTCCTTTCGTTAAACATAAAAAAACAAATGTCGCATTAATATTCAAATAAATTCTAAAAATGATTATCATAAAAAAACCATTAGATCTTATAGCAAACGAAGTGTTAGTTTCCATCAAAAAAAATAAAACTATCATAAGGGTGTAATTACACTTAAATTAACCAACAGGGTTTAACTTATGTTAAATACATACCTTCATTAATGTAAACGTGAAAAATATTACTTCAAGTTTATGCAAAATTTCAACGGGTAATAGTTCTTATAGTAAATAAAGTATTATAATATATACTTCCCATAAAAAAAACACAGATAGAAGATAAAAAAGAAGGGATAAAAGAGTAACGTAAGGGTGTAACTACAACATCTTACTCCGCTTGGCAAAGCATCTTAAGTTCGCTAAGAGGGTGACATAATTAGTCATTAGCTTACGTCAACTTGTCTCAGGGCTGAAGACTGTCCAGGGTTATAAATACGCCGCGAGCACGAAAACACGAAAGGAGGGAACAGAGATGAGAAGAGAGTCCGAACTCTCCTCGGATTCTCAGCCTACTCATCAGTGAATGCGTTTCCGCTTTCTAGGAAAAACTTTAAAACATGCACTTAGTTTTTTCTTTATGTAGACATTGTCATCGTATTCTATATCTTCTTATTCTTTTTCTATTATTTCTTCTACCTTTCTTACTGTATATTTGTTCTCTTCGTTTTCTTTTTGTTTTTTAAAAGCGTTATATTATTAGAATATAACTGGTTAAAATATACATCCATAAGAAGTGCATTATGTAGATTTAATTGACATGATTGAAATAATAATAATAATAATAAAATAGTCAACCAATTAACTATCTATAATTTAATTTGGATTTGTTCTCTTTAGTAAAAAAATATAATTACATAATGTGAAACTTTTACGGTATAACCAACCCTTCGCGCGAAAGTCTTTAATTATTTACTTTTTTTTTTTTGAAAAATATTATATAATCCAAAAGTTATAATATATAAGTATATTTATATCTCCTAGTAGTAAGTATAACTTACATGAGGAAAATATTATATACTTTGGATATAAATTAAGTATAATTTTATGGGAAAATAAATGGGATAAATGTATTACGGGTACGATGATTTCTAATTGCATGTGAGATTGTGTGTTATAGACGAAGAATTAATAAGATAATTATTTTTTCTTCGTGGCTCGCGCGAGTTTTCTTGGATCCCTAATCGCATTAAAAATGTTCCCGATATACATATACATTGTTCTTGCATAATATTCGCAGCATTAATATTGACACACGTGCGATTATCGCTTAAATGTTTTTCCTTTTAATGTTCTGACGTAAAATATATAATGTGAGAGTTATAATAAAGGAAATAAATAAACATTAGTATTCAAAGATCTCAAACGTCACGATAAACGTATATGCAACTGCGTATTGGCCACGTGTGTGTATAGACAGCTACTAATTAAAAACCACGATGAAGAACGAAGTACAGTAGACATCATACATTCCCATCCTTGACCTTAAGAACATAGATGCGAATTCTTTTTCGAGCTTTTTGGTATACATATCTTATACATTAGCGATCCATTAAAAAATCGGTTTCGAATGATAGAAACACATAATTCGTAAATTTAAAGATTTTATTTTTATACTGAAAATGCTTGACACATTTGATGTTTATCATAATAGTTAAGATACTGTAATCGCTTGTCATAAGATAATTTAACGTGTAATTACTTTCATAAATTTCTCCCCCCTTTCTTTTTCTATCTTTTGGGCATGTTTTCTATTACTCGATAATGAATATTAAAAAAATCATTGCTAAATCAAATTAGATTGAAGTGATTCCGAGTGAAAGATGAAAAAAAGAAAAAAATTCGTAAGAATTTGAACGTTACGAAGACCGCATTAAAGCTATGACATAATGCGCCAAGTTTTGACGCCGAAGTGTCTACGTGCACGTGTCGCGGTCGTCGCTGTTTTTAGATTCAAACCTTGCCAACCTCGGTAAAGAGATTCTTCGAAAAATTAATTATTATTACGTTAAATATCTTTGACGAATTTGTTGCAATATTTTTCTTTTCGCATTATCGATTTTACTTATTGTTAGATTCATATTCTTTTAAATCTAATCAAACGTTTAGTCTACTTTTGTGTTCTAATATTTATCAAATTTTGTTCTTTAATCAATTTTACTCTTAAAATTAAGAATATAGATAAAAATATGTAAATTTTTAACAATCAATTCAATTAAAAAATTACATTTTAGAAAATAATTTGTAAATATAGTATATATAAAAATTAATAATATATAATAGCAGAGATAATTAAAAAAAATTGGTAATTTTTATTTTCTATTTGCATTTTATCTATCATTAGTTACCTGAGATTCTTGCTACTCGCTTCATCTCTATTCTGGCTGAAACGGTATATGGGTTAGGGCCAGCTCTGCCAACGCTGGATTGCACCTACGCAAGCACGTTCCCTTTTTCATCTTCTTCACTGTCCACACTATCGCCAAGCTTGAGATACACACACACACATACGCGCGCGTGCAATAAGTCAAAAGTATATATATATATATGCACGTAACTCTCTCTTCTTCGCGATATTCATCAAGCCTGTCATTTAACTTGAATGAAAAAAAAAATCAACTTTCGATGCTAACAAAAGATTACGAGAGACAAAATCATACGATCGAGATCGTGTATATAGATCACTTGAGTCAGATCACAAAGAAAGCTTACTCGATGATCGTAACACGTGCTTATACTTCGCAATTGATATTAAACACATTTACTAAAGAATCGGAGGAGAGTCTTTTGTTGATGAACACTGATGCATGTGTTTGCTGGTAAACAATAGTTCAACATTAACTCAAAATATCTCGTTAGGTGGAAGGATCAAATCAAAAATACTTTTCAAATTTTGTCTGTTTAATTGAGAAGATTCTTTTAATCGTATGAACCGTGAAAATACTTTCCATTAAAACAAAAAAAATACATTATACAAATTAATATTATTAATTTATGAAAAAACTTCGAATAAAGTACCTATATTTTTCTAATATGTGAATTATCCAAACCGATCTTTTATATTAATATAATATATAAAATAAATTATATTTAAAAAAAAAAACACTTTGAATATTGAAATTATTTAGAATGAATAATCAATCAGATAAATGTCAAAACGATTAAACATATTGTTAAGAAAATTAGAATTTTATCCCGGAATCGGTAAATTTTTTGACAAATTTGTTCATAAGTATCATAGAAGAAGTGGGCAAAAATTAAAGAAGGTCTCTCTCTCTCTCTCTCTTTCTCTGGTTCGTAGATCGGCATCATGCTTCGGTACCGCGAGCACGATGTGGGTGTGACCTGGTTTCCGAGAGTTTCACTTTCCTGTAAGATCGCCGCGGACGGAGGAGGTAAGGAGGAGGAGGAGGATGAGGAGGAGGAGGAGGATTCGACCCCAGTTGTTACGTCATGCATTGTTATGCCGGCCGTAACGGGCCGTACTCGTACGTGCGGAACTCCGCGAGAATTAAAATAAGCTTCGAGGTTATGCGCTCGCGCGATTACTATCGTTTCATTCGCATCGATTTCGATCGTTATCAACGATTTTCTCTGCACTCTCGAATGAGATAATTAATGAGACTCGATTTAACGTGTGTTATATGTATAATATTATATATATATATACTATCATATTTTTCCTCACACACACACACATTAATATCCTTAAACAATTTTCCTTAAGATTTTATTTATAATATTTATTTCTTTTACGGGATAAACCTCATTAATACAGGTAGGTTGAGTAACAACATAAAGGAAAGATTATTGCAGATGATTAAGATAGTATTTTATAGATGATATTGATTGATTAAATATTCAATTCATTTCTATAATATAATACAAATATTTAATAATTAAATGACATGTGAAAGATATATATATTAATATAATAAATTTTTTTTCTTATCCAAAATTTTCCTAATATTATTACTAAGTTTAATTCTTAGGGATGTTTTTTTTTTTTGGACAGGTTTAAATTAAATGAACAATCTCTTTATCCGTTGAACGTTTCGTCCCTATATTTGGGACTTCCTCAGCAACTCGATAGTTATGTTCACTAGTCAATCTAACATCATTTTTCATTACTGTCATAAGTATTTACTATGTTATATATAGAGTCAATTTTAAATCGTTATCCTATCATAACTTTTCGAACACTATATATATTTATAGTTTTAATATTTCAATCAAAATTTATTATAATTAAATTTGTATTCTTTTCTATTATATCTCTTCTCATGCATAATCCAAACAATTATTTTCCAAACGGATCACTAACTGTGATCATTGTTACTTGACTTTAGTGATCTGACAGGAACTAGTATTTAAACGCGATTAGGTAGTTGACGGATTCAATTATATATTGTATCGAGAATATCAAATGTTATTATCATTTTATCATTACGATCTTAACGATTCCGTTAATAAGTTTGCAGATCGCATGTACAGCAATGTTTTAATAAACGTAATATATCCGTGATCGATTCTACTAGAAATTCGATAACTTGCACGCGAGAAATAATATCACTTTTTCAATCTGCGAATCTCTCTCTCTCTCTTTCTTTTTTTATGATCTTATAAGGTTTCTCCACGCCGTGAATAGTTTTATCGGTAACGAGTATCTCGAAGCTGACGGGTGTCACTATCGATAAATCGGTTTCCAATTATAAGGAATGGAATATATAGTTTACATTAGAAAACTAAATCTTATTAAATAGCATTGTACAAATAATATTGTATCACGGATTCATGATTATCAGTATAAATATGATTTTAAATCTATGATAGAAATAATTGACATTAATATATATATATATATGGATAATCATTAATCTTCTTTTAAATCTATTAATTATCTATTAGAGATCTGTTCATCACGTAGATATTGATTTCTAAAATAAACATTTAATTCCTTTTATTTATCGTTACGATTCTCATTTAATAGTTGTGTACTATTGTTATGAGATAAACAGCGATTAAATACTGTCTGATTTTAATCTTTTTCATTTTTTCCTTTCCAATCACGATTCATCCTTTTAAATGTACTATTCGTTTTATTTTTATCTAAACTATCTGATCATATTTTCAGTCGGTAATACACGTGAGAATCCTCAGCTCAGTACTTCTTTACATGCATACATAATTCGATCTCATTCGAGTAGATTTGAAATAACAGATAACTGAGGTATCTAATATACTGAGTGTTCCTCACGATTTAATCGATTTGTAAAATATTATCGAAGTCTCGTTAAGGATAACAAAAATATTCTGTTTATAATATTTATCTTTTAATTTTTCTTATCTTCGCGAGTTTCTATACTTAATATTTATACGCGCGTATGTGATTATTTAATTAAATAATATTAGTAAATATTTTTACACCGAAATATTTGTACTGATATAATCATTTCAATATACTATATTCACCTAAAGACATTTTCTTCGAAAGACATCTGGTTCAAAGTGTTGATAGAACATTCGTATAAATACATGGTATTTCATTGAATAATTTACGAAAATATTTGTAAGTCGCATCACCCGTCGATTAATCATATAGACAAAGAAAATAAGGAAGAGCACGTGGCAGGAAAATGATTTATCGGAAAAACAAGTAAAAAAGAACACGATATAATTCTCTTATATTCGAAATATCGAATGTAGTAATTAAATAAAAGATATCTATGCATTACCTGTTTGTTTTTGTGTATATTTGGTATATATTTGTACATAACTTATGTATAAACGTAAAAAGCCATTGGAAAATCCACCATCTTGATAAATATTCCTATAGAAAATTGATAGAAAAAAACCAAAAAACAGTTAAGAGTGAATATAATCTCATAAAGTATTTTCAACAGAATAACACATTAAATTAAATTGATTTCATTTTTCGATAACATTTTATAAACGAGATGCTCATTATATTATACTGATAACATTATTTTTGTCAAAAAAAAAAAAAGAAACAAATTAAAATAGATAATAAATCGTATAGCTTACGTAAATATTATTTCGTGATAGTATATATAATAAATTAAATAAAACATGAATATTTTGCAATTACATCATCCTTATAGATTAACAAAGATTAAAGATATAATATTTAAAACTAGAGACACCCTATGTATATACATAATATATATCTCTTACATAGTACTTAAAACATGCTTGGTTCGATCGGTCGGTCACGTTTGAATCTTGACGCGTCTTTTAAATTTACGAGCGAGATGCATACAACTAACTCTCTCTCACTCTCTCTCTCTCTTTCTTTAACAACACACATAAGTTAGTTCGTTCGGTTATAGCTCTAGCACTCTCTAAACGTTTCTCGAGGAATAGAAAGAGTATATAGAATGAGAATAAAAATAAGAATAAGAAGAATAAGAAGGAAAAAGAAGAAGTAAGAGAGTTAGTTTGTGGATGAGTTAGAAGGAGGGTGAAGGGATAGAAGGGAGATCTCACGTGCGGATAGGAGCGCGTGCGCTTACTCTAGCCACGATTCCCAAGTGTGAGCCGACGACGGCACATATAAAACACGGTGTTCTAGTGTGTGACCTATATTCCACGCCTGCATCACTATATTAGAACCGCGCGACGCATCAGGGACGCACCTCTCAATCGGTTTTTCTCTCTCTTTCTCTCTCATATATACACACATATACTATTTCTTTCTCTATTTCTCTTTATTTTCTCTATTTCTCTAACTCACTCTCTTTCTCTCTCTATCTTGTTTGTTCTGGCTCTCTCTCTCTCTCTTTCTCTCTCTCTATCTCTTTCTATTCCTTGTCACACTCTCACTTTCTCCCTCTTTCTCCCCTGTTCTCTTTTATTTCTCTCTATTTCTCTCACTCTTTTTCTCATTTACTTTCTTTCTCGTTTCTTTCTCTCTTTTCCTCTTTCCCTTTCTCTTTCTCTTTTTCTCCTGTTTCTGTTTCTTTTTCTATTTCTCTTTTTAGTTTTCACTCTACTCTATAGCATTCTAACTGAATCCTATACTCATCTTTTTTTCCTCTCTCGAACTCTCGAACTCTCTCTTTCCGTAAAGCTCTCTCCCCCACTAAAATTCCTGGCCAATCGAGTCCAAATTAAAATACCAGTTCCCCATATATATACCCGTTACGATAACGCGTTCGTTTAAATAAGCATGTACAGTTAATCTTCCTAGCGGAGAGTTTTATACAGTTAAATCTATTACAAATGAATTCCACATTGAATAACAATCGATTATATTATTATTATAATTTTCTCTCTTTCTCTCTCTTTCTCTTTCTTTTACAGATTTGAACGAATGTTCGACGCGATAGAATTGTTTTTATTATTGCGTAAATAATCTTTTTTTTTATAATGGAATTTAATTGTATAAATGTACGAAAAATTTGATCGCAGGAAGAACCTGAGTAATCAATTCGTAAATATTTTCCATAAATTCTTTACATATTTATTTAAATCTTTCCCTATAAAATGATTTATACCAATTAAATTCAAATATTTATGTAATTCCAATTACAGTTATTAGAGTAAAAAATTTATTATAATAAAACAAGAATTAAATATACACGCTTATAAATCAATCTGATTTATATCTTTTTTTTTTTTTTATATAGAATTTAGATATAAAACAAAATAATATAAAAAAAAACCGTGATGTGATGAGGGGGTTTCCAAGGATAAGACAGAGGATGTTATCGAATCTTATTGACGATAACCTCTTCCGGTCTTTTTAAACTCGAGATAACTTTTGAATATCATGCAAGTGATTCATTGGATATACAAAAAAAAAAAGAAATTAAAAAAGGGTTAATAGAAAGTAAAGGACAAATATATTATGTTAAAGGAAGACTTTTTGTGAAGATTAAATTAGTCGAAATATTATTTTACGATGAATTACAATTATTTCGATTGAATATATAGAATTTAAATTTGTCTTATTTAAAATCGATTAAATAATCCTTTATATACGAATTCATCTGACATCCATACGATTTTCACGTGTATTCGTGTACATAAACGAAGTGCAGCGCATCCAGAATGGAACGCGTTCGTGCACCCACGTATCCGCAAGGAAGTCGAGAATTTATTTTTATCTTTCTTCTTCCGCACGATCTCCGATGTCTCCTTCGTACGTCGACCCATCGACTGTTCCTTATCTTCGAGATGCTTATATTTATTTACAGAAAAAAACAAAAAAACAAGATTACAAAAAAAAGTAATAAAAAGGGAAAAACCTTATCATCTTACATTATTATTATTTTTATTAATATATCTTCGATTTGTGTAAATTTTTTTGCAATGAAATTAGACCGTATTTAACGTTTTAAAAAATGTCTTTTGTGACAAAACTTTTTTGCAATGCGAATAGCATGAAACCCAAAGATACGCTACGATATAAAAAAAACTAAAAAAGTTAGAAGTTACAATTAATAAAATTGATAATTACATAGTATTGAATATCTTTTTATGAAATTTATCATATTGCCATAAATTTGTACATTTTTTTTTCTATTTAAGCACGTACACGCGCGCGAACACGCACGCGTACTCACACATACATATACGCAATATTCTTATAATTTGAATCTTGTTAACCTGATTAAAACTTTATAATGATAACACAAGGAAACAACGTTAGTAAAAATATTAAAAGATAAGAGACAAATCACATGGCTTTTCAAAGGCCCCATAAATTCCGCAATCGCGTCTTATATAAGAACTCGAAAGAGTCTTTCAAAAGGAAGATCTTGATGAGAGAGAAGACGAAAAATTGTTGAAAACGAGCGTGCGAGTCTGACGTTGTCACGTTATTTTTCTTCTTTTTGTTCTCCTCGAAACGGAGAACCACGAGAAAGTTACTTCTTAAGTGAGTAGGCGAACGTTTCGCTACTCTATCAATATTTTAAAGCAACGATATGATCGATATCGAAACAAGCTTCTGCCAAACTGGCTACCGAGGTACAATATAACTGTTATTAATAACAAGAACATGAAAAGAAACGTGACGAATCCATTCGCCATACGGTCAACCTTAATTCTAAAAGGCTATAGTAACTAGCATAATCAGGATAACCTACATATAGTAAGTACGTATAACGAGAGAAAAGAAATATAAATGAAGAGAAAGACAGACGATCGGAAGGCGTAAGAACACGGTATTGCAATTTATGAACAAGAACAAATTCATCACTAAATATTGCATATTTTTTAAATTCAATTTACATTTGATAGATCAATAATTAATGGAAGATCACAATTATAACGATGTCATTTATTTTAGAAATTGTAAAAAAGAAAGATCATTATATTGACATTTATTTAATAATTCAAAACACGATGACAAATTGGTCATTGATGATCAAAATTGTATTCTAAAATTTCTCTAATTTAAATACATTTGATAGAGATCAAATGAATATAATACAATAATTACTTTCTTATTCTAAATCCTATATTAAGACGAAAGATATAAAAATAATAATATATGATTTAATCGTTACATTTTTGTTGGGACAAAATTTAGGTTAAAAAACCCTTTTCAAAAATATCATCATAAACAACAAACTAATTAAATAATAAATGATAATAATTTTCTCGATAGAACGAACGCGAGTAGTATATACTTATTAATAATAATTAATTAACGATATAACAAAATCTATATAAAAATATATAATTATTTCTTCGAGCAACGTTTAAAATATTAATATTAAAAGTAAACCTATAGGGGTTTGACTAATCGTAAGCATCTTTATGAACGACGTTGATTATTATTGTCCTGATCGATGACAGTGGTGACGATGCAGTCGTTGTCCTCCTATGGGTTGCGGTCGAGACTTCTCTCCCATTAAATCACAAATGTATGACATTAACGGTGCTATAATATCGTAGCAGTATTACCGTGACGAGTATTACGTGTCCACGAGTCGTGCGCTGAAGTTGTTCCTCTCTGTTTTGCGCGCGCGCGCACACGTTCACGTTCCCTCTCGTTTTTCCCTACCACCTTATTCTTCTTCCTTCACACTCCTCTTTTTCCTCTTTCACCACGACTTCGTCCTCCTCTTCTTCTTCCTCCTCCTCCTCCTCCTCTTCCTCCTCTTCCACCACCTCCTCCACCTCTTGTTTGATTCCACCGTCGTCCCCATCCTGGTCTCCCACTCTTAAAACTCTGACGCGAGTTCTACTCGCTCTTTTCTTTCCATCTCTCCCTCCAAGTTACTCTCTGGAAAACATTCTTACCGTTGCATGCAAGGAATCAGGTCACTGCGCTGCAAGAAAGCAAAAGCCGCGCTCGCGAGCACGGCTGCGAACACGGATTAGTATTATCGAATGTGTATATATATATATATAAATGTGTATGTATATGTATATATACCTATATCCTCCGGAAAAGGACGATGACTAAGACACCGTTTCGTCAGAACTTTCGCGAAACGCAAGTTAAGAACCGACCTGGTGTAGGGCCGGATGTCGAGAAAGAGAGAAAGAGAGAGAGAGAGAATAAGAGAAAGAGAAAATGAAAAATTTCTTTATTTGTGTGCTCGTACACGTCGATAAGATTTTTCTTGAAAATCAATTATTTTTTTCTAAGTCTCCTTTCTTATGATGAATTTGATAGTATCGTTTGGAGAAAAACAGATTTACGTGATAATTATTGTTTTACAGATATTTCTATATTGATCCATATTAAATTTTAATTTTTTTTTGTTTTCGAAGTTTTTATAATGACAAGAAAAATGATGTCAGCAAGGATAATGAAATAATTTTATTAAATATCGTATATCATTTTTTGTTACATATAATTTTATACGATATCACTGTAAAAAAGATATTTTGGTTTTAATGGAATAAACACAATCCGTCTGTTTTATATATGTACATTATAAACTATTTAACTTTTTGATCAGTCTTATATTTTTATTTTTATAGTAAACAAAGTATATGATTTAACGGATTGGTTGTAATCTTCTCTAAGAAGGAAAAAATAGGGAGACGAAAATTTTCTGATACCGTTAGTGTTGGTCATGGTACGATCATCTTATATGACGCACCATGAACTCTTGGTAGACTGTCAACTGAAGTTATCGTCGATGCAACACAAGTGTGCATAAATTCTTTTTTCCTCTTGCAACGTGTATCTCGTATTTCGTTTTATTTTACGCCCGACTTTTAATACAAATATTCATGCAATTTCGACAATAATTTCGTCTCCATATCAATTATTTGAATAAAAACAGAAAATAAAATATTGAAATAATAAGCTTGACACGTAAATACGTATATAATTTTATTAGATTAATAATTGTGCTAAAACAGTAATATACTTTGTACACGCTCAAACAACACTATTTGCAAACGGTTTAATTAATTAACGAAATAACGTAATTACGTCGCACCTTTTTGAACGATGCACGCGTTCTTTCAATAATTTAAATCATGCAAGTCGGGTAGGAATGGCATAAATATTTTTTCTAAATTCACACTTGTTTCATATATACATTTTTACGTTTTCATTTAAATATTATTATTTTCAAGTATGTTCAATTATTAATTATATTGATTAATTAATCAACAAGTTTTGTTTTATTTATGTTGCTATTAAAGAATAAATAAATATAATTTACGTATATATATCATGGAAAAGAAATGATACCGTTAATGAAAAATAATTGAAAGTGTTTTTATTACGATTAGATAGGTGTTTATTGTTTCGTTTCTATTTTTTATTATTAATTACATATTTCTAAGGAAAGATAATCGTTGTCTCGCGAAATCTATAAGGAAGAAACGTCTGTCAAAGCATTACCAAGTGATGGCTTTCACGAGTCTAAGATTTCGCACGTTTACCGGACAAAGGGTTATTTGTCGAGTCGACATCAAACACGAGAATACAACGGTTTGCATGGAAAACAGTCTCAAGTGCTCTTTAACAGTTCAACGAACTACGAAGCAGTAGTTCTCGTTGTTTTCATTGATCATTTTTTTTTATATAAAATTAAAAAAATATATTAACCATTCGAATTTTATCGTTAAATGATAATTATCTGTAAAACAATATTAATCCCTTGATGTATCAATAAAAACTTGATTTCGGTGTATATCAAAATTACTATTTAATTTCATGGGATTTACAATTAAACAAAATGTTGATCGCAATGTACTTAAAGAAAAAAAAAAAAGAATAAAAAAACAATATATATATATATGAAATAATGTATTAAAAATTCAAGTTATTGTCTTTCATTCCATTTCCTTCGAATTGTTTACGCGTTTCAAGAATATCTCTTGTATCTGTTTAAAGTCAAGGATAAGAATACTTTTCTTCCTTGCACGCTATACGTGTTTCGGATGTATCCAACATGTTCGAAGAAAGAATTCTATATCTACGTTACGACGTAAGACTCTTTTTCTCCTTTTCTTTTTCTTCTTCCTGGATTCTTTCGTGTGATCGAGGACGAACCGATCTCATCCTTGTAAGATATCCAGATCTTCCTTGTTGCGGTCAAGTCATACGAATGGCACGTGATTTTCTTTGTTACGATATAAACTTATTACTCTCCTTCGAATAAATACTATGTACAATGGAACATCGGTTTGCGAGTATAATTCGTTCCATAAATGTACTCGTAATCCAAAAAAAAAACTCGTATATCAAAACAAATTTCGTTAGAAGAAATCCATAATGGAGAATCGAATAATTCGTTCCACAATTATTTAATCATATATTGTAACAAATATATATAAAAGAGTAGGTATAAATATGTAATCATGTAACCAAGTATATTTTTGTTGGGCCAACAGACGACTGTAAATAAAATAAATATCTATATTATCTATCTAATATATTCATATATAAAAATTATAATATAAAAAATATAAAATATACAAAGTATAAAAATTAAACACACAAATCAATCTGCATTTTTAATTATTATGAATGAACTCTCGACACACACACACACATTATTTTATTTTATTTTATATTTCAGATCTTGTGTGATTTGCTTTTATTTATTTTATTTATATCTATATAATACTTTTGTGTCGTACTATTGCAAGACATTGTTCATAAATTATAACAACACTTTTTGCTCGATAAAAATTACAAAACAACAAAATTCAGCTCCGCCATTTATCATTATAATATAATCTAATAATAGATTATTTAAACAATATTTACTTCTGTAGTCGAAATCGATGATTGTTTTACCAATCGTCATTCTCTCTCTATCTCTCTCTCTATCCCCCTATCTCTTTCTCTTTATTTCTATGAGTACCAACATCTCGGTAATAATTCGTGCACCGAGATGAACGCGCCCGCTTCGTAATTATTTATAATCAAAAGGGTAGGCCGGCTTACAATAGTCGCGATGCCGCTAGTCTACAATCGAGTCGTGATAATGACGACGATGGCGACGCCGACGACGACACGATCATAATAATTATTGCATAATGACGGCTGCGTCCTACCTACGGGTAGACTACGCGGTAGCAGTCACTTTCCTTTTTCAGTGGCCTGGATCATCCTCTCTCTTTCTCTCTTTCTCTCTTTCATGACACCGATACTTCCTTTCCTTCTCTTTCTCTTCCTCTTTCATACTGTCTGTTTCTTTTTATTTCTGTCTGTTTCTTTTTCTTTCTGTCTTGCGAATTCGTACGGATTCGTAACCTGCAATTACTTCAAGAAGCCAAATCGTAGTTTCTTTCGTAAAAATAAATTAATCGACATTTGCTCTCGATCACTGAAATGAATCCTATTCAAATGAATTAGTTATAATTGTTGAGAAATAAATTTAAACAAATCTTAATATTACGTAAGGATAGATGAATAAATGTATTATATATGTTGTATATATATATTTTATGTAATATATTAGTTGACTAGTGTTAAAACTAGATTGTGGCTGAAGCTTGAAAATCGTTAATTTACACATTATCTAGTTAATGTGCAGAATAACTGATTTCTGCACTTAGAAGAAACAATTTTTCCATTGGAGAAAAATCTATTGGATTAATCGGAAAAATTGGTGTGACGATTTTATTTAGAAAATTTCAAGATAATATTTTGATATTTACAAATTGGACTAATCTAATATTATGTTTGTACGTAGTATGTAATTATATATATTATAGGTTATTTAAATGTTAATAACTCTTTCAGATATTATAGTAATTACCTGTATTTTTCTATATCCATAAATAATTACAAAGTAATTAAAAGAAAATATTTATCAAAAAGTGAAAGTGATTGTTATTTATCTATTTAATTTAATCGAACTGCATCAAAATCTTGATAATATATTCTCATTTAGTTATCGATAATCATTTATTAATGAGACGTTTTAATAAGGTAGATTCACATTTTAAAAGCATAAACATACACATCGAATAATATCGTCCTATACCAGTTATTCCGATGCATCTCTTTACAAAGTTATGCCAACGTATACGTTTGTATACGTACATAAAGTTTATACGTATGCATATAGGTGCTTAGACACACCTATATTCGGTCTTTGTACTTCAGCGACGAACTCTCTCCAATGAACTCCGATGCATATTATTCAATTCATGATCTTTTTCTATTATTCATTTTTCTTTTTTAGAAAACAACTGTCTGATAGAAAAAAATCCGAAAATATATATTTTTCAAATAATCAAAGAAAATTTTAGCCAAATTTTTGCATAACATATACCTGGGTGGTTTAAAAAGTTTTTAGTTTAACGAAGAAACAATTTTATTTTTCGATCGAATTTATTTTTATTTTTAGATGTAGTCTTTTAAAACTTTTCAATCCACCCTCGTAGGGTACAGTTTTATTCAATAGGATATTTTTTTCATGTTTAGAAAAAAACATTGTATACTAATTATATATATGAAGATAGGAATAATGAAAACTTTACATTATATCAGAATTATTTATACGAGATTTATTAAAAAAGATTATTACTCATCTGCTATAAAAAAACATCATCAACCTAATGTATATTTTATTTTCCTAATTTATTCCAAACTCTGATTCATATATTAGTCGTAAGTTAATAAATATGTGCATATACAATATAATACTTTAAAAGTAGTCTTTTTTTTTTTTAACTAAAACTGTTTCTTGACGAGATTTTTTTGTATTAATTAAATGAGATGTCATATAAAAGTGACGCTTAAAAAAAATTTGTAGAAAGAACAAAATTTGTTATGATTATTAACCAAAAAATAACATATAAATAAATATATCTGATAATTTAGAGACAGACAATTTTCTAGGGTTTTTTTTTTGTACAATCGAATGAAAAAGGAATGTTGAACCTTAACGATTGGTTTGAACGAAGTTCGATAAGTGTGAATGAGTGCAATAGTAAAGGAGCATCGAGGTGTCTCGTCACTCCTACGCTTGACGTGCCGCACGCGGTATAAAGATCAGGCTAACATATAGTTGTTAAAAGTATCTACACCACTTTCAATTCTGTTTCCCGCCACATTCTTTCCAATCGATACGACGCGTTGTATTCATCCTTTTATACGTATCGAATGAAACTCACTTAATTATTGCATAAACCAACAATTATCACAAAAGAATTACAAATTTTTTTCTTTTCAGACGTTTCCAAATTATTTTTCTTTTTTTATATATAAAATTAAAATTATATTTGACCTATTTTTTACACTTTTATTTATTTCCAAATATTATGTATTTATAAAATTACAACAAAACGGATTGAAAATAAAATTAACATAAATGCGAATAATAATAACGATAGATTGTCGATGAAAGAAAGTGACAGAGTATACCGATTTTATTTAAATTCTACAAGATTGTAAGGGTCCATCAGGAAAATAGTGAGATCGAAAATGATCATTCTTTCCTGTTCAGATCGATGAAGGATATTTCGCGAATGAGGGGATTTTTTTTGAGGATAGGAACTACAGAGGAAGATCAAAAGGAATAACAAGTAGAAGAATATTTCGAAGAGAAAACGGTTTACAAATTCTTATTCTATCTATCTCTTTTGCTCTTTTCTTTTCTCCTATTTTTCGTTTTGTTTTGTTTTTTTTTTTCCATTTCTCAGCCTCTCGAAAACCGCTAGAAGCGAGAGCGTAAGATAATTTTGGAGAGGTCTTCTATTTCATCCTTTCTCCGCTTCTCTGCGGTTCTTGTGGGTCGGGAAGTGGGTCAGAGCTAGAGAGATACGATGGTAAAGGAGAGAAAAATATAGAAAAAGAGAAAGAGAGAGAGAAAGAGAGCGTAGGAGAACAGCAGCGTGGCAGCTTCGTGGCAGACATGCGGCGAGGCCGATTCGAGCAACCTTCGAGATCGAGTCAAACTCGACTTCCCATTCTCTCCTTCCACGTTTCTTTATCTATCAGATAAGGGTCTCATTCGTTCGTTCGTTCATTCGTTCATACTTATTTTACACTTTTTATCTTTTTTTTGTGCGTGTATCTCTCGATATCATAGGCATCACGCCCTATCGAAATGATGTTCAAGGATGTCATTCCAATTTACTTCGTTAACAAAGTTTTTTTTTAAACAGTTAATCCTTATTATAAAAGAGAACATAAAATTTGGATGATTGATTTAATATTTAAATGTATTTAATTCTTTTTTTTGTGTTACTTATGTTAGAATTATAATATGTTGCGTTATACTGTGACGAAAGGATGGTTTACATAAACAAAAAAATAAAGTAAAATTAAAGAAAAAGTGAAAAGATTCGTAATCATTGTTTCGGTATTTCAAGCAAAGTTAACGAAAATCGAAATCGAGTAAAAAAAATTGATCAACGATAATAGATCGTTCGCGAAAGGACGTTGAAATTTGAAATGATATCGTTCCTTGCAATTCGACTTTGTAAAAGCACAAGAAAAAGAAAACACGAATATACATGACAAATTGAAATCGAATGAAATCACTACGATGAAATACGCTGATGCTGCCATTATTCGGTTTCTTTTCCTGTTACTCATAATATGTATAATAATATACAAACCTGTCATCTTATTTTTACATTTTTATCCGCAATCGTTACTTTTCAATATTTCTTTTACTTCTTGAAATATATATATACAAATTTTATAATTAAAACATGGCCTCGTTTTGTCAGCAAAATATAAACGTAACAATAAAAAATATATCTTATGAGAATTCTTTTTTATAAGCTTTCGTAATTACATAAATATTATAATATTTTTTCGTAAATGTGTGCAAAATATTGTTTAACTTCTTTTGTTTTGTTTATTTTCTTTTTTAAATTCCTTGAAACTTATTTCTCGAACAACAGAATAAATATGCAAACGAAAAAATTATAAATGATATCGCGTATTGTTTGTTTTCTCTCAAGTTTTAATGAGAAGGAAAATGATGTAAATAAAACGAAAAGCATGCGAAAGAAACGGAAAAAAGAAAAAGAGAAACACACACAGAGAAAGAGAGAGAGAGAGAGAAATAGCGTTTTCAGATATGAAACAAAATATCGAGCAATGAAAGAGAAACGAATGATTTTTCCTATCACGTACGCGTGGCATGAATATTAATCGCGACCCATGTATGGGTCATCCGATTACACTAACTTCGAACCAAAAGAGATAGACGTAAGTACTTGCATACATATGTATATATACATACATCGTTATAGACATATTCGTTTGATAGGTAAAAGACATGACGTATGCGACAAAGGAAAGATAAATTTATACTTATACATATATTTATATATTGTATTATATATCTCTATGTAATGTACAGATTTTAGATGAATTTCATTTTACTCAAAAAGAAAACATTTGTCCGATAGACATTTCATCGATAAGAACTCACAGACGTATTTTGTTTTTTCCTCAATAATATTAAATATGTCAACTTAAAAACGTTAATTAAGTTCCAGGATGTACGACGTTCGCCCTTTGACATTTATTACTACGGAGTGTTTTAGATAAGTTAACTTCTGAAAGGAGCCACGCGATAAATTTGACGAGATAGCAATATCCATCGTTGTATGAATGAGCCGTTTAAATAGATTAAAAGATAGACATAAGAGTTTGCAACTATTTAACGAACTGAGAGACATTAGAATATTTTCATAGACGATTCTATGAGAAAACGATGGCACAATGTGTTCATTTTTTTTATTTTCTCTTTTAAGTTGAAAAACATTTAACTAATATCTATACAAAATGAAATCTATTTTGTTCTAGTTATCTAACTAAATGCATACTTAGGAGTTTATTAAAAGTCTAGACTAATGTTATACGATTTAAATATTTCCGCGAGGTAACAAGCATATCGTTATAATGATTGTTCGATATACTATAAGCTTTAATAGATTTATTTTGATAGATAAATATATAGCTAACTAATAACGTTAGAAAATATAATGAAACAATTTAATAACTATTAAAAAATATTTAATGATGAAACATAATTAAAGAATGGAAAATTAATGATATCAATGATTTTTATAAAATGATTATATATTTTGTAAATAATAGTTAAAGTTTCCGATATTAAAATTAAACACTGTGATTGATAGAGATTTTGGAAATAAATGTATTATATAAAATGTCTTAAATAATTGTAATCATTTTTTAATTCATAATAATAATTAATAATTTGAAAATGAAATAATTTCAATGATTTCATGTGATATAATAATTAATTTAAACAATGATAGTGTTCAGATTTCCAAATTAAAATAAATTGATATAAATCTAGTGGGCTTTTGATTGATAAACAAAAAAGTTGGTGATGGTTTTACAAGTTGATTTTAATCATTGATAAGAATTACCTCGATAAGACGATTTTCCAAGTGTGCCATTGTCCCTATCTAGCCGTTAACCTCGAGTGCTCCGTATACACCGATTAACGGAGCTATGCTATCGCTGTCATGCTTTTAATTATTAACTCTGTTAATTTACAGCTACCGGGGGTATCATAGAGCCACTTCTCCGAACTTCTGCTCCTACGTTTTTCTCATAATTTCTACAAACATATTAAAAACATTGATAACCCACCGATAATCATCTGATTTTTAAACACAGAAACATTTTGTCTGTATTTTCTATCTCGAACGATACTCAGATATATTTTACTTCGAAATATAATATATTTTAATAATTTTACACATTTCTTTTTGTTTTTTTTATTTTGTGTGTCTCACGTTTTAATGTTTATTATATTTATAAAAAATAATAAATTAATCACACCAAAATTGTCGTTTATATCTTTTGTTTATCTCTTTTAAATCATACATAGATGCTTACGTTTATATATAAATTATATCTTAACAGATTTTAATTATCTAATATATATATATAACACCTGTCATTTATATGAATTGAATTTATGACTAATTAGAATATATATATATATATAATATAGAGTAAAAAAAATAAAATGTAAAATTGTTATAACCATTGTTTATTTCTTAGATAAACAAGATGATATCTGATTTGATTAGAAATTGCAGTCAATGCACCATAAAAAGATTACCGTTCTTATCTCGATACGCACGTGCACTCACACATAGTAAGAGGGTGGGTTGCTGGCATGTTCGATAAACGTACGCGACTGGCTTGCAAGGTCACGCAATGTGCATCGTTATAGAGCACAGTGCATACGCGTACGATATTACGTGGACTCGCATAGCTTGCATTGTTGCATTTCTTCCGGATGCAAAGAACAATGAGACGATGTTAGAGATGATACAGTTAGAAAGCGTTCATAATTACATATTTTTTATTTTTATTCTTTTCCTAACAATAACATAGAAATTTTAATTACATATTAATCGAATTAAATAGACTTTGATGAAAAAATGTATTATTCTAAATTTTTTTTTTATTTAAAAATCGTACCATTCATACATCAAAATAAATAATAATTTAATAATGAAAAAAAGGTTGTAAAAAAAATCAACGAAAGATTTTTAATACATTTTTCAAAATTACACACATATATCCGTATATCGAGGGTAGACAATTTTTTGCACATAATTGAATGCAATTAATTATGAGTTAACAATATCTTTTTGAATTTTTCATTATCTTATTGTTAGAAAAATTTTGAAATAATTTTGTTCTATTTATCAACCAATCTCAAAGATTATTTTTCTTAATGAAAATTTATACGATTAATAAAATAAGTAAAAGTTTTTAAGGATTTTTACAGTAGCTTCGTCATGCCGCAAGAATTCGATCGCTCTATCTGAGAATCTAAGATAACATTTTCCTCTTTTGATTAATAGTGACAATGTACGCGTATGATATTTGTAATAGTATATGTGTGAACTATGATCAAGGAATGCAATGCTACACGCTAGAAAATACTCATTTCTAGGACAAAATGAAATAGTGAGTTACTCTTTCCGCATTAAACGTTTACAATTGGTCTGTTCTAGATATTAATTTCATCGATTTTAAAAAATCACGTTTAATTTATTATTATTGAATATATTGCAATGAAATTTGAACATATGTTTTCTGTAATAGAAAATAGAAAGTTAATAAGAAAGGTTTGAATCATTAATGAAATTTATTAGATTACTTAGTTATAAAATAACCAAATAATTATATAAAATGATCAAATTAGAAATCTTTATAATAAAAAGTATCGTATTTACTCTAGATAAATGTGTGTATATACATAAACGTCGCTTTTTTTTATTCTGATAAAATATTTAACTCATACCAGCATTTATTAATATAAATCATTCTAATAAATATATTTTTCTTATAAATAAAATTTCTCATTTTATAATTGTACCTGATATTATTAAATAGCATCATATATCACATCCTTATTTATAATAAAATTTATATTTATGAATCAATCGATCAAATTTGATGATAAGGAATATAAATGAAAATCATTATCAATGTTGATCTCTGATGAATTTCAACCCAGATCATATAATAAGCTGAAAATATATTATAATAACATAGAATTTCATTTGCTTAAGGGAGATTGACAGAATAGAACAGAATAAACTGGGTGTATGTGTAGGTAAGATCATTCGTCGGCGTATCGTAGGTTGTGATAGAATATAGTATAGGTCAAAATGATCGTACCGATTGCTAATTGGTTACCTTCAACCAACGTGGGAAGGATGAACTCGTTCGAAATCGTATATAATAATCATTGACTACAAATCGAATTTACTTACCCCATGATTCTTCATTCACGTTAACAGATCAATATATTTTCTTTAGATAGTCGAAAGAGACAGCATGATTCTGTAGAAAGTCGTCGACCTATCGAACAATTTCGAGCCAATTATCGTATTTACAATATAAGAATACGAGCAAACAATCATTCCTCGGTGCTACTCGACTTAACAACTATCGAAACGAATTAAAATTCGCAAACTCGTGAAACTTCTTTTTTAGTTTATAGAAAACGTTATTTTCAAACGAAATGATTTTCAGTAGAATTGGTCGATGACTTCACTTTGCAAGTTGAAAATTTGCAACGTCAACTGGATAATCGACGGAAAAGAAGTACAAAAAATTGCACGTGTTGAAAAAATGACTCAACAAATTATTGAGTGATTACGGTATTATTATAATTACCAATATTCATAAGTTATCGAGATCAATGATGAATTTTTTAAATGAAATTTCTTAAATGATAATTATTTTCATTCACAATTGATATAGAAAATAAATATTTAAATTTGAATCATCAATATAATAAATGAAGTCATTTAAAATGATTAACATACGTTAAAAGGAAGAAAATTAATCTAAAATAACAATAACTTATTTTTTATCTTTCACGCTTATCTTTCAGTAATACAAGGAAGAAAGAAATAATTTATTTTTTTTCCTTCCCGATATCATCATTTCTGGACGATAAATAAAGCTTTTTGTTCGAAGGAAAGTATCTCTCGGTTTTTTGAACAACGAAAGTGTCAATATGATATCCTTTATTTTATTTTATTATATTTTTTGTTCGTTCCACAAGACCATATGGAATAGCAAAAGAGGATATTTTGATCGTTGATGTGGCACGATTATCAAGCCACACACCGTGAATCGAATCGAGGTGGTAAGATGCGTGGGTGATGAAACACGACCCACGTATACTGGGCCCACGTGCATCTTCAATCGGTTCCAAAGATAATCAACGGATGCGCGTTACATCGTTCCAGTAAAATTGCGATTTCTATAATGACGTCGCGAGATAGGAATTACATATACAATATAATCGGTTAGTATTAATTCATATTTTATTTTATTTTTTTATTTTTTTTTTCAATAATAAATGATTTAACAACACTATTCGTCAAAGATGACAATACTTATTTCTTATAAAATAAAAATATTTTATATTCTGATTTTGATTGATAATGAAGTAGAAACATTCCAAGAGTTCAATAGTAAAAGTATTCGAATAAAAATATTCAATTACATGAAATCATTTGTGTAGATAGAAAAAGAAAGAAAATATAAGACTAAGTTGAACGATAACGCAAAGGAAGAAAATATAAAAAGGTTCTATTCGTTTAAACTTGAAATACGAAAGAATGAAAGATAGAAACCTATCGAGATTGCAAATGAATGATTCGATGACGCTTATCGTACGTTCGTTCGTCTGAACAGTTCATTGCTGACACAGCTTCGATATATCGCACCTGTTTGTTGTCGTCGATGTGTCAAGATCGTTCGACAAATAACTAAACCGTCTCGACCGAAGATTAACGCGTTCATGTCGACTCATCAATTCCACGAATTGAACGGACACGACAACGACAGTGCACTATACTTTTGGTTAGCGATAACCAAGGAATTAACATCTGTCATATAGGGAAAAAAAAAGCACAGACTCGTATGGATAAAACGCGAATCCTCTTGGTTACGTTGACCTTAAATATATGTCCGATATTATACACATCGTTAAAAGATAACATTTATATTTTTTTTTTTTTTCATCGAATTAATATTAATACGCGTGTAACATATATTTAATTTTTTTCCTTTGAATTTATGCATTCGTTGTTAATTATGTTGATTTCAAATATTTTCCTAATACGTATCGTTGAAAAATACAATTTATTTTTTATTCGTATAGCACTTGTTTTTTTTTATCCGAATTAATAATATATATATATATATATATATATCAAATTTATTTATTAACTGGTCATTTTTTTTTTCTTTTTTTTTAAGTGTAATTTTTTCATGAACATTCACTTTTTAATAATTAAACGCTTTTTTTTTCTCGTACTATTGCATATTTTACAAAAAATGTCAAATCTTACTGTATCGCAAATTGCATCAGAGTCGGCTTAAAACTGTGTCAGCTGACGCAGCATCATTTTCGAGAAGGAGCGTGGAAATAAATACGTACCGTGGTAGATTCCCTCGTCGAATTCGAATAAAAATAAAAAAAAATAAAAAAAAGTATGGCGTGAATGATGGTTTAAGTTTTGAAAAAAAGTTTCTGACATTTTGCGAAAGGTCACGTACCTGGTTTGACGAAAATAGAAAACTTCCCGATCTTTTTTTTATCTCTCCACGTAGGAATAAAAAGATAAGGGAAAGTTTTATAGATTTATGCGTAAAATTTTATTAACGCCTTTATTTATTTTTTTTCTTTCTTTCCTTCCTTCCAAAAAAAAAAAAAAAAGGTCATTTCATAAAAGGAAAAAATCAAAGTTAATAATACATTATTCTTTTATAAATATAAATAATTTATATTATCAAAAAAAAAAGAAAATATATATTTGCATCGCAATCATTTTATATCCGTGTATAATAATTATAATATAAAATATTACAATTAATAAGAAAAAAAATAATGAAAAAATAAAACGATTAAAATAATATTATAATAAATGAATAACAAATAAACGGATTTTTCATTTTTCACTTACTGCTTAGAGTTTCTGTCATCGGTGGGGCGGGAGGGGGGTGTATAATTCGATATTTAATCCGATCATAAAGATTTCCTCATAATTGCGAGATCATCGACGGGTGAATATACAATGGCGTATTGTGCGGGTGTGTGTTGTTTATCTATATATATTTGTATTTATGTATGTATGTATACATATGTATGTGTGTGCATGCGTACGTTCGCGCGCATTCGCACGTGCGATGTGAGAGAGGACGACTCATTGAATGAATGAAAACGCTTCCGCGGATAAACGCACACATCGCGACGCATCGATTCCTCGATGTTACACTCGCGTAATCCGAGGCTATTTTTAAGTGGAACGCAGACAACTCCTATCAGTGATTCCCCTCGAGATAGTAGTCCCGTTCTTATCGATATATTTGAGGATATTCACCGTATATATATATGTATATTATAATACATACACAAATATCTACGTTATATGCTTTTACTCAAATGACTAATCAGATAAAACAAAGACAACACCTTCGTCATACTACGCGTGTGAGAATAAAAATAAAGGAAAAGAGAGAGAGAGAGAGAGAAAAAAAGAAAAAGAAGAAGAAGAAAAATATAGAAATGAAAACAAAGAATGTTACCCTATGCTAATTCGTAAGTAATATCAAATTTTTCCTATTAATATTTCTAAATGATTAAAAGGAAATTAAAACAACATAGAACAAAAACACAGAACAAGAAGAAGAAAGAAGAAAAAAATAATAATATATAAAAGACGTAATTATAATTAATACTTTTTGTCAACGACGACGATGAAGACGACGAATACGATCGACGTCTCATTCTCGATAATTTTATTTTAACTCATCGATCATCCTTTATGCCAAATTTTATTTTTATCCAACAATACATACGTACTTACTGATTTACGCACGTATTGTATATTCGTTAACTGTCTGATGCAGTCCTATCATACATTGAACATTTTTTAAATGAACAACGATATACTCCGTACTATCTCATATTAGAATAAAAAGAATCGAATCGCGAATATTTCATCGGATCTTTTCGTTTGATCTCTATGGATAAGAATTACCTAATACTTTTGATCCGTTTATGAAACGTTGCATAATGATAAGGCTGACCGGGCAAAAGCCGTGAGCCCGAACACGGTGAAACTTGGTGAAACCAAAGGCTTTTAACCTCTATATCGTTTCTATAGTAACTAGAGAAGTGGAAAAGTTAACTCCGAAACTTGCGCTCTGGCCAATTGCGTACAATGCGGAAGGTGGAAAAAAAATGACAAAATAGCTGCGACCGCGTTCTACTTTCACTGGATTTTATATTTACCGAACGATCGAACGATCTCATTCCTTCTCTCTTTATCTACCTCTATCTCTTTCTCTTTCTCTTTCATCGTATCCCTTTCGAATCCGACAAAACCTGCGACGCAGGACCGTGACGACCCGTTCCTGTACGATACCAACGTACCTTCTCTCTTTTAACGCGCTCATTACGTGACTCATACCTTCCTATCTCCTTAACACTCTCCTGTATATATATATGTACATGTATTTATGTATAGGTGTGATGCATATATAGGACACATACAATATGTCCCACAAAAGTCATTTTACATAAGAGAGAAAAAGTAAACAAAAAATGAATATTTATTTATAAACTCTTATCACTCGGGTGTTACTTGCAGATACCAATGATTTTATACTTCAAATGTAAATATATTATTCTATTATAATTAATAAAATAAATCAAAATTGTCTTTATGTATTGAAATAAAATGAGAAAATGGCATTGGTGTAATTAAATGTATGACCATTAAAAATTTGCGAAAGAGAAACATAATTTAATGTTGTCGGTTGACAATCGTGCTATAAAAATTTGGAATGAGATAAGGATTGATAGAATTATATTTATTATATTGTAATAGACTCTGCCTAGTTAATACCTAGCTAATTTCAAACTCAGACAAATGAAGAGGGTTAGAGGGTGAGTCTAGCAACTTACTCTCGGTAAAAACAATAAAAAGAAAAAGAAGAAGAAGATATTATAATATTTTGTTATATTCATTTAAGTATACGTATCTCCAATTAATGTTTTGTTCAAAAAGTATCGGTCCTGAATGTTCGATACTTCAAATACCTGATCAACAAAATATTAGTCATTTTTCATTTAGGTGAAAATGAAGTTTTGGGACACTCTGTATATATAAAAGTTTATACATTTATAAAATATATTAAACTTGTTAATATTTTTCTATCTTAAAATCAATAAAAGGCAAGAAAAGGATTAATTTAGTTTCGCGTCTTAAGGAAAGGATATTTAAAACGCAGTAGTCGATATCATTACTCACAAACTAGCGATAAGGTTATTTTTTTTGTTTTTTATTTTGCTTTGTCTTATTTTTTCGTATACTTACGAGAAGTGCCGGATATTTTCGATTAAGTCGATCGTGCGATGTTGATTATTATCAATTGATCCGATTAATCGGTCTGTTCCTAATGCGCAAATGAAATACGTTTATCTGAATATATGTGCATGAAAGTTGATCTCGCATTTAATCATTCGATTGGTATATTTTTTTAAACAAGACGTTTATTGGAATGTCGACGGATAGTAAATAATAATGCGATTAAACGTATTATATTTGTGAAAAAATAAACTGACCAAAATAATCTACAACAATAATCGACATTACGTTATTTTACACGAATTCAACTATAATTTCTAACAATTATAACATTCGTCCACCGTTACAATCCAATCCGAAAGATTTGACTTTCACTTTTGATCACCTCGTATAATATAATATAAGAGAACAATAACGAAATTTGTAATATGAAAAATAATATGATCTCGGATTAATATTTTAAAAATAGAAAAATCCAATAGAATTTCTTACTTACGTGTGTTTCTCTTTCGAAATTTTCTTCTTACCAGGAAGTATGCTTTCGAAGAGGATGAAACACTACTACACGTACTTATATATATGGAAAGAAATCTTAAAAGAAAATTGTATACTTAATTCAGAATCATATCACGTAGTATCTATATACTTATTTTCCTTCCGGATTCATCATACATCTACACCCACACACACACAACAGAACACTTATGTTAGAATAATTAAACCCTCTATAACATAATTTTCTTTCGAATTGAAATCAAAATTTATATTAGGTTCGATTGAAAAGTTCTATCTGTTTATAATAATTTATACAAAAAAAAAAAAAGCAGTTATTTTATCTCCGACAGATATTCATTCATCATAATTGAAAAAAGATATTTAAATTATTTAACAACTTCTTGTACATAAATGTTAATAAATATTTATAGAAAATATGGAAATTAATTTTGTTGTTCTTTTACTTGATACTGGGCATACATTAATTTTTCTTTAATTCTTAATGCAACACGTAATGTTATTTAAATAATGAAATATCAATTGCCAATATATCGTTAAATTTATTTTTCTTACGTCTCGATGAAAGAAATATATATCAAAATTACGATATAATTAAAATATATTAAATACATAATTTATATGTGTTCAGTGTAAATATTAACCTTCGAATACTAACACAACTAATAGAATTTGTAATAAAATAAAATATTAGAGAATGTAATATAGAAGTGTTACATGAACATTATAGAGGGTTATGCTAAAATAAGATAAAATAAGGTATAATAAAGTCAGGAAAAGTAACATGTTTGTGACAGAAGAAGTTCTGCCTTCTCGGTTATGTAATCGAACGATACAGAAGTCAGTAACAGTAACAGCAACAGCAGCAGCACCAGCAGCAGTCGAGCAAAACGAACTCGATTCCTTCTTTAAAGTGAGTTCGCATGTTTGCCTCTCTCTTTTCATCAGGCACAAATACGTGATTTCTCGATTTAAGAAAGAAAAAAAAAACAAGGTAGGTAAAAACAATAACTATTCTTACCTAGTTAAGAAAAAAAAGAACGAACGAATTGTTGATTTCGAAGATACTTTTACCTTCGTGTAAACGAACTGCCTGCCTGCACGTAGTATCATCGAGTCCTTCGAATCTTTCCATCCACTTTCTACAGTTACTTGAGGACGTGCCAACTAAACGGATACCTACAGAAAACAAAATGATCTTACAAAAAAAATTTTATATATATATATATATGTATATATATATTTATTTTAATTTTATATACTTGTTCCTATTTTTTTATTTTTATTTTTATTATGTATATATACACACACATAAATTCATATTATTTAGATTTCATTAATTTTATATATTATGATCGTGTTTTATATATTATGATCGTGTTTTATATAAAAAAAAAAAAGCACCCATCGAATATATAAGGGTTGATCGATAAAGGTAAGTGCATTTTTTATAGTCATATTATTAACTTATGTTAGAAAAAAAGAAAATAAAACAACTCGCAGAAGATTCATCGATCTAAATCCTAATAATTTCTAAAATCTAAATTTATTAGATTACAGTAAATATTGATAAAAAGTTTGTTAATTGTTCTTATCATAAAAAGGGTAAGTTAAGTAGTATATAAAAAGATAGTAATCGAGAAGATGGGATTATTTTCTATCGGTAGGTGGTGAATCGTATTCTAAGAAAAGGCGGCTCTCCGCTTATGGAACGGAACGGAACGGAACGGAACGGAGTTGAACGGAGCGAAGCTGAACACAGTGGCGTGGGGTCGTTCCTGTAAGTGTGCCAAGGTGCACTTCTCGAGAAAGCCGGACCGACCGGACCAGCCGCGGTTCTGCTACGGTCCCATGTACCTTGTTTTACCTATATACCTCTTTGCTTACACCTCAACTTTATCCCTCTTAATACTGATTATAAAATTCAATTTTCTTTTCTCAGAATTAACGATTCATCTGCATCGATTCATTTGCATCGATTCATTCGCATAGATTCATCTGCATCGCGATTCCGATTCATCATTCAACTTTACGAACTTCTTATAGTAATTTGAGATAGAAAAATTCGGAAAGAAAAAAAGTATATAGTAAATACTATATTTATTTGGACTTCCAGTGTAATAGTGAGGAAAAGTGGACGTGTGTTGTGGGTAGTCCCGAAAAAGGATAGAAATTAAAGATTATTAAAAATACTGTATTTATTTGACTGATTATTTGGATTAAAATCGAAATATCAAAGTTTAGAATAATATAGTTGTAGAATTTATTAACTTGATTAAAGAATATAGGAAAACAATATTTATTATGTATTTTCATAAAGATCTATTGCAATCTGAAATAATAACCATTCGTACACTATACAAATTATCTATTTTGAAATATATATTTCGTAAAAAATTATATAGAAAATAGTAGATAATATTATATTGGATTAAAATATTCAATCCTTCGTCAATTAAATAGAGAAAATTATACATTTTTCTATTACTTTGCTTATTCAATTAATACCAGGATGATAAGAATGAATTTATGAAGCACAAAATTCGGGTATAAAACAAAAATGGATAAATAAAAATTCGTTTATACATTCGCGATTATTGACACGTTCATCCCACTTTCTTTTCTTTAAATATAATCGTGCCTAATTTTCTTTTCTAATATTTTCCAAAGATTCAATCTTTTTTTTTTATAACTGGCTTAGGCTAGTTTGACTAACTTCCTGCATTTGCAAGAGAATGTTCATCTCCTTTTGCGTTTCTCGCATCCATATAGAAATGCTTACCCCCTCGCTTACCATATACACTTACATAGACGTATAAGAAACCTCACACAGATCTACGCACGTGCGTACACGCTGAATATAGATACCGGTATTGAGGGCAGCCACCCTAATAATAGATGTCGAGAAAATTTTTAGCCCTTGATGCCGAGCGCTCGCGCTTTATAGAATCGAAGATCGGCGCTAAGCATAAAGAGATTTTAATTCACACTTTTTTTGTCTATCATTATTTTATATATCTACAAGCAAATCTATCAAAAACTGTTCCCTCGAGAAAAGTTAACGGATTTTCGAGAAAAAAAAAAAAAAATAAGATCTTATTTGTGTAATGAATTTTTTTGTAAATATCAAAAGGACTCTCGTACAAATTATATGATCTATAAGATTAACTTGAGAGAAGCTCGAATATCATTTGCAAAACTTTCTCTACGTTGCACTACATCATCGCATAATTGAGGATTATAATTTGAATCTTGGTTTTTTTTGTTTTATTATTCTGTCTATAAAATTAATTTACTTTTATACGAATAAATAAAAATCAAAAAGAGATATGATTTCTTTTTCAAAGACTAAACGTAAAAAAAAAGATATTGTTTTCAATTGTAAATATTATTTGCTTTGCTAGATTTCCTACGTTTCATTACATCTACGCGTATAAGTATATATTAAGATTATAATTCTAATTTGTTGTATTATTTTATGGACAATTGAATTATAAAACTGTTTGTTTGAAATAATTGATGGATCTTCGATGAGAGAGAAAAAGAAAAGAAAATCTCTTATATCTTTTTAATTATATTATTGAAAATTAAAATAAAAGTTTTAGTAAAGAATCATAAAAAATTGAAACTCTAAATGATTTGAGATTCATAAATACAAAAATTAATCTCTTAGAAAATTTGGAAAACAAAAAAAAAAAGAATATTATTTTAAAAGCATTCTCTCTCTCTGAGAATTCTTATCAAAAGATTCGAGTCTTCTCAAACTAACGTTCGTTTCTTTTAAATTCATAACAACGTTTTAATTATAGTCGCTCGTTATTATTATTTTTGACGATAGCTCGTCTTATACGTAGTACAAACGGCGCCAGAAACTTTGTTTTTATCGCACGAACGTGAAAGATATCCAACCGTGATAAGGCGCCCTCAAAAAATGTTCAGTGATCTTGGAATGATCAACCATACATTACCAATTGTATCTTTTTCTCGCGTTAAAAACTATCTCATGATTTCGTTTTTTTTTTAACAAATCCTACGAAATATCGATAAATTCTCAATAAATTAATATAATAATTGTGAAATTATATATTATCGATATAAGTTGACTCAAATAATTCGAGTTAGCAAAAAAAAAGCATTATTATCTTACAAAAAAAAAGAAAAGAGGATGACTCGACAAGAACATCTTCTAGGAAAATCGCATAAAAACGCATACCTGTATAAACCTACATATATATATATATATATCGTATATATCGTATGCATCCCTATAATCATCGCAATATATACCATTTACTCTGCTTCCATGGATGTACTTTTTAAGATAAGATAAGGACAGCCGTGTGAAAATAAAATAAGTTTACTTATACCGACGTCGTTTAGACGACTATACCGATTACGTAGTCTTGACGAATCGACGTAGTTCCGACGAAAAACACGTCACGGTTATCATTTATATTAATCGTTTATTCGACTCGAAGAATTATACATTTAAAGATAAAAAAAAACAACCGAAAAGAAATGAGAGAAAAAGAAATTATCATAAATTATAAATTATCCTATTAAATTTCTCTTCGATATTTAAAATATAAGAAAAAGATAGAAACACATTATGAAGAATTTATTTATTACGTTTGATTGTTATGTAATAAGAGAAAAATGGACGATTAAAAAAAAATACGATGGATTAAAAGGAAGGTTGTGTGTTAAAGAAAAAAAAATAAAAAAAAAAGAAGAAAAGAAAGTTTTCTCTGATGCACGATGAAATTTTATGCTCAGAGCGTAACGAGTAATACGATGACGCATAAATCGTGCGTACGACCAACCGATCGTAAGGTGATCGCGGGACTATAATATTTAATTAGGATACGAGCCTAGCGCGCTTGGGTCAAGAGGCCTCGTCGTCTATTCATAGTCGTACTAGAACTAGATTCGAGGGTGTCGCGACTTTGATCCGAAGCCCCGTTCCGAGTCATATATAACAGTCAAATATATATACGTTTTTACTTTTATTTCTTACATTCTTACTTTACGATTTTTTTTCTTATTATTTTTTCAATTATTTTTAAAATTTATTGAAACAAATTTAAGCACATCGTACGTCCAATGATTATTTAACACTTATCTTGTAAATGTATTCCCATAGAAAATATTACATATTTATATATACGTAATATATTGTTTTTTGATCTCAATATTTGTTATTATTTAAATAATTATATATGTTACGAGATATAATTAAGACAATTTATATTGAGTCAAAAAATTACAAACAATACATTTTATGATTTATATTTTTTTCTATCATAATTATTTTTATTATAAAATGAACGATAAAATAATGGATATATTGAAATGAAATGTAATTGAAAAGTTATCCTTTATAAATAGTTTTATTTTTAATCGAAATTTAACGAAAGAAGAAAATTTGTGAAATAGGATAAAACATTTGGTTTTGTTGTTTTCGAATGATCCGTCAAGAGAAACAGACAAAACGTTTCAATTCCGGTTACCGGTGAACAGAAATTTCGTATACCCACGAAAGTCCACGATCATGGACGGGAAAGGATGGACGAACAGATGGACATTGTACTTACATGTATAAAGTGGGTCGTGGTCGAAAGAAGATCAAACGATATACGTGTTGGCTCGTTCTGCGAAGAGACAACTCTTACTCTCTCTTTCTATCCTAAACTTTTCGAATACCTGCAGCGAGTCACCCTCGAAATAAGCTAGCATGCAAACATCAAGATGCATACAAGAAATAAACAGAAAAATACAATATTATATAATTAGAAATTAAATATTTAAATTATTATAAATGTATCTATCTCGTTTTTGATAAGAGAGATATAATTGTAGTAAAAAATATCAATTTTGATTCTTGTTATTATTTAAAATATATATCATAGTTTCTTTATAATGTTCTTTTTTGGTTAATTTATATTATATTTTTCTTTCATGATAAATCAAATGAACCGCAGTTACAATGATTTAAAATAAAAAAAAAATAGATATTAAAAATATATGACCATAAAAACATATGAAAAATTCATCGATATCTTTATAAGGTTTTTTTTTCGTTATTTTATATTACATTTTTCTTTCATGATAAATCAAATGAACCACAGTTATAATGATTTAAAATAAAAGAAATAGATATTAAAAATATATGAAAAATTCATCGATAAATTCTTATCAGTTGTACTTAAAATATTTCTTTTTATCTCGGAAGAATTTAAAACAAAAAAATAAAAAATAGTTGTATTTGAAAACAATTGTAAGATTATTTTCTGATAGATCAAATAGATATATAATTCATTGTGTATCGCATACAAAATTAATTTCAATTCAATATAAAAACAACGAGAAGAAAAACATTAGATTTTTCGTAGAGCTATCATAGAAGAAGAATAAGAATAAGAAGAACGTCGTGTCGCTTGGCAGCTAAATTTACGTGCGATCGCCTAGAAGCATTTCGGCCGATCGAGGGATGCCATTCAAGTATTTTCAATTAAGTCAAGCCCTGTGGCAGGAGAACGCGGACTCGTCGTCGGTGATGACACGTTGAAAGACGTTACGGAAATAAATCCTGGCTTCCGTTACTCTCTCTCTCTCTCTCTCTCTCTCGACGTGATACCACACTGACAACAAAGAAAATTAAAAGAATCTTTGAACCTTAAGTGTGAAAGGAAAAATCTATGGAAATCAAAAATGAAAGAATAACATTGCAATTTTTTATCTAAACATATACATCCTATAAAAATTCCATTTGAATTCACTTTCATGAATTTATCAATTATTATGTTTAATACATAAAAGTAACAAAATAAACTCATATTTACTTTTTTAAATACACACAAATTCTATATAATAAAAATATATATTTATATTCACAATATATAAGAAAACGCAAGATAGAGAATTGAGAGAAAAAGTTGCAAAAAATAAAAAAGATAAAGAATATTACATTTTGATATGATACTTGCTAAAAAAAAATTCCTAAATTGTTTTTTTTTCTTAACGTCAATATACTCGCTAAAATTTTGTCCCGACTTCTCGATAACAATACATATTTCTTCTCTCATTATCCTTCTCGTTCATTGGGATTTTATGAAATAGCAAAACGTAGAATAATGTCGTAGAAAAAAATATGTTAAAGATAATAGAAAAAGTAAAAGAAAAACAGAAAAGAATAAAAACGGAGACGCGATATAATATAAAGAGGTGTCTTTTGCGAGGCGTCACGCGTACAGTTTCCATAATTTCTAATTAGTAAGCGGTTGCCGGTAGTTGGGCTGCGCCTACATCATCGTCTTCTTCACCTCGTCACACCATACTGTTAAGCCTGCCAAGTCGAAGGCAGAAAACTATTCGCTTCGATAGTCGGCGTGTATACGCGTAAGAAAGCATCCTGCCTGTACGATGTTAACTACGTATATATATATATATATACATAGACATCATGCACGTATGACGTATATATATATGTGAGATAGTGTGAGTAAGTAACCATGGGTGAACGCGACAACGATAGGTTGGCCCCATGTGTATGAACAGTGTGCCACTTTCACTGGTTCGTATTTGGGTCATCGCATCCACTTTGGTGGTTCCACGATTCCCCCTATTTTCCTTATCTAACATTTTCCAAGAGGGTTTTTTTTTTTTAAAAAGGATCATCCTTTTGTTCAGCTGTTATTCGATCAAAGTGTGCAAATTCTCTATGGTTATTTGTCGTTTCGAGCGTAAGTGCAATAACACGGATGATCGAGTTCGAAATCTTTTTTTTTTTTTTTTTTCTCAAGAAGACTAGCCAAAAAAACAAACCGGACGCGATTTTTCTGTATAAACAGAATTTATCGAATATGTATATTCTTATCTTTTGTTTATCGTTTAAACTTTCGCACGATACTAATCGTAGTAAAGATTCTTCGAACATTTAACTTTCGTCGAACGTTCTCACGAACTTCCATCGTGTATGTTGTATAGAATTGTATTTATATTACCTTCGATCTATAATCGGCTTAGATTCCTCTCTCTCTCTCTCTCTCTTTCTCTTTTTCTTTTAGTTTGTTTCTTTCTTTCTTTCTTTCATATATTTAATATATTATTTATCGTTAATAGAGTCAATCTTTCAATTTTAATACTTCTTACGTTTCTATAATAATCTTACGATTATGCATTAACAAATCCCTCTCGGTATACAATTAGTATAATAAATAAATGATCTTTTCTTCTCTCTTCATTTATTATTATACATATCTTCTCATCTAATCTCTATCTCGCGTAAAAATAAAATCCTATGATGACAACGTGAGAAAATCGAACGATCAAAACTAATAGTCACAGTTAACGAAAACCAAAGAGGATATTTTACAATCGAAAGTCAGCCAAAGTGTATAAACCCTTCACGAAATCCAAAGCCAATCATGCAACAATATCATTGATAAAAACAACAACAATAGCAAATTGTTTTCTTGTTAGATCATCACAAGATCAAGAGCAACTTTAGATTATTCGATTTCTCGACGTTATTCGTGTGTGAAGAATCATTTGTTTTAAATTAAGAATTAGAGAAAATGAATTAACATATATATTATTGAAACTTGTTTTGTTTTTTTTTTTTTAAGATGAAAGGATTGGAAAATAATAACTTAGAATTAGTGTGATAAAGTAAGACAAAATTATATATTTTATCTATCTTTCTGTATTATTTTTTTTCTCATTCTACGTACTTTAGATAATTCGATTTCGATGTTACTCATGTGTGAAGAATCATTTGTTTTAAAATTAAAAATTAGAGAAAATGAATTAACATATACATTATTGAAACTTGTTTTGTTTTTTTTTAAGACAAAAGGATTGACAAAATAGTAACTTGGAATTAGTGTGATAAAGTAAAACAAAATTATATATTTTATCTATCTATCTGTATTATTTTTTCTTTTGTTATTCTGTTTTATTTTTTTTCTCATTCTACGTACTTTAGATAATTCGATTTCGACGTTACTCGTGTGTGAAGAATCATTTGTTTTAAAATTAAGAATTAGAAAAAATTAATTAACATATATTATTAAAACTTGTTTTTTTTTTTTTTTAAGACAAAAGGATTAACAAAATAGTAACTTAGAACTAGTGTAATAAAGTAAGACAAAATTATATATTTTATCTATCTATCTGTATTATTTTTTTGTGTTATTCTGTTTTATTTTTTTTCTCATTCTACGTCGGTGGTGTAGGCACCGGGGCCCGTGGGGCGGGGGTCGGGGGGGGCGGGATTGTGCTTCTCTCCCATTTACCCAGTTCCCCTCGAGCTCGCGTGCGCGCGCGCGCGCACGAACGTACGTGTTATGTAACCAAGTGAAAGTGGCACAAGCACCGAGCTCACGACGGACGCGCGAGTGGCTACGTCGTCGTCGTCGTCGTCATAGTCGTCGTCGTCGTCAATGTTGGTAACGAACAACCACCACCAGGTACACAACGTCCCTGTGACGCCCCTGTCACCCAACAAACAAAGATACTCTACCACTATGAGAAGATTTATACAAATTCAAAATCAAACTAATCCAAAATTTAACTATTTTCCCTCTCAATGACTAGTAGTCATGTGTATATCTAAATTTGCGGGCTAATAACAGATTTGAAATTTTATTTTTAAAATTGTTTTTCTTTCTTATTTTAATTTTCTTCATTTCTCTCTTATTGAGAAATATTGCAAATCGATTTATCTTGCAAGATAATAATGTCAATTTTTATATGAAATTATCTATTCTGTAAATTTATATGAACAGAATATGACTTTGCGATTAAGACGTATGAGAAGTAATTCAAAAAAAAAACAGAAAAAAAGGACAAAAAATAATCGTTCCTTATCAACTAACTACATTTCTAATTACTAGATAAAAACTTTATGAAGATATCATTATTTTTCTTTTCGATACTAGCAGAGGCAATTATCTTCATAAAATATATATTAAAAAAAAAGTATTAACTTTAAATAAAAATATTTAGTTTTTTCTATTTTTTTTTATATATTTATTTTAATACATTGTTGACCGATCACGAGCATAATTCTTTTTGCACACGCAAGCAATTATGTAATTATTAAAGTATGATAATAATAATAATTATTATAATAATAAGTTTATAGAGTCAGCTTCACATTTAAGAATTGGACTCGATTTATTATTATCTTAAGAACAATTAAAATTCTATCTTAATCACTCTTGCACTCTCACATTTATAAAACCATACACGTTTATTGCAATTATTTTATTAAAGTATAATAATCGTATAATTGTTAATTTAATACTAACTTAAATGATCAATAAAACCAAATTTGTCATGAATGAAATATTAATTGAATGAAAGTGGTATAATATTTTGTTTAAAAAATAAATCGCGTGTCTATAGAAACACGATTATAAGAAAAAAAAAGAAGAAATTATGTTGAAAGATTATAAGAAAGATTGGAAAAGAACGAGGAGTCATCAAACGTTCCATTTTCGTTTATTCCCGAAGCTGGAAGAATTCGTTTGAGAACAACTTTAAACGAAACAAGACAAAACGGAAAGTTAAGTACAACGAGGTGGCGGTTTTTGTACATTTTCGCATTCCACGAGTTAGAAAAACATTTCGTGGCCATGCTCGTAGTCGAACTTCCAGTGTAAACAGACGATGGTGTAATACTTATCCCAGCCAGTCTGACTCGATCGGTTATCGAGGTTGAACATGTCGTTGATCGTTTAGTTACCAAGTTTCTGGCCTCTCAAAAGAGAGAAAGGAATTTGTTGGTTTCTTCGCGAGAACGTAGACAAAAAAAAAAGAGAGAGAGAGAGAGAGAGACAAAAAGTTAAAGAAAATAAACTGAAAGACAATTTTATATACAATTAGATACGTCGTATTTTAAATTTGACACGATACGAATTTGAACGTTGATCATCATTGATGTACAATTTGTAAATGTCATCCTTAATGTAATTGACATTACAGTAATAACAATATAATAGATCAAACAATCGACCGTATATATCGAATAAGACAAATTATACAAAGAAAGAAAGAAATAAAGAAAGAAATTAGAGACAAAATGTGAGATGATTATATTTTTCAAATATCCGATAGAGAGAAAAAAAAAAAAGAAAAAAAAAGAAGGAGAGATATTAATCATAAGAACGAAAGTGTTTTATAATTCTCACGGATACGAAGATAATTACAAACGTCGATGAGAACGAAAGCGTATTTTGCTTTCGCTTCGAAGATGCATAATAGCATAATACATATAAATACTTCTATGTATGTAAGATCTATGTAGATCTATATAAATATAAGTATGAGATTTCAGAAGTCGTACCGACAAAATTTACTGTAATCGCAAGGGTAACGGTAGAACCGGTTACGATAGCGGTGCTGTAATAATGACAGGCGAAGTGTATGCACATGCGGTAGTAAAGGTCGTTCGCGTTCGATAAGGACGTCTTGAGAACGGAGATCCGATATACTCAGCACAACGTAATTCGTTTCACATTCGATCTTGATAATTTACCGATAATGCGATCTTCGATCGACGAAGGACGTTTTCTTTTCTAATCTCGATCGATTTATCGAACGACAGGTGCATTAAATATTATCAACATTTCAATATTACTTATATATAATATATATTGTATAAGTTTTCTCTTTTTTCTTTCTTTTTCAAATAATTTCAAAGGAATATATTAAATTGGCACATAGTTTTTGTAGAAATATATATTGTTATCCTAAGAATTAAGATAATTGTAAGGTAGTGGAATATTGCTTAAATTTTACAAGTAATCTTTTTAGGAAACAATTACGAACAGAACAAAAAATCAAAACAGACGAAGAACTTGTAAATATTAACATCATTTTAGGAAAACATTTAAAATATTATATAAATTTTAATAATAATAATAATAATGTGTTCTCTAATACAGTAAAAAAAAAAAAAGAAGATACTCGATGAAAAAATGAGAAGAAAGAAGAGAACAATGAAATAGAACGGACGTTGAAGAAACGTTTTTCGTTTATCGTGAGATAGGCTAACCACCAGTGATCACCGAAGCAGGAATTATCGGCATCGGAGAGATTGGTAGAACTATCTCTGGTTATCCAACTCGATCTGTGATATTCTCTTTCTATTTTAACGGGGGAGGGGCCCAGCATTGCAAACGATCCGTATGCACCCTGTTTACAGGAGGATTACAGTGCTGTAAAGGCAACGTCCGTCGTGGCTAGAGACACTTCGGCCTACGAACTCGGTTTCAACCGGTTATATAACGACTTAATTACTCTGCCCCATTTTCACGAGGTATTGTCTCGATGGGGCACTTACTTTCGAACCTCGCGCGTCGAACCGAGCCGTGTACAGCGGCTTAGAAGTTTAGAAGTGGTTACGGTTATACACGCCGGAGACTAACCGCAGTTGAGGTACCACTTGCGCAACCGGCCTCCTTCACTCTTATTCTTCTTCTTTTTCTTTTTTTTTTTCTTCTTTTTATTTTTCTTCTTTTACAGTATCTATCTACCTCTTTTCGAGACATTTCTTTCGATAATATGAAAGTATTAACATAAGATAATAATTATATTAATGAAACAGTACTTATTACTATATTCAATACCATTGTCAATAAAGAAATAGGAATGTTTGTTTAAAGGAAAGTTTATGTTTTTTAGATTTCGATACATCTCATGATTCAGAATTTATATTTTATTATTTGTTTGAAAGTATTAGAAACAAAATTATTCTTTCGAAATTGTATCTAATCTCATTCTACAATTGAGGTACCATTTAT
>NW_014569561.1:876339-897645 GCF_001313835.1 Polistes canadensis | reverse complement strand
CACTTCTACTTCTTCTTCTTTTTTTGCAGTATCTACCCTTTCGAGACATTTCTTTTGATAATTTAAAAATACTAAGATAACAAACACCATAATGAAATAGTACTTACTACGATACTCAATATTGTAGTTAGAATCAACAAAGAAATGGAAATGTTTATTTAAAGGAAAGCTTATGCTTCTTAGATTTGACTAGTCATGATTCAAGATTTCTTTTACTCTTTCACAGTATTAGAAACAAATCTATTCTTTCGAAACAATACGGAAAGCTTAAGTTTCCTAGATTTTACAATTTGCACGTTGTGGTTAATAATCCATTCAAATTCGTTCTTTTGTATTTGTTGATTTTTTGGAAATATTAGTAAAAAGAAATTTGCCTTACTCAATAAACCTTCCAAAATGAAATCGGATCATTTCTAAGTATACGTTTTATACCATTCGCACAAACAAGAATGACGAATCAACAGATATCTAGTAAATTCAAGGAAGAAAATCTCGCGGTCTGTCATTTTGATGACGATTGGCTAACTAAAATTCTACGATTTGACGGATATGACAGGATGCAATCGCGGTTGTCCGTTTATAAATAGGAAAAACTCGTCATATCCTTACGGGGATCGTTATATCTCAAGCCCCATATTGTCCTCAAAGAAATCTGCGGCTAAGCTTACTACAAAGCGTGGGTGCATTAAGCGCACTAACCAAGACTGTGTGTATGTGTGTGTGTGTGAATCATGCTTACATTACAAACTGGAAATTCTTTTCTACCGGAAACCTTTATACTGCGGTATCCTCTTTGTCACTTTTGCCAGATATTGCTACGTGTTCCTTTATGTTATTAATAATCCGATTAATTAACTAACATTGACTGAAATTGGATTAAACTGGTGTCAACTTTCATTAAATATATATTTTTCACATTAAATTTTTAATAGATAATATTTTTATTTTTATCTATATTCAGGAAAAATATGTATATTATAATATAATAAATTTCCAATAAATTGTGTTATTAATAAATATTTTCAATTGAATATATATATATATATATATATATTTAAGAGAAAACATTTTATTATAGCATAAAATTATATTTCTGCATAACACATTACGTTGCACATTAAAAATATAAACTATATTAAATTAATTATAATAATTATTATCTTACAACCCACATATATTAAGATTTAAGAATTTAAACACAATATTATTTATATAACAAAAAACGTTTAAATATTTTAATTAATAATATCTATATCTCGAGATTATAATTCTAGAAAAGAAAAAAAAAAGAAGAGTAGAAAATAACGATAAGTTGATCGAGTAATTTATTTATATAAAAAAAAAGAAAGAAAAGAAAAGAAAAGAAAAGAAAAGTCAAGAAACATTTACCGTGGAACGTCTCTAACAAGGAAGATCTCACGTTTTGTTGAGAACGAATAGTTAAAGGAGCAAGAGAGGCGTACAATGAGATCAGAAAGTATCGGCTTCTTTCCTCGCTCAAGGACGAACGATCGGATCCTTATTTTTAATTTCTATCGAGCGGCATTTCAAGGCACCATAGAGTAAGAGGGGGATTTTACGATCGCTCGCGAAAGCACCTGGAGATTTATACTAGTTCCTTTGATTACCAGCTACTACTACTACTACTACTTTGTAACTAAGGGATAATATTTAATCGAGTTTTGCACTTTGGCATAATTAAGACGAATATATCAAACAAGATTGGTGATAACTATTGGTAAAATCTTTCCGATCTACACGGTTCACCAATAAACGTAATTACAAAATTATTCGAGCTACAATCTATATCTACCTTCTACCCTAACTAAATCCCCCGTTACTAACCAATGAAATTCCATTAGTTAGATCGATTGATCGGATTGGTTAGAATCTATTTAAAAAACGAAAACGAAGCTTTACCGTTACGATGACGCACGATCGTCAGAAAGGATCGCTTTGTGACTACTCCGCAGCTTCGTATCCAGTTTCTTAACCACTTTCTCACATGCGTTAACCTGAGATAAATGTCTTTGCTTCTGGTTGCATTCGATCACCTATATATATATATATATATTTATGCATGTATCAGGTCCTATCGAGAAACAACCACGTTATGAATTATTTGATCATAGAAAAGAGGTCGATATTATAACACACACTTTTTTTTACAAAAATATTTATATTATATATATATATATATATATTTTTATTAGAATAAAAGAAATATATATATTATCTTTCTCTTTCGTTTATAATACATTCCAGTTTTTCACGCTTTACTTATTAGCAATCAATATAAACGTGTATTTAAATCTAGTCAGATCTATATGCGTCATATATGCTTGGAAAAAAAAAAAAAAAGAAGAAAAAAAAAAGGAAGAAAAGAAAATATCGAAGTAAATGCTGTTACGCGTGGAAAAGATTAATCCGAGAGTATGTTATTATACCGACCTACTTAAAAATTGATTTAATGCTAAGGATACGATTTAAATGATTCAAATAAAACGATAATTAGTTTTAGTTTTTTTTTTTCTTTCTTTCTTTCTTTTTTTTTTAATTCTCATAATTAATATAGCGAACAGAAAATAGAAAGCGAGGATGAGTATTTACATTTGGTGTGAACAATGATCGAAATTAAAATTCACTCCTTTCATTCGACTGGATTATACTGTTCTAAATTCATTCCTTAGGTGTTTCTAATCACATTTACTCGAAACGCTTTCCCTTTCTCAGAACGTCTTTATTTTTATACAAGGAGAACGAGGTTTTTTTTCTTTCTTTCTTTCTTTTACATTAAATTTCGATCGCACAATGTGTGAATAATCAAATAAATACATTTTTATATACTGATTTATATAAATAAAAAAAAAACTATAAAATATTGTTTTAAAATCTATTTTTTTTCCCTTCTCCAAGAAAAAAAAAAAAAAAAAACAAATTAAAACAAAATAAAAATATTCGCGATAAACAGTAAATTGAGATACGTTAAACTATTATAAATTATGAAAATAAAAAATGTGTCCATTAAGAAATGAATTAATTAATATTAAACACTCTTATTCGTGGAAAAAATTCGAAAAAGGTAGGATATGATAAAAACCAATAAACAACAATGAACATTGATAATCGACGAACGTAGAAACCATGTTAACGTGACGAGAATAAATAACGATATTAAAAAGTAACGCAAAGGTGGGTTGGGGGTGGGGTTTCGAAGTTAGGTAATTGGCAAGATCGAAAGGGAAAATCGATGATTGTCGTTATCTTTAACGATAGATCGGATCTTGACTAAGTAGAATAAAATATCTTGTGTCAAACAGTAGTGGTAGTGGGACTAGGATGACTAAGCAAACCAGACAGACTCCGATGGCTACTTTTCTACGAAGATTTGAAACTAGTCGTGTAGCGAATGGCAAGAGAAGCGAACGATCCAACTAAAGTAGACTGTTATTTAACGATTTTAGAGAAACGTTCACGGCATTATACAATCGGCCTAGATCCCGAGTCACGGAGCGTCACGGATCGTGAACTGCTGCCAAGCCAGCAGTCACAGTGATTGCCTTCACCGCTTCTGAGAGACCAGATACCTACTACTAATACTACTATTCGATTCTCGATTCGATTCTCGATTCGATTCTCGATTCGTTTCGTTTCGTTTCGTTTCATTTCATTTCGTACTTTGGTCAAGACGATCTACGAGCTTTTTAACACGCACGCCCAATCTTTACGTTCCTGTGCGTTTATCTTTTTTTAAAATCGAACTTTTAACAAACAATAATTGAAAAAACTTTCAAGAGTATCTCTTATAATTGTAGATTTTTGTATGAATTTTGTAACACCAAAAAAGGAAATATTTTTATTAGTTAATAAATGATCGAATGATCAGCGAGTTCAGTTATCAAACGAACATCAGTTTCAAGTTTCTATCCTGAATTTTATATTGTTCTTATTGAAATTCATTCTTTTTGGGAGGGAAAAGAAAGGAAAAAGTATTAAAAATCTTTTTGTTTTGTAATTTTGTTATTTAATGTTTGTAAACTTATTGTTAACAATTAATGAGTTAGCTTGTGTGCGTCGTGAGAGATTCAACTTCTTATTAAAGGCCTTAATGTTCTTCTATTTCGATGTAAAGTAGACATGATTTATTAAAAGACACGTCGGTTACTGATTATTAACTTCATTGCTTTTTTTTTTTTCTCAACGTTTATTTCTTTTTTTCGTCTCACGTATATCGCATCTAACGGAAACGGTTCCGACGTCTTAATCTCTCACGACCGAAATGAAAGACCGGACCAGAAGAAAGAAAGACTCAAGAAGATGGTGAAAAGTATTTGGAAAGTGACACGGTCGGCCACATCCGGTCCTTAAATTCTCCAAAAATGTGACGTCGTATCTCGACCGACCTAGAAAGATCATCAATGTCATGGAGATTAGGTCGGGCTAAAATTGATATCAATTCTTTACTTTTATTAATATTCTTTATTCTCATATAAAAACTATTTTTAATATATACGTACTTTAATTATTAATTAATCTTGTAATAAAATAATAGTATCGCACGATGAACAATTTGGTTTCTTTTAAAATTTAGAAATAAATTATAATTACATATTAGATATATATATAAATATACAAATAATACAAGTTCCTAAAGTAATAAAAATATATAACCTGAACAATATAATTTTATCATCTATTATCTAATTAATTTAATATAATAATAATAAAAAAAAAATCAGGAAAAAAATCACCTATATTATTATTCAAAATAATGTACACACACGAAGTATATAGAACAGAAAATATTAAAACGTGAATCATAAAATACGATAATAAGAAGAAATTGTCTCCATCCAATTGTAAACAGTTTTTAGAAATTTCAGTCAAGGAAAACGAATTAAAACGCAGTACAGATTCGAAGAACTCGATTAATTAGAATTACGATTACTACAAACAAGATGACCCATTTACCTGAAATTTCTAATTCCTTACTAAACCCCTCCTGTTGTTGAATTACTCGTGTAATCGACAGGAGACAGTTATTACGTAAGATTAATGACGACAAAAACGAGTAGAACAGAAAGCACGAAGTTGATTTTGACGACAACCTCTAAGACAAAGACAAAGACAAAGAAAAAGACAAAAACAACGATTATGAGTACGAGAAGGACTACGATCGCGTTTTACCAGCATTAAGCAGACCCGGTGACACACTTTACTAGCTCTCTCGATGAAGCTCACACACAACGGGGAAAGTGACAACAGCGCAAAGTCTTGTTCGATCGTAACCAAGTTACGTCGCCGATGATGCGCACGAACTCTCTAAGGCCACGACGACGACGACATTCCATGAGAACTTATATGCGTTTCACCAACAGAAAGATCCTCTACGAAATATCTACAAAGATACATCTATGTCCTTATATCAAGCATCGTACGTTCTTTATTCAACTATGGAATTACCCATTCAGTCAGACATATCATTATATATTTTAAATTCAACTAATTTTACTTCTAACATTTGATTTTACTTTGTTCAAATACATTTTGATGAAAATCAATCTTTTCTTTTAGTGATATAGTATTCTATTTTGTTTTTTGAAAAATAATTGATTTTTGATAGTATAATTGTAAAATATTTATGTCTCTTTAAAGTATCGTGCACATTCTTTATTCAACTATGGAATTACCCATTCAGACAGAAAGACTAATTATTTTTAGATTCAACTAATTTCACTTTTAAAACTTGATTTTACTTTGTTCAAATACACTTTGATGAAAATAAATGTTTTCTTTTATTAATATAAAATTTATTCTATTTTGTTTTTTGAAAAATAATTGATTTTTTATAGTATAATTGTAAAATATTTATGTCTCTTTAAAGTATCGTGCATATTCTTTACTCAACTATGGAATTACCCATTCAGTCAGACATATCATTATATTTTTTAAATTCAACTAATTTTACTTCTAAAACTTGATTTTACTTTGTTCAAATACACTTTGATGAAAATAAATGTTTTCTTTTATTAATATAGAATTTATTCTATTTTGTTTTTTGAAAAATAATTGATTTTTTATAGTATAATTGTAAAATATTTATGCCTCTTCAAAGTGTCGTGCACATTCTTTATTCAACTATGGAATTACCCATTCAGACAGAAAAACTAATTATTTTTAGATTCAACTAATTTCACTTTTAAAACTTGATTTTTCTTTGTTCAAATACTTTGATGAAAATAAACTTTGTTCGTATATTATTATAGTGTAGATTTTCTTGTATTTTTGTTTTGTTTCGAGAACAAAATTGAATTTAACAGTATAATTGTAAAATAATTATATCTCTTTAAAGTATCGTCCACATTATTTACTCAATTATAGAACTCATATACTCAACTAAGATAGACTATTTTTATATTGAACAAATTTTTTTTATTTCTAAATGCAAAGCTTTTTTTATTTTTTGCTAAATACTTTGGCGTTAATTTCATTTCACTTTTTCTCATTAATTCGAATAACACTTGTTTTTGTTTCTGTTTACAAAAATTAGTCTAAAATGTTAAAAGTAGATTTTAAAAAATCTATACTTCATTGTAAAATTTGTATGAAGGTATCTACGATACCAACACATTTACATTTTATAATAGACAAAACATTATCAATAATATTGCAATCCCAAAATCATCAACCTAATGAACTTAACTGAATAATGTTTAAACAAATGACACTTTTAAAATACATTTAGAATTTTTCCATATTGAGTTTCTCAACGATTTTTAAGGATATTTCTTGAAAAATATTTAACATATAATATTTTCCTCATTGATTAAAAAAGAATGTAGGTAAGTATATATAATATACCAATGTAAGTATAATACATAAAGTAATATTCATTTTCCTTTTTATTTTTCCTCTTTCTGATTATCTTTTAATGTACACCAAGTGGAGGATGCGTGTCAGTGGGTCTTTTTAGCGTTACATCAGAACAACAAGAAGAGGATTTGCTTCCGCAGGAGATCACTTTTCCTTCTGAGAATCGTCTCGCTTTCGAGAGTCCCCGAATCCGAAAGTCCTCATCGAAACTTTCTGTCTAGACAACGATCAATTTCACTTCTCCTTTTCAGCTTTATTGCGAATTATAAATCTTTGACAATGAAATAGAGAAACCAAAATTATAATCATCATCATCATCATCATCATCGTTGTCGTCATTTTCAATTGATTTTATCAAAGAACAAAACATGAGAAAGCACCGATAAAACTTCAATTGTGCTTTTGTTATGCGCAACGAAGTACAATTAACGTAAATATACATAACGCCTAGCCACGATGAGTTTCACTTTCCTTCTCGTTGATTCTCTTCCGTTGGTTATGTTTGTACTACGCGTATATCACGTGAGAGTTAAAATACGGCATCGCGATGTATCGCCATCTTTGCGGAGAAAGTCCAAAAAATTCGTGGCCCGGAGATAAACGATGGGAATTTTGTCAGAGAATATCCTTTTTTGTTTTGTCCTTAACCCTCTTACACACACACGAATATTTTCAATTTCAAACTTTCCGATGTGAATAATCTATAGTTTTTATTTTACATTTATAAACAAAATATCTAAGTAATATTTTTTTTTTAAGGAATGTAGCTTACAGATTAAAATGTGAGAGTCATTTTAATTTATAACATTTTCTTTTTATACATAATGAAATGCTAATAATTATAATTGGTATGCTAAATACCTAAAATGGGTATTACCATGATAAATAAAATTGGTATATTGTGGTAACAATAAGTAATGTGAGATACTGAATATATTATATACTAAAATATAACCCCACACACGTTCATACATGTAAAAAAACATTTTTATATTATATTTTTGTATTTAAAAATCCTTCTCAAGAGGTGGCAAATGTTGTACCTTGCACCCCCTCTATTAGGGGGAGAACATTTTCTTAAATAAATTTGTTATACTAAAATATTGAGATATTATATTTCATTTAATATACTGTATTAATATCCATATGTTATAACCATATTATAGTAAGTATAATAATATATATATCACAGCTATAAAATATAATAATTATAGTTAGTATATTATACTAATTAACATCCTGCTCGCATATATCTATGTAACAGTTTGTAGTAACAATTACGTTACCCTATAAGTATGATTTTTGTTTTGTATTATACTATACAAAAAAAATGGAAACACCTGAAATACTTTTAAAAACTTTTTGAACGTCAGGAAACACAATACCAAGGAGTTTTTCTCATAAATGCGACAAAGTCGAAAGATCTCACGCTAATAAATACGGAGAAGACAATGGGTATTCGGATGTGACATGCGTATACCTTTCTCAAAAGTTTGTAATGATGACAAAAAATTGTCGATGATACAAAAGTAGCCGCAACATGGGATAGTATGAACGAAAAGGAGCTTCAAGTGACGGAAGCGACAACAGGTGGTTCCAACACCCGCGTCGTTACAAGTGTTTTCTTTTCTTTTTCTTTTTTTTTTTTTTGTTCTGACCTGACACGATCGCGTAGGTAGAAGAAAAATTTCAAGAAGGAATATAAACGAAAGAAAAAAAAATTATCGACAATACCAATCTTTTATACAGAATTTTATTTGTATGATATTCGTTTAATTTTGATGAATTTAATATTAATTTGTATATTCGTAATTTAAATAAAATTAAAATCAAAATAATAATCATTTAGAAAATGAGTTGTTTTGTTTAAGATATTCTTTGAATACTACAGCAATTAAGCTAGAAATAAAACATTAAAAAGGCAAACGCGATCGAGGACGCGTACGAAGAACGTAGGACGTGCAGGTCGAGTCTTTCAAAAACGAAAGTCCAGGCTCTTCGTGTATTCCAAGCTCGTGTCGGATACTGAGTTTCACCGAACATTCGCTACGTGAGCCATTAGTTAGCGTGGGGACGTCCCTGCCACGTCCGAAAATCAAAGGAAAGAGAAAAGAAAGAGAAAGGAAGGAAGACGTTAGAGTACACAAAAACGAATTATTAGATATATAATATTCAATGAAATTACATTGAGAGATAAAAATTCATGTCAGGGATTTAAATTAATGTTAAAACTATCCCCAATTTTATTTATGCATCATTCAAAATGTTATACCTTTTTAATATAATAATTAAATAATAAATAAAACAATATATATTTGTATATAATATTATAATTGCAATTAAGTTAAGTTGAAAGAAATATTAAAACACAATAATAATATCGAATGTAGAATTTAAAGGGAACATTTAAAAACGATCATTCGGTTAGTCGATATACGTTTAGTTTTAATTCCTATCGATTCCTCAGGAATTTTCTATAAATCAAAAGTTCTATGAATGTCGTAAACAAATTTTATGTCGGTATTTTTATTTTATGTTAATCTTCTGGTGAATGCAATGGGGTCATAAAACTCGGAGAAATATTTCTTATTTTATTTTTTGTCAAACAATTAAATATTTAATTTTGTATCAAGCATCCAATTATACACATACACACACACAAAGTATAATAGAATTGTACTTGTATATATATATAATAAAAATTATCTATTACATCGTAGATATATTTTTTCTTTTTTATGAATTTATTATATATTTCATTAAAAGGACACCTGACCAAACTAATCTATCTCTACGAATTCTAGACAAATATTGATTAACAAGAATAATAAATTCAAAAGAGAAAAATAAAAAGAAAAAGAAAAAAAAAAGCTAACAGAAAAGTTTTGTGAAAAGATTTGCCTAATATTTGTCATACACTTTTCTTATTACGCATTACATTTTGTCAATGATACTAGAAGTAGAAAATAAAAAGAACAAATTCATAGATTTACTCGGTGGTGAGTGGAGGGGGGGGCGGGCGGCTGAGGAAGTCAACGTATAATTTCTATTTAAAATAAACAAAAATATGAATTTGCAATAATATCCGAATGAATAAAAACATGTCCGACGCCCACTCGGGGACTTTGAAGTCGACGAGATTATGAAGAAGGAAGAAACTGAGGGGAGTTAGAAGGGAAATGAAGGAAAGACGAGGACAGATACAAACGGCGCATTAGAAGACGTTAGAATCCCTTGGAAAGCGGTACTCGAAGAACAACTACTACTACTATTACTACTTTAACAAGTAGAAACCGTACTACACGTTAAACATATATACATATATACATATATATATTTATACACATTAATAGAAATATATATATATATTTATGTTTGTACGTGTATGTATGTATGTATGTATGTATGTAGTAATCGTCGCTAATGTATACGCGTGTTCGTAGACGTTTAGACGAGCCCGAGCACAACCTCCCGATGGTCGTGGTGGAGTCGAATGCTTGAAAAAGTGAAACTCAGCTCGCTGCGCGTGTAACCTAGAAACAACGAAGCGGTGCTCAACTCTGCGGGCACCCGTACGTATACGACAACTCATGACAACGCGCGACAAATCCATCCAATTTTTGTTATCAGAGAAATCGAGGAAGAACTATATCGCTAAACTCTCTTTTAGGATGCAGGCTGAAAAATATAAATCGTCTACGAGTAAGGATTATTTTTGAAATTTTGATACTTAACCGATCTTTCTCTTTAACACAAAACTTCTATTCTTTATATTTATTTATTTATCGTATAGGAAATTGAATGGTTGAATTAGGAAAAGGTGTATATGTAACACATGTTTTCTATGAAATTTGTGATAAGTTTATGAGTTATATTACTTAACAGTTATCGCCCTTTCCATTTTTTAAATCGTTCAATTGATATGAAAATACATATATTTTTCGATTTTTAGTATTTTTAAATTAAAAAGAAAAACAAAACAAACAAATATAACGAACTAATCGTAATTATACTTATTAATGTGTTTTTGTTTTTGTCTTAACGAATATTATTATAATAATTATAATAATTAGCTTTAATAATATGTGATTAATATTTCGATATAAAAATAATAATAATGAATAGATTGAAAATATAAGAAAAAACCTTCCCCCCTGATTTATTATTGCGTTCAAATAAATTTCTTGAGAACCACTTTTGTGTAAGTTCGGTTGAGCTAAACGAGCATCGTAATGCTCGAGGTACGTAGCTCGAGGTACGTTGTTCAGGATAGGCGGCATACGGATAGGACAGGATAGGATAAGAGTAGTACTGTACTTCTCTAGTCAGTGAAAGTAGCGAATAGTATAAAACTTGGCGACTACAGCGCCAAGGATCAAGGCCGGCCGCTTAGACTTAGACTTATGTTAGACTTACATTAGACTTGTTAAACTTAAGAACGCACGATAATAAGACAGTTCGCGTGTTCTATATACATTGCTACTATTTAATCAAGAGAGAGAAAGAGAGAGAGAAAAATCAAAAACTTCACGAGCTTCGATCTTCCTGAAAAGTGATATTTACAAAAAAAAACATTTCGATAAGATCAATGACGACGTCTTCAAGATTTCTTTTTTTTTCTCTCATTACATCATTAGAGAGATAAAAGATATTCTTTTTTTTTTTTTGTTTTGTTTTCAAATCATCGGAAAATAAAAATCTCACAACACTATTTACGGATAATCTTTCTTTACATTCTTTAACTATACTTATCACTTTTTCTCCGGCAATCGTGATTACCGTTATTGCAGTATTTACGTAATTAAATGAGTATTTACAAACAAAGGATAAATAATGACAGTGGAAATAGTTCGATTTTTGTTTTCATATACAAATATACAAGAATATATATATATAGCAAAAGATGTTTTGCCCAATTAAAAAGTTTCAATTTGTTTTTCTTTTAACAAAATAATTTCGTATAGTGGGTTAATATTTTTGTTTGTTTGACAACACTATAACTATGGATTCATGAAACGATAAAAGAAATATTGTAATTCTAATTTAAAAACACAAATATTGATTTTTGTATGTTTTTATCTTCTTAATAAGGTGTCTTTGTATTTGAAAATATTTTTTTGTTCTCTCTCTCTCTCTCTCACTCTCTCTCTCTCTCTCTCGTGTTTGACAGTTGGATGACAACGTTTAACGACGACGCACGAATGTTTCCAATTTATCGATGCTAATACGAACTTTAAAATGATTAATGACTACTAATTATGCAATTATTTGCTTTGCCAAACAGAACGGTCGTTATCAACCAATCAATTTTACTTTTTAGAAACGGAAACTCTCAGGACGAATTATTCATATAATTTAAAAATACATAACTCGCGTTTGATCTTCAAATTGTTCAATTATATATTACATTTAATGTTCTCCTTCTTCACTCGCTATCTTTGAAATGACATCGAATTAACCGATTGATGTTGCAACATTGTAAACCTCAAGTAGAGAAGCAACTTTGAATAAACGATAAAGTATTTTTCTAATTGTTGGTTTTAAGTAGCAAACGGATACAAAGTCTAAAGTAAACATTGAATATCTTAGACATAGTGCTTACCTACTTACTGCCATTGCATAATCAATTAACCCTCAGTAACGTCATATAATTTTCAGATCTTACACCCGTACGTATCATCTTACTTAATATTTTCATCATTAAAATTATAAATATATATTATTTTTTGTGTTGGGGTAGCTAGAAAAATTAATGTTCCCTAAATACAAATTATATNGGGGGGGGGGAATAACTTTACATACTTTTCCGATCAAATGAAAACAAAACCACAATGTACATACGAAACATTAATTTTTTTCAATTTTTGTTTTCTGATGGATTTACCTTCGAGTTGGATTTTGTAATTCGAAAAATTGAAATCTCGTGTAGATTTCGTTTCGAATATGTGAAAAAGGTGAATAAATTATTTATGATAAAGTCATTGTCTTGTTGACAAGTGAGGCTGCGACAGATGGTGCGACCTTGGTGACTCCACCAAGAGAAAAAGTGCGCTTGATCGTGACCTTTGGTTTGAGCCGAGAGCAACGTTACCATTTCGAACGTAAACTCACGCGAGTAAACGAGCTCTACTCGCGTGTCACGGAGGAAATTCCGTTGCGTAAGGTATTACGCGGTCTTGTTGCTTCGAACTAAACGCGGGAAACGTCCGGACAAATTAAAAAGCTTCAAAAAGTCTATTCGGTATTCCGAGAATTCGGCAAACCCTTGTCGTTTAATTGAAATTTTTATTATAACATTTGATTACATAATGCAATTAATAAAATTCAATATTTTAGTTATAGTCATACATCAAACATTTATGAATAAATTAAAAAAAATATATATATTTTGATTTTATAGAAAAAGATTATTATTTTCGAATAATTCGAAATTTTGGTTACGATATTGATAGAAATATATTTTTATTGTCTAAATTTTCAATCATTTCCATATTGATAATTTTTAAATATATAAATATATTGTTTCTAATAGAAAAACACATAATATAAATTAGTTCAATTAAATGATTTAATTATACACATTTGTGTAAGAAATGTATATATTTAAAAATGTTTTCAATTCCTCTTGAAATAATTTCCAAAAGAGTATAGATATTTAAGTAAATAAGAATAAAATGCATCTAGGACAATGACTTTATTTATTTATCTAGATAGATTATATAAATAAAATTCCACGAATTTTTCTGCATAAGATAACTTTAATTAGATGACTTTGTACAGTAATAAAAAATCTTCTATTAATTTTAACTACATACGTACATCCACACGTATATTGCATCCACAAGACCTCGTTTGTTCAACGGGTTATATACGATAAGTATATACTTAAATAGATACTAATACATATATATCTATATGAGCTTTTGTCGTTAGAGAGGAAAAGGAATAAAATGCGTAGGAAAATGAGGTGTGGTGCGTGTACGATTGTGCGCTAAATTCTCACGCGCAGCGCAGGACGAGATCACATTTGTCTACTGCTTGCGTTTATTCACGCAGCACGTTTTGATACACGCGCAAGATCTTTCTAGATATGGGTACGTAGGCGTCTATGGGTGTGTGCCGCGAGGGCGACCGGAGATAGACATTTGATTATTTTTTTCTTTTTTTTTTTTTTTTTTCAACAATTTTTTCCTTTTTATTACTAACTAATAAATAATCAAAGAAATCATTACTCGATCCTTGCAGTTGTTTTATTGTTATTATCGAATACGATGTTTTATCTAATCGTTTTAATATCTATTGTAACTTGTACTTAAGATATTTTATCATTTATATAATTGTTTATCATTTTTTTTCTTTTTTTTTATTCTCTACAGAGAATATATATTATATAATGAAATATATATATATATTTCATTATATAATATATATTCTCTGTAGAGAATAAAAAAAAAGAAAAAAAATGATAAACAATTATATAAATGATAAAATATCTTAAGTACAAGTTACAATAGATATTAAAACGATTAGATAAAACATCGTATTCGATAATAACAATAAAACAACTGCAAGGATCGAGTAATGATTTCTTTGATTATTTATTAGTTAGTAATAAAAAGGAAAAAATTGTTGAAAAAAAAAAAAAAAAAAGAAAAAAATAATCAAATGTCTATCTCCGGTCGCCCTCGCGGCACACACCCATAGACGCCTACGTACCCATATCTAGAAAGATCTTGCGCGTGTATCAAAACGTGCTGCGTGAATAAACGCAAGCAGTAGACAAATGTGATCTCGTCCTGCGCTGCGCGTGAGAATTTAGCGCACAATCGTACACGCACCACACCTCATTTTCCTACGCATTTTATTCCTTTTCCTCTCTAACGACAAAAGCTCATATAGATATATATGTATTAGTATCTATTTAAGTATATACTTATCGTATATAACCCGTTGAACAAACGAGGTCTTGTGGATGCAATATACGTGTGGATGTACGTATGTAGTTAAAATTAATAGAAGATTTTTTATTACTGTACAAAGTCATCTAATTAAAGTTATCTTATGCAGAAAAATTCGTGGAATTTTATTTATATAATCTATCTAGATAAATAAATAAAGTCATTGTCCTAGATGCATTTTATTCTTATTTACTTAAATATCTATACTCTTTTGGAAATTATTTCAAGAGGAATTGAAAACATTTTTAAATATATACATTTCTTACACAAATGTGTATAATTAAATCATTTAATTGAACTAATTTATATTATGTGTTTTTCTATTAGAAACAATATATTTATATATTTAAAAATTATCAATATGGAAATGATTGAAAATTTAGACAATAAAAATATATTTCTATCAATATCGTAACCAAAATTTCGAATTATTCGAAAATAATAATCTTTTTCTATAAAATCAAAATATATATATTTTTTTTAATTTATTCATAAATGTTTGATGTATGACTATAACTAAAATATTGAATTTTATTAATTGCATTATGTAATCAAATGTTATAATAAAAATTTCAATTAAACGACAAGGGTTTGCCGAATTCTCGGAATACCGAATAGACTTTTTGAAGCTTTTTAATTTGTCCGGACGTTTCCCGCGTTTAGTTCGAAGCAACAAGACCGCGTAATACCTTACGCAACGGAATTTCCTCCGTGACACGCGAGTAGAGCTCGTTTACTCGCGTGAGTTTACGTTCGAAATGGTAACGTTGCTCTCGGCTCAAACCAAAGGTCACGATCAAGCGCACTTTTTCTCTTGGTGGAGTCACCAAGGTCGCACCATCTGTCGCAGCCTCACTTGTCAACAAGACAATGACTTTATCATAAATAATTTATTCACCTTTTTCACATATTCGAAACGAAATCTACACGAGATTTCAATTTTTCGAATTACAAAATCCAACTCGAAGGTAAATCCATCAGAAAACAAAAATTGAAAAAAATTAATGTTTCGTATGTACATTGTGGTTTTGTTTTCATTTGATCGGAAAAGTATGTAAAGTTATTCCCCCCCCCCCAAGGGATGATAGGTACTGCAATAAAACATGCTATGTATTGGATGTGCGAATAAAAACGTAAGCATTTATCAGGATAACTTATGGTAACTGAGTAAATGATTGAACAAAACGAATATCAACGAGTAAATCCTTTAACATTTAATATGTACAAAAATACGATAAAAACGCATAAAATGTCACCTAAAATTTCATTCTATATTAAGATACATGTTGTGGTTTTTTTTATTAAAAGGAGTCATTCGATCGTTTACGTTAAAAATAAGTGAATACGCGAAGTATCGATAGATTTAGTGTTAATAACTGAAAACAATATTATTTTATCGATTTATAAATTTATAAAAATCAAAAAATGTCGAATAATAGACTTACTACACATCGATTAACAAAAATTCGCATAATTAATTAATAAATGATCAAATGTACCAACTGTTGGCTAACATTGCGTACATTGATTTCATCGTAAGTAAATTATTGGCATTTGAGCAAAAGTTTAACTGTAAGTTTCGTTGAAAATACAATTATCATGAAACAAATATTATAGTTTTTTCTATATAGAAAATTGTAAAGAAAAAATGTCGATCAATTGTCGATCTAATTGTAAGACAATTCGTTAAGTTAAGTGGTATAAAAGATCCAATGTACCAACTGTTGGCTAACGTGGCTCGAGGGTTAACGAACAGCAGAGAACGGATCGTGAAGAAAGATATTCGAAACGAGTCGTATCGCATGCGTGTTCAGTACAAAGTAAGAAGGTTAGGTTAGATTCGACAGCTGTTTCGCGAAACCCTGACCTTGCATAACGTTTCTACAACCTACGCGCGAAATTCAATTCAATTTTAATTCTTTAAATAAGAATGAGAACGGGAGAGAAAGAGAGAGAGAGAGAAAGAACAAATAAATTGTTGAGGAAGGTAACATAAATATCTGTATACAGGGTGTCCCAAAAATCGCTTTATCTAGAATACAAGAGAAACAAAAATAACAACAAAATAATAAATCAATTAAATATTAATTTATTAATATTTAATCTCCACACACACACACACACACAAGTCTGTCACACCAAATAATAATTGCGAATAGTTACAATTTGTTCAGTTCAATAAAGTTATTTATGGGACGTACTGTATTGTTAATGTATCGAAATTTTTTCGAATTTTCTATAAGGGGTTACAACACCTTTTTTATTTAGAAAGATAATAGATAAGATGTGACGTAAGGAAAAATTTGTTGTACATTTTTGTATGGAAATGACAACTGTTTGGACAAAAAATAAATATCTACATATATATCATATCTGTACGAATAAATAAATAAATAGCTACAATATGATAAATATACTAATATTTTATTATTGACAACAATTTTTCAATGATCGTACCAAAGTTCGTGTAAGAAAAGAAAAAACCAAAAAAAAAAGTACAATTCAAATTATGAAAAAAATGAAATGTTTTCATCGTATTATCTCAATCAGGTTATTTCAATGCAAATTGAATGAGACACGCAATGACGAACTCGTAACAAGTCTTATCCGTTGTTGAACATATGACAATTTTTATCTGCATAATACGAATATAAATTTGCGTGTACAAATAAAAGCCAATAATAATCGTTTACAGATTGCATTTAACTGAATAATAATTATTTACACAAGAGTCCATTTTATTATTAAGTTTACAATATACTAGCAGGTGATACGAAATTGTAATCATCGAAACAGCTGCGAAGAATTCGAAAATTTAACATTTTTCAATTTTAACACAAATTGGGCAATAATTTCATTGATAAAAAATACAATGAATACGTGTGAGTACGTTTATCTCTATTAAATATTTTGTATTAATGGAGAAACTGTATATAGAGAGATAATTCATCATAAACGTAATTAATAATGATTAATAATGATAAATGATGATTAATGATGAATAACGAAAGTAAATATAGGACAATAACATAATTCCTGATAAAGTTATTTTAGTGATTTAAATTGTGATAACATTACACGATAAGAGCGTAAATATGAATCAACAGGTAATTTCATCTTTCTCTCTTTATCATTATCTCGTTTTTATCTAATTGTAAGAAAATTAAATAAAAAAAAGAAAAAAAAAATAGAAAAAAAAAAAAAGAACAATTTTTGAGCGATACTTAACGAAGAGAAAAATATAATGCAAATGATATTTTTAAATGTAATTTATTTTCGTCGGTAATCTTGTTAATGCCATGCTCGATCTGACTGACATAAGATCAATGCTTTTTTTATGATATAATCTTTATTTCTTACCCGATCTAAATGAACATATAGATAATTTATCTAAAAATAAAAATGCAATTACTTTGATAATTTATATTATTATTACAAGTATTCATATAACATTTCGCAAAAAGTGTGGCCTCATAATATAATTTTAAATATTACAATTTCTATAAGTTAACAATTGTGTGTGTGTGTGGATAGTAAAATTTTCATATTTGATATACTTATATATTTATTTATATTTACTTATATCTATGTATATGAGTATGTATATATTTATAATATTCTTACGTGTAAGTCTGTTAACAAATTTTTCCTTGCAAGTAGACTATTTTTATGACTGTAATATTATCATTTTTCTCTATTATATAATTAATTTTTATATGTCAAATCAAAAAGAGTATAAATAAAAAATAAAAAATAATAATATTTCTTGTTTATATTATATATAAACACACACATTTTATACTCTTATTTTCTTATGGGGTAAAACTTGAGCAAGTTTATCTTATTATGTAATACGTCTGATTGCCAGTAAAATGACAAAACACTGATTTGATTTTTCCATAAATATTTTTTAAACGCGATGTTTTTTCCAACTTTTCGAACATAATTTCTAAGAAAATGTTTCTTATATTATCGATTGGAAAATGATATACGTTAAAAATAATATGCTATATTACCTATAATTACGGCAATGACGTAGATCATATTATAAGTTGTTAATTTTTTCCGATCTAATATAACTCTGTCTTTACTTGTAAAATCATTACAAAAAAAATCAACATTTTATTTTAATTTTCTGTTTTCTGCAATGATCGTACTATGAGATTTTCTAAAAATAAAATTACAACAAGACATTATATAAGTCAAAAATTCCAAATTATTCACACACATAACACACACAGAAATAATCGGTAATTATTGAAAATAGTCGAATTGTATAAGTAAGTTTTATCTAATTTTGTTAATTTTGTTATAAATGAGTAAAGAAATATATTTTTTAATAACTGAATTCGGAAAAATTCATTTAATTATTGTTTTATATTTCTTTTATTTAACCAAAATAAAAAATCACTGTACATGTTTCTAAATTGATAAATGTTTGAAAGATATTTCAACAAAATAATAATATATATTCTATAATTATTCCAAAAACATCTAGCTAATCAAATAAGATAAATAAACATACACGCCAACGTTGTTATATTTTCTCCTCTTCTCTACCGATACTATAAATTAATTAGTTAATAATTATCGTAGGTTGGCTATGCATTAAAATAACTGTGTGAAAAAAGCGAACGCTTTTATAAATAACAAGACGTAACGAAAAAACTAACAGAAAAGTGGATAACATATATAATAAATATCTTTCAAAAAACATAACTATTTAGAAAATAAATATTTTTCTAATTCGTTGGATGATACTAATAATTGTAATATATAAAACCAATTATTTATAATATTTTAAATATAATAGCCTGTGATAAAAATAAATTAGTAACATATTTGCGAAATCTTTCGTTACTGTTTAAAACTACAGATTCCACATCTCGTAATGAGAAAAGAATGAGAAATGCTGTATGTTTGATTAAATCAACGTCAATGGTGATTAGCACTTGTCTCTAATACCATAAATAGGAGAAAAAGAATAATTTGATCTCCCGGGGAAAGAAATGTCCATAATCATTAAGCAGTCTGCGGTAATAGTTGTAATACCATGATACAAATGGAAACTTAATGAAACGTAAATTTTGTCCGATGAATAATTTTCAAACCGATTAAAAATATTTTCGGAATCATCATACTAAAATTATCAATTTTTAAAACACAATCGAATAATATATCTATTATATAAGGAAACATAATTAAAGAAAAAATCTCGAAAGAAAATGGATGATAATGAAAATAATAATGAATAATACAAAGAATATAAAATAAATATAACGGGGATATAAATGCAGGAATACGTAAGAATGAAAACAAAGAAAGAACGTGGAAGAAGAAGCATCATCATCACGTAATCAAGATCTGCGTAAGTAAGTACATATCTAACCAGTCAACGACAGCATGATTGCGCGCGTGCGCAATGAGCGCATTTAAAACATGCTCGGGGGTCGAGAAAGCGTCCCGTTGTTTCTTTTTCCGCATAAACGACGACATTGTTATGCATATACATGTTCGATGCATTAACCAACCAACCAACCAACCTACCAACCAACTAACCAACCAACAAACAAACAAAAAAACCAACCAACAACTACGACGACACAGACCTCGAGGAGCACATGCGCGAAAACGTGACTTTCAAAGGCAAAGTATTTCTGATGACGTCGTTATATACGACAAATAGAAAAAAAAAAGAAAAGGAAGAGATCATCTGCGTTACGCTGATTTTTTTTTTTTTTTATTAATAACATGCGAAAGCATATAATAAAAAAAAAAATATTGTTTTAAACAGATATACCGAGAATACGAGATTCGATGTAATGAAATTACTACGGAATATCCTTTTTCTAAAATATTTCTTTCATTGACCTTTTTTTTTTAATCTTTTTCTTTTTTTTTTTTTTTAAATGCATAAAAGTTACTTTGATCTCTCTACGCATTTCCGCAATTATAACTGATATAGAATATTTATGTATGAATATGTATATTCATATGTGATACATTCAAAGGCAGAAACGATTAAGCTTAACACATTTAGAATTTAATATAATATCATTTTAAATGCGAAATAATATTGATATTATGTATATTTTTATCAATAATTTGACCTAAAGATTATTAAAAAAAATTGATTATGCGTTTAGAATATAATAAATAAATAATTTAATCTATTTCCTTTATAAGCAACGTTTCGTATCGTTAATTCGAACGAGTTGGCGAATATAAAAAAATGGCTACTATATAAATCGAATATATAGTATCGTGTATAAATATGTATACATACTGTATATAGATATTTATAGAAATAAAATATTTTTATTGTCTAGAGATATTCGATAAATGTAGATACGTTTTTATGTACACATGTATATATGCATACTAATACGCAAATAGAAAAAAATACTACACGTGGTAAGTATATAGTAAATGCATCTGCATATATATATATATATATATATATATATATGCAGAT
>NW_014569561.1:853022-876325 GCF_001313835.1 Polistes canadensis | reverse complement strand
ATATATATATCAAACTATATATATATATATATATACGTACTTATATATTCACAAGTATTTATTTACGTGCGAACGTTTGGCTTGCATCCATTTGTCGACGATATAAGTGCGAAAAACAGACAGACAGCTGCTATCGTCTCTATTAGAAAACACCCTCTCATTTAATTCCCACGAAAGATGATCGTACCAGGCAATCGCGATTTTGTTCTTCGAACAAAATGAAGGGACGGTGGCTTCTTTGATCCCTTAACTACTGCTGACCTAAACTACTGACTACTACCTATATGTTGTTTGTGATTTAGTAAACCTGAAACTAAAAACGTGAGGCCGTCGACCCTATTCTTTTTTCATCTTTTTCATGTTTTTTTCTTTTACTTCTTCTATTCTACCTGTTTTCAACGCGTTTAACTTTGTTAACCGCTTGCCAAGATGTTACCTTAGAACAAAGAAACGATCTCTAATAACCATTAGAATAATATTATATTCATTTTTACGTTAACATTCTTTTCTATATACACGAATATTATGTAATTGAAATGTAACGATCAATTGCAATACTTATTTTGTGATAATTCGCAATGCTTTTGAAATCGTACTTTAAAATTCACTTTCTTATATACACTAATTAATAAATCAAGTTAATATATATATAATAGATTAAATCGTATTAGAATTAAAAAAAAAAGAAACATTTATAAATACAATAAAATCCGAACATTTGTGTTGATAAATTCAAATATAATATTACTGTACACAATAATCATATATTTAAAAATGTTCTATAAGATAAAAAGAAAAAACAAACTTGTCGAATTAATTGAAAATAAATCAAAAAAATATCTTTTCGAATTCATTATTTCAAATTGGCTACGAATCCGCTTAAAAAAAAACAAAAAACACGTGTAAAAAGAGACAAAGATAGATTACTTAAGAAAGATACGAATAAGGAAAAAAAAGAAAGAACAAGATAAAGATTTAAAGATGAGACGAGGAATATGAATTTTCATTGACTAGTGTATAAGAAGAAATTGAAAAGGAAGGTGCATGATAGGATAAGAAGGTGGACGCACAAAGTCAACGCATATGGCTTAGGACGTTGACCTGTAAGAATATACAGCAAGGTAGGCAAACAAGCGTGGACAGGGGGAGGGGCTCCTCTCCTCCGACCCCGTGGAGCCCAGCCCAAAAGAAGAACCGTTTCCTCATTGGTTCTCACCTGCACCAAATTCCTAGCTGGCCAACCTCGGTCATTGACCCTTCCTTCTTAGAAGAACACGAGGAGGAATACTGCGATCGTTGCGCTCGTGCGACTAAAGACCCACCTCATAGTAATGTCCATCGGCCAATAGTTCTCCTCCTATATTTCCAGGTATTTCACTAAATCGATCCTTCATCAAAATCGCCAAAAACCTTTTCATCCAAACAAATGAGAAACAACAAAAAAATACCAACTGAAGTAGTTCAAGTTCCAAGTAATCGGAGGAGACCACGTGTGAGACCTTGAAAAATACAAATAAAACATTAAAACATTTTCTATACCACGTTATTAATTATTTTACACAAATATGCATAAATAAATACTATTATTTAACGTATTTTTACGTATATATTTATTTTATTCTATCAAAAAGTTCTCGTTAAACGATATATCAAAGCATTCACTCGGAATGATCTAACTTGACCTTAGAATTAAATTATAGATTAATCTCGCTCAGGGAATGGGGGGGGGAGGTCGGAGGGGGGGGGGAGTTTGGGGAAAGAAAAAAAGGAAAAAGATTTTTAATTTTTTTTCCAATATATGCTGAGATCGAGCCAAAGAAGAAAAAAGAAATAAAAAAATAAAGGATAACACAGCCGACTGACAAGTTTTAGAAACACGTGTCGAAGTTCTAGTCGGTTTAGTCGATAAAAAAATATATCTATCTTTCTTTCTCTCTCTCTCTCTCTATCTCTCTCTCTCTCTTTCCCTTTCCCCTTCTTTTCGAATACGAATAGAAAAATAAAATAAATTATCGCTCGGTTTGGTAGTTAATAATAAAATCGTTGAGGGCATCGTATTAGTCCTTGAATCGTTCGACCATCCTATTCGTTCGAGCTTATACGTGGAGAAGCGATACCAACTTTCAGAGGTCATGAGTAACAACTCGACCCGAAAGACCAGAGCTCGTCGTCATTCCTATCGTTTGTTCTATCTGTGCAACGAGTTCCTCGACACATGTACACATATACATACATAAGCATATTAAATACAGCAACTATTTATACAAGTTTGTAATACGCGCGCGTACCATATTTCATTTTTTACTTTTTATCCTATTTATGTTTAGATAAAAGAGTATATTCGTGTTAAATAATATAGTTTTTTTTTTTTTTAATTGGATTTTTTTTTAACGAAAAAGTAATTCTTGTCAAATGAAAATAATCGTAGAAAAGTAAACGCATTTATTGTACATACAAAAAAAAATTCATACTAATTTAATAAATTATTTTTTACCTGTCGACATGAATTTGTTTGAAAAGCGAACCTTATGAGGTTATATCATTAACACGTTGACTGCCGTGGGAGTCACCGGTGACCGGCGACGCCCGATCAACAATTAAAATACTTTAATTCGAATAAATAACGATACACTGATCAATTTGTTAAATAATACCCATTGTTTTTATAATGATTTGAAGAAATTATTTGCCATACACAGAATATGCTAAAATAATTTGATTAAATTCATCAGTAAATTATTTCCGTGAATCTTGTGTAACATGTTAACAATATTAATTACATCATTTCCATCTTCATAAATTAATTACAGAATCAAAGAAATATATCTACGAGATAACTTACAAACGGTCAACGTACATCGTTGAAATCGTTAAAGTGTCTTCATGACTTATCCTGATCGTACTCTCCCGATGATATAACTGATTAAATAATAATAATTATTATAGTTATCGTACAATCGCAGAAATTACTTCAATAAAAATGAAATAAATAAGCTATTAAATAATTATCGATTAAAACAGTGACAAACTGACTTGAAAATCTCGTTAGGAAAATTTTATTATTTACGAATGAATCCCATATGCGTTGATGACGTGTTTTCTTATATCTAGAAAAAGTAACATCATCGATTAAAATTTTGTTAATTCGAAAAATCATTAGTCTCGCCTATTATGGCAAATTCAGTATAATAACGAGATTCATCGAATCTATTTTTGTATGAAACGATTAAAAAACGATTTTCACATCGAATTTATCGATTATGTGATCTATGAGATAGGATTGAAAACTAACGCTTAAGACAATAATATAAACAGTAAATAAATAAATGTGTAAGAAAAGGAATGATATTGAAAGATATAAAAGAAAGTATAATAATAATAATCGTACACGCACGTATTGAAAAGAAATCGTGGAAATTCTCGAGGAAAAATTATCAGGAATCCCCCGGGTGAATCGTCCTCGTTGATGATGTAACGCGAACCTATTGTTGCATAATTAATTACAATGGACCTCGGCGAAGGTCGCGGACGAGTTACGCTCTGAGGAAATCCCACGAGTTTGAGAAAGGATCTATACGAATATATTATGAGTATTTAATTACGATGAATCGCTAAGAAACTTCGTCAACATTTTTATACGTAACGACAATGTTACTCCAACTTTAAGCATCTAACTTTCTCTAATTTAACTCTAACGTCTATCGTCCCATTAACATTTCATTTATTTCATTATATTTAATTTTTTCTTTTCTTTTTTTCTCTCTCTCGATCCGAATTCAAAAATTAAAATTAGCACATCAACTTTTTAGTCGGTGTAAAAATTTATTAACACAGCCCGTACGAAAGAGCTCGAGAAAATTAACGTAACTCTAAACGAGCATGTATATATATTAAGAAATTTTATAAATAGTGTAACGTGTGTTAGAGTTTAGTTAATTATTAAAATAATGTTAACGAATGTGGTATTTAAATATCTCTCTGATATGTATTTAAATATAATTAAAAGATATTTACGAATCTTTGTAAAATCGAAATATTTAAAATATATCAGGAGAAATAAACGATGATACTTCGTAGGTATACCTAATACGAAAAAGGTTGCTGAAAGCGTTGAAGAAAAACGATCAAATATGCGACAAGGGGTTACACCTTTAGAGTGGTAGCCATTTATAAGAGAGGAAAGTTGTCTTCACCAAAAGAGAATCTCACTGATAATCTGAGAATCAGATGTAATTTACGTAATCAGCCCATTGCTGGCTAGATACCGGTAATACCGGCAACAAACATGCTGAGAAGAATAATACCGAATACGAGAATCGAAATGCCACATCCTTAACGATCGTGTATGTATACACTAAACACGGGAAATCGGTTAACCGATCGTACACGAATAATATTACAATTGTGTTTATATTACCAACTAGTCCTATTCTTATTCTAGCATACGAATATTATTTCTAAGTTATGAGTTATAGTAGAAAATATATTATTTGGGAAAAAGAAATCCATTATTTTAACATTTATTTAACGTTTATTTAAACGTAAAAATAATGGATTTCTTGTTACCAGACTTTATAAATAAGAGTATTTAAAAATACGTTAAATAAACGTAAAAATAATGGATTCCTTTTACTCATTCATTTCATATAACGCATAAGCGTCAATGTTAAAGACATTTCATAATTAATGTATATAAATATAAATTGCATAAAATATTAATAATATGTAGGTAAGTCTTCTATAATATATACTTATTATAAATTAATAAAATATATCATGGCAAATGTGTTCAAATAGTTTCGTAAGTGTCACTCTGTATATTAATTTTTATTATTATTTAATCATTAAAATTTGCATAAAAATATTCTAATTAATATAATATTATGTGCACACAAAATGTATAATATATTAATAAATATTAATTATTCTTATTGACTTATTTTAAATATATATTTACATCGTTATTGATGATAATTATGTTTTTATGATTGAAAATTACAATATAGAAATATAATTGATCGCTGCATATTAACCGAAACACCGATACAAATTTATGATGAATAAGTATAATTTAAAAAAAACAAAAAAAAACGATAAATATGAAAGTTGCGCATTTATTGTTGATTCAACGAAATGATTTGCTTACCTATGCGTTATCGAAATGAGCCTTGACCTATAAACGGAAAGTTAAATCGTGCTAACGTTATTATTGAAGTTTTGATATTCGGTTTCCTTCAAAACCATGGATAAAGTGTTCTGGAATATTCAAGATAGAATGAAAATGAACAGTCGATCTATAAATCTTTTCAAACTGACCGATGAATACCAATAATAACCTAGCAGTTAATTTTACATCGGTAGAAGAAGATTCACTTTCTATTTATGTAGCTTACATTATCCTATTTCTATAAAGAAATGTACGATTGTATGTAACTAATACTGATATATGATTACAGTACACACACATGAATGAGAACTATTTTTTCTAAATACTATTTCAAAAAACTTTAATTCTCATTCTTTATATTTAAAAAATAAATATTTACGTTTTTGAATTGAAAACAACATGCAACTTGTTTGATTATTCATTCCAAATATTCTAATCTGGGTAATAATTTTTGTATATTTTGAAAGGTATGCAAATCGATTGATCTTCACATTTCAAACATACACGAATATTTTGAATCTATAATATATATGATAGGACAATATTTATAGAAAGAAAAAGTACCTTCTTTTATCGATTTAAAATAACCCTGTGTTCTATTATTATATATTACCAGTATATTTGTAAACAAAGAAGAAAAATATCAAAATTAGAACTTAAGACTAATCGTAGTACTGTTCGACGGACCATAGAACAACTCGTTTCAACAACTAACCTTTAAGAAACGACAAGATTATTCGTAGCATTCATAATTTGTCAGTTGCATGCCGTTGCGATCTAAAGTCAACTAGATTCAAATGAAATTTTTATTTATCATATTCTTGTAAAGTTCAATGATTTTCATTCATATAATTAAATACAGAAATAATTATAATTATTCCAAAGTTTTCAATATCTCTCACTAACGATCTAAAATAATGAGATCAAACGTTTTATTTAATACATAATTCTTAAACACTTTAAAACAATACAACATTAAGTGTTCCACCTTTTTAAATACCTAAATATACATAACATAATATTATATTATTATAAACGAAAATGAAAATTACAATTACAACAATTTATTAATTAAATATTAAAAACATATTTTTGTATATTTATGTTTATTCATTTTATATATAATATAAATACATATTATACATATTTTACATATTTATACATTATAATATATATAAATACATATTTATACAGTATTACATATAATAATAATACATTTCTAATAGAAATGTATTCATTTTATATATAATATAAATGTTAAAAAAAGTACATGTGTTGTTTAATTTTAAAATTGAATAAGTAACAAATTTCTGTTCATTCATTATATTTGATCACAAATTCAGTAGTTGAAAGAGTTAAAAAATCGAAAGTAGGACTGTTGTCGTCAACTTTGCATTCGCTAGTAAGACTGAGAAAGCTTCGAAGGACGAGAAAACGGGTGCTTCCTTGATTTCGTTAATCCAATAATTTTAAATATGATTTTGGCGTACCGACTTGGCACGTGTTCTGTTATTGAGAATCACTGGCCCAACGAGGCTTCCTAAACAATGCTTGGACTCACTTTCACTTCGTCCCCACTGTTCCTGTTCAACTACCACGGCCGTCGACGTCTTCGTCACCATGATCATCATCATCATCATCATCGTCATCGTCGTCGTCGACATAACGACACTCTTTTTATCATAATCTTTACGTGTGAACTAAAGCAATCATAGTACAACAATTAATTCGCATTAAATCTTTAAATATACATAGTATATATTTTTACAGCTATTTTTTTCTCTCCTACGATAAGAAGATTATAATCTCATCCTCATACATGTTATTTCGTTAATCATGTAATCGTACGTTATTGAAGATAACGTGTCAAAGAAAATTATATGCTTTTTATGAGCCTTCTTCTTCTTCTTATTCTTCTGTAAATAACGATCATATTTAAAAAAAAAAAAAAAAAAATCAAGAGAAAAGGAAGTATTTCCTTTTGTTAAACCTATCGAGAAGTTAATTGAATTTTGTGCAAGTAATGCATTATTAAATAAATATTAATATCATTGACCCCCCTAATAAATATTCATATGTCATTGAGTAAAATAGACAACGGTGCACGGATATGTCAACGTTATACGTACTATTTTCTTTTGTTGTGTTTTTTCTAAACTTCCTTTTTAAAAATTATTCTTCGTCTGGTTCACAAAACGTCATACTAATCGTTTTTTTTTTTTTTGATCGACCTATATTATGCAACAGATGGATAGGGAAAACTTAAAGGAACTGTGGGCTGGGGTGGGGTGGGGGGAAAAAGAATTTGCATGGTTTCTCATAGGAGTTCGATACAATGCGATTATAGAAATATCTGGAAGCATTTCGTAATTTTAACAACGGATCCACAGTTTATTGTTGTTGTGTTGCGCACGCGCGCGAATTTTCTTCGTCGGGCGTCTCTTTGAGGGTGTCGATTTAAGTGCACGGCTTGAATCGAGCATGAGAAGATTGCAAAAACTGAATTCTTATATTCGTTTATAACAATGGAACGGATGACCGTAGAATCCGCTCTAGATTTCAGAAACTATCGTATCCGTCTTTCGTAGATATATATATATATATACACATAATTGTTAAATGATAATTATAACACTTATTTATTCTTATTTGTTTTCTTAGTAATTATCATTAATATTTATTCTATTGATTATCGCAATAATATACGAATATTAATTTTGTCGTTTCGTTAAAATAAACTCGAATTTTATTTTATTTTTTGTTTTGTTTTTTTTCAATCTAACCCAAAAAAAAAAAACAACTCTAGTAGATTTTTAATATTTTTGATTTTGTTCTTCTTTCACATATAAGTACTTACAAAAAAATAAATATTTAAACGTAATACAGATTAAAAGAAAATTGTTGCATTTTTATCGGAAACTTTGGATTATTTTCTGTCAAAATTATTTCAAATTTCTTNTATATATATGTATTTTTCTATTAAAATAATTATATCATCGAAATAAATTATTCGCATAAATTTGTCTATTCTCGAAAAAAAAAAAAAAAAATAAATGATAACAAAGTCAACCCACAAATAATTGAAAATAATTTCCTCGAACTTTAACCCTTTCTTATTCCATCGTTCGGTCTACCACAATATCGAAGGTGTTTTGTCCCGTTTACTCTGGCAGAATGGTGTCAGTTACATAAGTTCTCCTGCCGTGCCCAGAAGTAACCGAGGATTGGTGGAGAGAAAGAAAGAGAGAGAGAGAGAGAGAGGTTGTTGCTTGCAGCTTGGCGACCGACCGGATAAGAAGAAGCAAAAGAAGAAGAAGAAAAAGAAAAAAAAAATGAGAGAGAGAGAGAGAGAGAAAAACAGTGTTGGTGTCTCTCGGTGTGGGCTCGAGAAAGGAAGAGAAAAAAGAAAGGATTCGTGGAGGGGGTTGGTGGGGAGGAAGGAATCTCATGTTGAAGAAGCTGGAGGGAAAAGCATGAATGTGATTCGAGAAATAGAGAGAGAGAGAGAGAGAAAGATGAAAAGAGAGAGAAAAAAAAAAAAAAAGAAAAAGGAAAAGAAAAAAAAAGAAACGAATGAGATGGAAGAAGTAGAAAAAAAGAAAAAGAAAAAGAAAAAATAGAAAAGAAAAGAAAAGAAAAGAAAGATCACGTGTTATAGGAGAAGCACGAATGATAGGAAGGAAGGGAAGGAGGTAGGGCCAAGGAACACGGAGATAGGACGAAAATTGACCAATGACTGAGCCGTTACCGCCATGGTTCTTTTTACAAAGCACGGTAAGAGGTGCGAGGAGGTGAGAAAAGTGAAAGTTCGCACTAAGCCAACAGAGTTAATATCTCCCTACCTTTTACCTATCCCTTCCACGATCATCGTCCTATCCCTTTCTCTCTCATTCCTCATCCCCTCTGTTTCCTACCATCGCCCCTACCCCATAAGCTCTTCTCATCTTGTTATTCCTCATCCTGACGAAGAGTTCCGTTCGACGTCAACTACTTTTTATATTTTTTTCCTCTTCTTCTTCTTTTCCTCCATCATGTTCTATTAGTTTAGATTACTTTTTCATTTTTTTTTTTACTTCTCTTATTTTTCTAATCACAACTCGAATAAATAAAGAATCCTTTTTTTTATCCAAAACATGAATAAATATGATTTGACAAGAATATTGTTTTAGAGTAATTTGAATAAATAAATAAATGAATCTATCTCTATCATTCTATCTCTTTTCTTGTTATTTTTTTTTTGGTTTTAATTTAAATTTCATTAAATAGAAAAACACACTCATAGTCATATACACATAAGAGTCTACTTTGAAATTATTTTTTAATAAATAAATGAATATAATCTTTAATCTTTCTTCATTACTTTCTTCATCCCAAACATGAGTTTAGAAAAATCTACAAAAAAATTCACAAATTAAAATGAATCTAATTAAAGCCAAAACTTGTTTATTATCCCTTACTCTCCCTCTCTCTCTCTCTCTCTTTCTTTTTTTTTTACAATATAAATTTCATGAGTTTCAGAAAAAGAGAAGAAAAAATAAACAAACAGTGAATATCCGTAGTTAACTTAAAGTACATAATTTTAATAAATAAATGAATGTATCTATCATCAACAACTTGTTTATTATCCCTTACTCCCTCTCTCTCTCTCTTTTTTTTAGAATATAAATTTCATGAGTTTAAGAAAAAGAGAAGAAAAAATGAACGAGCAGTGAATATCCATAGTTAACTTCCGCAGGATAGAAGCTGCACATGGTATATCAGCCGTCAAAGCTGATACGTGTAAACTATTTGTTCCTATCTAAAGCAACTCGTCGAAGTTTATTGGTGGGGTTGCTTAGGTGAAACGAGCGAGCAAACGAACGAACGAATGAACGAATGAACAAGCAAGCAAGCAAGCAAGCAAGCAAGCAAGCAAACAGGCGGCCACCAGGCACTCCGGCGCCCTCGATTTCACTTTCATTACGAGGCCAGAGAGCGCTTCGCTTTACGCTCATTCACTCTCATTCGAGAGAGAATATACCTAAGAATGTGTATTATAATTCTCTATACATGTAAATGTATGTACGCGTATATATATATGATGCGCATGTGCGCGCACGCGCACACATATGTTGTGTGTTGGTACGCGTTATATGTTGCATGTAAGCAAAGCACATATGTGAATACCGGCAAATACAAGAGGAAATATATATATATATATATATATGTTACAGTCAAAGCCGGAAATTCGCCATTGCTAGTAATTCCTAAGCATTGTCAACAATTGTCGAAAGGCGCTTTGCATTGTTGACAATGTTTAGGAATTACTAGCAATGGCAATTTACCTATCCGATTTTTTTTTTTATCTAGTTATTTGTTCCTCTCTCTCTCTCTTTCTATATCTATCGTCTTTCTTTCTTTCTTTCTTTTTCTAGCTCAATTTTTGTATTTATCCTAGGCACCTCGTTATCCACCATAAAAATAGAAACGAACGAACGTGTCTTCTCGAGAGCGTACGATGACGCGATCGTCGATCCTTTCGAAGGAGAGTCCTCCTCCTCCTCTTCCTCATCTTTCTTTTTCTTTCTTTCTTTCTTTCCTACTTTTCTTATTTCGCGCTTGTCGGATCTCCCATTTACGATAATCGAGCGTGGGACGAAACATTTGCAATTCCCGAAGTCAACGAATATCAATATTTCTCTAACTCTATGATCGATTATTCCTCATTTAAATCATTTAATTATTATTTTAATTATTATCGAGAGAATAGTGATTTATCTCGATTTATTTGTATTATCTCTATGAGAAATAATATTTGTAATCATTTAGAATATTTCATTAGAATCCATTAAACTTGTCATGGGGTTATGAAAGTAAAAGATAACGATTGAAATCTTTGTGAGAATCTTTTAAATAACTCGTTTTACGCGATTTAATCATCTAAACAATTCTTATATGCAACACGTTATCAAATTCGTATGTTACTTTTATGATAATTCGAGTAATTAGTTTAAGTATTACATGATAAACGAATAATTAAATTTGTTTTGACAAAGTATCGTAAATAAACGATCGAACAATAAATATCTATCTCTATATATAATAATTTTGAGTTTTAAAAAATCCTGGTTGGTAAAATATTCGAAAGTATATATTTTCTATTAATTCTCAATAAGCTTTAATCTTCCGGTAAAATGAAATTACGAAAAAAATATGAGGTAGTCGAAGACGGTAATGCACAAAATTGTATATCTTTCTTTCTCTTTCTCACTCACTCACTCACTCACTCTCTCTCTCTCTCTCTCTTTCAGAAAAAGACGGTGCAATTAATATCTCGGAATGAAGTGCTTTAACCCCGCGAAAGGAGCGAGTTCTTTGTAATAATGGCAGTCAGGTATATATATATCGCGATTATTGCGGATTGCAAAAGAGACCGTGTGCGCGAACGCTTAGCGCGATCCGCAAATTACTTTGCGCGCGAGACGTCATTAAAAGATAATTAAGAAGATTACAACGTCCTCGTAAAATAACGTTCGGTTTCGTTTTAACGGGAATGGTAATAAGAAAAAGATAGAATTAGAACTACGACTGTGTTATTCACTTTTTCATTTACCTTTAACTATAAACCATGTTAATTGTTTTATTCATATTATATTGTTGTTTCTTCTAATATAATATAAAAAAGAAAAAAAGAATAAAAACAACTTACGAGAGAGAGATAATATATAAATTTATCGTTTAGAGCATTGACACAAACAATATGTTCGTGTAAATTAAATTATTTTTTCATTCCTTTCATATATATATATATATATATATATATTTATTTATGCATAACTATCTAAAAAAACATAAGCTGCCTCTCCTACCCAACTCCACAATAAACTTTATAAACGAATTTATAAAAGAAACATTTAAGCAATGACTTAATCTGACCTTAATTACCATTCACCAATCAACCTATACGGATGTAGTTTCTTTTTATCGTTGTAAAATACTAAGTATTTTAATGAGGATAATTTAACGAAGGTAAGTTATATCTTATATACACTTAAAACTTGGCAAACTTGGCATATAGTACGGAAATGCTTTAACTCGTATTAGTTAAGATAAATCGAAAAATAGATAATAAAAATGTATGAAACGTTCTAATATATTATCGGTGATAATTATGTAAGTATTCTATATGCAAGAAAAAAAAAGAACAAAAATTTTACAAGCTTGGAGAATCATGCTCTAGTATCATTAAAAATATGGCAAAAAATCTTGGATCTGAGAGAATGGACAATATATCTAATTTAATATACAAAATTTATTCATTATATTGTATGAAAATCTTCTTTCATTTTTATAAAAAAAAAACAAAATTACTTTCCAAACAAAACAAACAGTAAAAAAGTAACAGTAAACATACATTTAAACAAACATATATGAATAGATCTATAAAAAAAATAAAACGTAATCAATTAATTTTGTTGTTGTCATTGGAAAAAATGATGCTACAATTTGAAGTAATCCTCTTTTTTTTTTTTTTTAATATCCACTTTATATCGACAAATGAATTATATCAATCACGTTTGCGAATGCGTTTAAATGTATTCGTTTTTCGTGTTCGATATAGTCGGAAGAAAAGAGATCGCAAGATTTATCAAGGATACCGCGCAAATTCAAAGCGCCGATGTTCGAACGACCAGGAAACGGCAATTAATCGAAAGTAATCTCGAGAGGTCTCGAGTACACCGCGGAACGATTTACGAGACGATCTAGCTCGCGGGGTGAACGAATGAATAGCTTGGATAAATCGATTGCGTAATAAGAAACAGAAAGAGAGAGAGAGAGAGAGAGAGTCCACAACGCGTAATTCGCCATCGAGATTGCATCCTTCAAACTTGAGAATCACGATCCTCTTTTTAACGTTATCGCATTCGAATATCACTAACATTAGTCATTAATAATACGTTGAATACCGTTAGAGTCATCTCTCATGATCAATTTTTTCAACTTGATTTTAATTATATTTTCAAGATTTTACTTTTTAACAAACTCATTTAAAGCAATTATTTCTGTGAGTATAAAACAAATTTTAATCTCTGTTTTTTGAATACTAATTTTAACAATAAATTAATCACTTTCCAAGAGATACTTCATTTAATTATGTATTTTTATTTTGGAAAAATTTGTTTATTTCAAAACACAGAATAAGTTTGAACTAATTAAAAATTTCACGTTGTTGTGTGTGTGAAGATTTAGTTAAAAAGAAATAATATAATTGATATTTTTTAAAAATAAGCTTCGTTCATAATCGACCCTTAATTATCTACGTATATCAAACTGTTATCATTATCTGTGCACAAATAAACGTATATAATATAAATATATACATATATATGTAAATCAATATCAACAATGCGGCTTCGCATTTATACCGGTTGTTGCTGTTCCGATAAAACATATCGAGCGTGAAAGGAGATTGAATAAGATTTTTTCATTAAGCTTCGAGGTAAACGCGAACAGGTGCTTTTAAATATATAACAACTTTGATCAACATCCTCGCTGACACGTTTTCCTCGAAACAATTAGAGCATGATCTCGCATAAAGAAATAGAAAGAGAAAATAAATCGAGTAAATTTCCAATTCGAATGGTTGATCGTTACTGTAAGTCACGTGATAATGACTACTATCAGGGTATACGTTTAACGACCTAAGAATACATTATACAAATCAACATGACTCAAAATTTATAATCTCTATCTAAAAAAAAAAAAAAATAATATCGTGTTAATACTTAATATTAAAAATTTAATGTTAAACCCCAAAATTTAATATCAAATTTGAAAAAACTTTAAATCCTATTAATAATTTCGAGAAAATCTATTGACAGAATAAAACGACGATATACTGTAAATGATGATCGAGTTTAAATACATTTATATTAATCTTTCTGTGTCAATAAACAATTAACAATATTAGCAACTAAGTTAGAGATTGACATAAAGAAAATTTCGAATAAGCCAGCATAGGAAGACACGTCCAAAACATTTTAGAAACGTTTTAGAAACGTTTATTTGTATCTTTAAACGCGATATAACAATAATGCATAATGAATATTCATACTGTATGCGATAAATGTTGTTATATCTATATACAGATGCACACACACATATATGTCAAGTATAAGTATTTTCACAAAGATATAATAAATAGTATAACAAATGTATATAGTAAATATACATATATAATAATAGTTATATAATTCAAAATAAAGAAATAAATAAAAAGAAAAATAAATATTACGTGTAATGGTATAGTGTAAATGCAATGATAGTTATATAACTGAGAAATACATAAAATGTGAAAAGATAGAGTAAATAATATAATATGTATATACAACTATGTATCTGTATAATATAAAAGTATAGTAACAGCATGCCAGCAGTATAATAGTATCGAAATGTATATGAAGAAAACAAAATGTGCGAGTGAGAAACTTTCGTCTCCAGAAAGAACGACATAATCGGTGAAAGTAACGTAAGTTGACTACCTTGGCCTTTGCTTACGAATGCTTAGGATAAAGTCAGTCACCATCGAACAAGAGCGCCTATTCCATAACGGTCTACGTAAGATGGCTATTGGTAGTGGAAGACACTTTCAATCATTCGTCGTCTTTTTTGTTTATTTTTTTTTTCTTCTTTTTTTTAATATCTACTCGAGATAAAAAACCAAAAATTCGAATAAAAAAAAAAAAAAACACAAGTATGTTTATTTTTTATTAAATGTTCACGCATCATTATTTTCATTATGACGATGATGAATATCCTCCTATCGTGAAAACGAAGGCCAGGGCCATTTGAAAGACAAGGACGCATTAGAAAAAGCATCGATTTATCAAAACCTTTTCTCTGATTTTTTTTTTTCTCTCTCTCTCTCTCTCTCTCCTTCTTCATCTTATAATTTGAAATGTATCTTACGTGGATACTTTTTTTTTAATATAAACAAAAAATATGTAAATGAATTTAACATAGGAGAGGTGTTTCAGTTTAAATTTTAATAAATTACATAGTAGATGTGTGTGTTATACACGTGCAGATATATACTTGATTAATTATTAATGTAATTACTTCATATATATATATTTTTTCTTTATTTTCTTTTTTTTTTGGTTTTTGTGAGAAAATAAATTTGAAATATTTCCATATTATAATAGATGTTCAGAGATAGTAATCATGGAGATCATAATGACAAGTATTCAATTTTACAGTCTCTACTATTATCAAATATTTCAAACATTTTTTTATAACGCGATACTTGAAAGAATAAAATAATATTTCTTAATAAGAATAAATAATATATATTGAAAAAAGTATATATAAAAATTAACTATAACGGTTTGTACATTGATTCATATATGATCTAAATAATTAAATCTTTATATTAATCATTTTTAATTCAAAAAAAAAACATTCTATAAATACTATTATAAAATTGCCGTAATAAATTTCAAATAAAATATTCAAATGAATATATTTCCAAGCTATTTGCAGTATGTAAAGTAAGAACGATATGACTAGAATAAAATTCTTACATCAATGTATATATGATCTAATTAAAACACTATATCGATCGCATATAATTATTTCAAAAAAATTATTATATATACACATATATATATACCTAATATAAAATTAAAAAACGGATTGAGACTTAACGAAGTGTAGATGTATAGTGTTTTGAATATTATAAATAAAAAAAATGTATGTCTGCTTAAATAAAAAAAGACGCTGAACTTTAGAAATTAAGTTGCTGAAGAAGTCCCAATAAAGGGACGAAACGTTCAACTAATCAAAACGAAGTTCTATTTCTTGTGAATGTCCAAATTCCCTAAGATACCTTTTTATTAATAAAATAAAACGTTCGTATTCAAGTTGAAGATGAACAATTTTTTTCTGTTGTAATTTTTTTTTTATTAACTTCCTGATTAAAATGTTCTCATAGTGTAGAATAAAAATGTTAGCGAACATGTTGGAGGATGTATCAGAAGAACGGTGTAAGACATCCGTAGTCAGTAGGAACGGGATGACGACGAGTCGTACTCCGTAATACCGTGACCTTGACTCTGACTAGCCTAGCAGCCAGCTGCTCGGCCAGGAATAAGCTCGATGCTCGGTTACCATGTTGCGCCGCTAATATTAGCGTACACAGCCGTATGCACTAAAGAACGACCCAGTGACGAACGCGTTCCCGGTGCATCCAATGTAATAAGTAACTCTTACCATTTCCTACAAACACACTATATATCATCGATCTGTCGGGAAATTCGATAATGCCAAGATAAGTCAAACTTTTCGGAACTTAATAAGAAATTAACTTATAGTTCAATGATCTATATGAATCTATTATATCATATTGTTTCTTTTAATTATATTAAACGTATGTTTTTATAAATTATTCTATTTAATGATCTTAATTGTGACATTAATTTAGATCATGTTTGGTGTCAATTTTTCATTAATATATCAATCGTTATTTATCTTAACATATTATTTCACGTAAGTTTAGTAATCGGATCATTTTTAGTGGGATATGTGATATATAGATTGTTGTATTGTATAGATGTAATCAATATTCTCATTAATTTTCGTGGTTCTTTGATTTCTTTGATATTTGTCATGTATTATTTCTTCATTAATTTTATAAATTTATAAATATTAAATCTTATAACTAATCTATTATATATATATATATATCTATGTGTGTGTAAATTATGACACTATTTAAAATATATCAAATTCAATTGATTTTACCTAAAAACAAATTTCATAGACTCTATTCGGTATAATTTTCTTTACTTTTATAATATACTTATCAATCATGATATTTCATTAATTTACTTTTTACTAAATTTAGAAACAAAAAATATCAAAATACAACTTCGTTCCCAATTATTTTCCCTATATAAATTTGAGTAATCTTAAAAAAAGAGAAAAGAAAATAATTTATCTTCTTCATTAAAGTTCAATAATAACACACACACACACACACACCATACTCTGATAAAAATATATTGAAAATATATTAATATATATTTTAATTTTAGCTTCTTCAATCGATACGTGGGTTCCCCGAATGAATTCCCCTTTCCATATTCCAAAATGATAAGAGATTTATACTGCAGTAAACGAACAAGTTAATTTCATCATCGTGAATCTTTGAAAATGCAGCTGATGAAATTATCAAATTATTCCTACAAGAAATAACGCATATATAGATACATATATTATATACATATACATATATATAATACATCCATACGTATATATACATGCATGACGTCACGAAATAATCGTGATTATCTTATGCTTGTGTACATTAAAACGATTCAAAGAAATCGTGACACGTTGAAGAAAAAAAAAAAAAGAAAAGAGTTTGGTGGGGAAAGGGGAATGATCAGTTGGTAGAAGGGAGGCGTACATAGTGGAAAATAACAATAACAAGAGTGGACCCCCTGCGACTCGTATCTCTTCTTCATTGCGTCAACCCCCAAGAAATGACATGACCTGACGCACTTAGAAGTTATCAACATCTTATCTTTCTCTCTTTTTCCTACTCTTCAAATATTTTTTTCTTCCTCTTCTCGTTCGTTTTCTTCTTCTTCATCTTCATATTCATCTTTCTTTTATTTCATCGTCAATAACTTGAAACCGATCATTCTTAATTGAGATATTTCAAGGGAATCTGATTTAATGAATGACCTTTGCCAGTTGCAACTCGAATCCACCTAATTTTAATCCTTTTCTAAATATTTCATAAATAATCGAAATTTTGTTTTTCCTCGTTATGTTTTTTTTTTTTTTTTTTTTTTTTTTAAAACCTTTTGTGTATGACGTAAATCGTTTCAAATAACTTGTTTATGAATTTGTTTGATATCGTTGAGATCGTCGTTTAAATTATATTCGATTATGATATTTTAAATACGAAACGTGTTTATTTAAATTTGTCAAGAATTTAACGGATATAATATGATTATACACGAATCGCGAGTATTTGCCGGACTGCTTTTTAAAGTGGAACGCTTGTTCAGCAACGAATAACCGTCATTCCGAATGTCGAAATAATGAAAAGATTGAAGAATGCACAACGTGAATCAATTATTACGACAACTCTAAAGAGTTTGCTTTTTTTTCTTTTTTTTTGCTTTAAATTGAAAATCAATTTTTAAACGTTGAATAAATTTTATAATATCATTGATATCATTGAAAAATGAAATATTATGATATCTTTTTATCTCATTACACTTTGACATAAAATCTTAGCTTTATACGATTAAATAATATTAACATCGTATATAAAACGAAATAAATCTAACACACGCGATTCATTATTAAAATATTATTAATTAGATTATCGTGTTTTTTAAAAAAAAGGAATATAAAACATCTTATCTAATAAAAAGATAAATGTGATAGAAAAATGAACAATACGTAATACAGGAACTCACCTAAACACGTCTAGTCAGAAGCCGAGATAGAATAACGACTGAGAAGGTAAGGGTTGAGTAGAGGTTAATAAGCTTATCGAAAAAACGGTTTGTTGATCGTTTTGTTTATATAAATAAATACATATCTCATTTCTTAGCCGTTGTCTATATATTCCAATGTTAACGTTTTATTTCATTTCAAATTTCGTCGTCTAACTTATAAACACATTGACCTTCGTGTTCGTTCAAAAAGGTGATTCGATATCTGTTCAGTGTAGTTGTCTTTTTATTCAGTCATCTTCGAATCCCAAGATATTATCCCAAGAATTTAATTATATATTATAATTAATAGTTTTAGAAAAAATAACGAGATTATATATGAATACATAATTATACGAATAATTAAAGTATGAGATTGATTTTTAAAATGTACTTTTTTCTTTCTATAACAATTCTTAGAATTATCCATTTGTATCATTTCTTTTACTTTGAAAACCAATGTGTTCTCTTAGTCTTGCTGTTCTATCGAAACTAATCTACGATTTAAATTAGTCTTGCCTCTTATAAATTCATATATTACTTATGTTCGTTGAGTTATATAATTATATTTTCTTTTTTATCCGGTCAAGTTTAGTTAATTTATGTAATAGTTAGTTATTTTATAAATTAATACTAATATATACATATCGAATATAATTATAATTATAATATAATTAGAAATTAATAAAACAATATAATTAAAGGATTTAATCGTTCGTTTTCTAGACTTTAACCTATGGAACGATTCCACTGAGCAAAGGGTATGAAAAAGATGATACACTTTCATACGACAGCACACAAGTTTCAAAGATATATTCCGTAGTATTGTTTCTCGTTTAATAATCTTCAAACTTGAAAATCAATGTTAGAATAAAACGATTTTTCTGATACCAATCTACACCAATTAATTATCATGAAACTTTAAAGCCTAATATAATACAAATAATCTTGTATTTATTTATTTATTTATTTATTTTCGTTTTTTTTTTTTTAAATACAAAATCGAAATAAAATAATTTCTATATATATAAATATAAATAAGAAATAAAAAATTGATATGAAATGATTGATAATGAAATGAACTGACAATTTGAATGATTAAAGGTTAATTTAAAACAGTGATCTTCAAATTTAATCGTTTTACCAAAACGACATGAGTGAAAAAATATTTGGTGGTACCCTTTTTTATGGAATTTTTCTAATACGACAAATGATATTAATAGAATATAATATATTTAAACAAAAAATCTCTTGATTTGGATAGAACCTTTTGTAAAACCGTAGAACCTCAGGGTTCCATGGAATACAGTTTGAAAACCACTGATTTAAAGTAATTATAAATGTCTCTTCTTACTTGATACGTAAAGAGCTATTTAAAGAAATAATTCAATCGACAAGTTGGCATTATCTCTTCTATCATACTCTTTTTTCACGTCTACGGTAGGTTATATCCTCACGTCGTGCCTTGACCTCAACGTGTCTATCAATACGACCCAACGACCTAATGTTAAAGGTCAAGCAAATGAAGCTTTCGGGAACATCGCAAGAACAGCAAAGAAATTGTCGGAGACTAAGAAAATTTGTTCTTTTTAAAACTAATTCTAAAAATGTTTAATATAAATCTGAAATAATAATTTGTCTTTTGTTTTTATCAGATATGTATATAATTTAATCTTCTTCTATTAATTATTTATTAATTTAAGTTATATATAAAAAATGAAGAAAAATTTCATTAGTGTATTTTTAATGTTAATTAATATGATTTGTATTACTGATTTTTAACAATTTATCTGTATAAATTGATGTGATATTAAGCCCACTGAGAATAAGTCAAATAAAACTGTTGAATTATCTTAAAGAGAAAGTACTGTATGAACAAAAGTGAGAATTTAATGTATACAAATATAAAAAATGAATGCTTAATAAAAAGAGAAAATATACACAGTCGTGAATATACCATTGTAATGCATACAATTCGATAATGTGTGTGAGGATGAAATATTACAATATAGTTGAAAAGAAATTTTTGCAAAAGAATGAAAATTAAATTTTTATGTAATACATCCACACGTTTTTATATATACTATAATATTTGTATCAATCATTAAAGTATAATAAATTAAAAAAAATAAAAACTATAAAATCGCAGAACAATTATCAATGCCAAAATAAAATAAAATTAATTCATTATATCTACAATAAAAAGAGATCACAAAAGTTAAATCAAATAAAATGATTTAATCATATTTAACGTAACAATATAACACTAAGAAACTTAGTAAAATTCACAGTATTGGACAAAATTATTTGAAAGAATATGACAAAAAAAAAAAAAAAAGAAATTTATTGTAAAAATCAAAAGAGAAAATGACAATTAAAAATTTGTCCACATGAATATCTACACTTGTTCATTATTCGCACCTACTTTTCTAAAAGTCATGGCATGGTGTTACGTGCGCGAAAACGCGTGTCTTTTATGAGTACCGGATTCGAGAAGGTTCATGAAGGTTTCGACACAAAACATTGGAAATCGGGTATAAAAAGAAAAGGAAAAAAGAGAAAAAAAGAGAATGAGAGAGAGAGAGAGAGAGAGAAAGACACAGAGAAGGAAAGAAAAAAGCGTTCATTTTGACCTCGTCTTCCTCCTGCGTACCTAGTCGATGTTTAGAAACGTTCGATCGATTCAAAAGATTAGCAACCGGTCGTCGTTCGATCGCTTCACGTATATTCCATGCTACGGGAAACGCATTATGAGAATTACGTCATGGTCGTTGCACCAACCTGCTGTTATACCTGCTATATATATATATATATATATATACTTATATATGAATTTGTATAATAAATTCTACATACTGTTAATATTTCTTTCTCTGAAAGATTAGAAATAATTACAATATATATAGAGTAATAATAATTTATTATTATTATTATTTTTTTAATTACTTTTTATCAATTGATTAATTATAGAAAAGAAAAGAAATGCAGTGTAATTTGAGTCCAAACATTCAATGATCGATCTATTGTATACTATTTACAAAATTTATAAAATTATTTAAAATTGCCATCATATATATTTACTTTTGAATTAGCAAAAATGATATAATACTATTATGATATTTTGTTCATTTATAAACTATCCGAAAGTATATGTAGAAAAGAATTGAAACATAAGTTTCAGAGATCACGCACTTTTTATATTGTTCTTTACTAAAAATGTTTCTACCACTTCGACATTTTTCTACTATCTCGAAAATAAATATTAAGTATTAAGATAGCGAGTTTTTGTTTTCTTTTTCTTTTCTTTTTTTTTTTTAAATTAAACTAATTCGAATATAAAAATAAGTGTTAAAGTATTTACCTGTAACAGTTTTCGCGGAAATTTGACGAACTATACACGAAGATAAAAATAAATCGAAAACTTTAGACGAGTAGGTGTTGTTCTCGACTCCTTTACGAGTCTGCATAAAAATATTCACGAGCTAAAGATATTTAATATCACTTTAAAGTTGTTTCCTTTGTTCTCTTTAATTTTTCTTTTACCAATAGGTACACGCAGATTTATCGATCTACTCGACTTATTTCAATGTTTCACTCTAATCTAATGTATTTTAGTAGCATATACGAGATTACAAAATAAAGTCTTATCCTATTTGAAAAAAACTCGTTAAAGTATATTTATATACTTTCAAGTATTCATTTATTGCTATGTTTATTTATGAATAAATTGAAGCTAACAATAAATACTGTAAACGTTTTGCAATCGATCGATTGAACAATATTTAATCTCAAACATATTTCATTTATTTTCCGCTCTGTATTAAAAACTAATGTATAAATAATAATAATCATTATTATTACAAATACTACACTGAATAATGTTATCATTTCTGCTATTTTAGAAAAAGAAAAACAATATCGAAAATATAAAAAAAGGTTATCTAAACTCATTCATATCTCTCTTGGAAACTTATTAATATAATAATAATAATTTATATAACAATATATAATAATAATAATTATTATTAATAAGCATTATGTTTCAGTTGTTATTTAAGGAAATTTACAATATACAATATATATATATTATACATAAATCACACACACATGAAATTATATATATATATATACATATACATATTCTGTTTTTCTTTAACTTGAATGTTTGATAAGACGTTTGATACGAAGTTTACTATGATGTTTAGTTCAGTAGCTATAAAGTTAGAGAGTGTGGTTGCAGTTTACACTCTCTGTACACCACTACTCTCGACTTTAACCGCTCACCTTCACCTCGTCTCTTACTCAACGATCACCGATGGAGAATCAAGTCTCCTCTCTCTCTCTCTCTCTCTCTCTTTCTCTTTCTATCTCTTTCTCTTTCTCTTTCTCTTACTCTCTTTTACTTCCCTTGCGTAATCGCAGTGCGGTACACGATCATTACCGAGTCAAATCGTCACTCGAGTGGAATAAGTGCGTGTGCGTACGAGCAAAAGACATTATCAAAGCATTAATGTTCATGTGGCTGGGGCTGCCACGTAAAGTGCCAAGTTTCCGAAAGGTAATCGAAACTGGTGCCACGCTTCTTTGTTTGATATACGCAAAGTATATATATATATATATATATATATATATATATATATATA
>NW_014569561.1:752230-853012 GCF_001313835.1 Polistes canadensis | reverse complement strand
TGCATTATATTATATACATGTGATTCTATGTTTATACTTATGTGTATACACATTTTTAAAAGAAAGAAAAAGAGAGAGAAATATTATCATATTTTATACATCTTAATTATGTTTGTTTTTTTATATTATTATGATTATTAGTTAGTTAATATTTTAATGCATATGTACAATCTATTATAATTTTGTGGAAATTTTTACAAAAATATATTTCAACAATATATTTAATATTTTCTAGATATTTTTCTTTTTTGTTATTTTGAATTATTTATGCTTTGTTTGTAGGAGTATACATTTTTAAAAACAAATCAGATTTTTTAAAGTAACCCTTGTTATCTTTATATATATAAATGTTAGATTATAAATAAAAATAATAATGTTTTTGTGACGAAATTTAATGAAATTTAAATCGTTATTTATATTTGCATGATAAACTGCATCAATATGTTGCAACATTACGAGCACGAATTATTCTAATCAAGGATTGTTCTAATCGCATTTGATTTATCGACTATTTTTATTCAGAATATCTATTATCATATTATTGTTCCCATTAATGTGTATTTTCATAGATGTCTTTTTTTGCATTTTCAAATAATATATTTAACGCATGCATTAATTATGTTGTGGAATATGAATAAACGCGTAAGAAAATATATAAGTGAAAAGAGAAATTCTAAAAAATAGAAGGGATAGTTTCACGTACATTACTATTTCTCACTGTATATAGTTATTACATAATAAACTGAAATGAGTCAGCGAAAAAGGAACTTCCGTTTTTCCTTGAAACAAAGACTCTACGAGTATTTTCTCTAAAGCCATGAATACGATTGCTATAAAACATAAATTAAAATATATAAAAAAAAAAGGGCATCAAACCCACATACGACTGAAGTGAAACTTTTTAAGTTTCTTTTATCTTGGTGTGTGGAACATTATTGAATTATTATTAAATTATATAGATTATATTAATTATTAGATTATTATATTATAATTTTTGTATACTCTATTTCCTATGTGTTTACACATGACCGGATGCAGCGTGAAACGGTTCACGAAAACCCCTCGCACACGGCATATGACACGTGAAAATTTCACGTAGGTTAACGTTCAGAGAAAACCAGGAGGAAATATTACTATAATAGTTGTAGTAATATTCAATTTAATTTCATAAAATTTGATCGTTATCGTCGCTTAAGATAACTTCAAAAGAAAGAAAAATGTGTGTTTTAAGCATCGAATATAATTTTCATCTTCCTGTATGTTCGCAAAGGTGCTTTTGGATGAAACAAACTTGTCAGCACGAATACAGAGATGTCAACTGCCAAGAACTCGGCTCTGTCATTTTTTCAGTGACACGTCAACTCGTAAACTTCAGTTTCTTATGATAAAAACACTAGTTACTCTTACTATCTTTTCAAAGATTATTTACAATTTAGAAATAGACACTTAACTTACATTCCTTAATTACAATTTGCTTTTCAGTTTCATGTTAATCTTAAGAGACATGTGTTTCTTGAAAACAATATACTTTTGTTCTCATCTTTAAAGATAAACTAAAATAATTAGAAATGGACATTTAACTTATTGTTGGATTAATGAATACAAATATTTTGTTTTAGGTTCCGTATGAAAAAATAAATATATCTTAAAAACAAATTACTTTTCCTCCTTTTTTTTTTTGTCTTTTTATTCTCCCTTTTACGGATTCGAGTCACTTTTTGACTAACGCCTGTTCATATTTATTCAATACTATCAAAGAGGTCACGTTTTTTTTTTATCACTTCTCTCAAGTCAACATCACAAGTTTTTTGTTTTTCCGAACGGATCACCCATCCATTTTTTTCTAACCGAGTTAAACTTTAGTGATCTAACGGGAACAAGTAATCAAACGTGGCTGAACCGTTAACGAAGAAAAATAACTAAACTAAATGAATGTAACATTTAAATGGAATTTGTAATTTAAATAAATTATTATCTCATCCGGCAAATATTTTATTTTAATTTGTGTATTATATAATAAGCAATATTATTTGATGTTAACAGAATACACTTATTTTTCAACAATATTTATTTATTTTGACAATCCTTAGAAACTATCTGACGAAACTTCTTGTTTTGCTTTCTATACTACATTCTAAAAAATATAAAATTCGATGAAATTCCAAATGACGGCTTAAGTTTATCAAATCTCGCGTGTTACCATTGACCTCAACGACCCTCAAAACTTGATAAAACTAACGGTATCTAAACAAAGAAGTTCGAGTATGTTCACATTACGTTTGAATTACGTTTTGTTACGCATTATCGTATATACACATATAGGTATACGCATACATTTTTTTATCCCAAAAGTATTCTTGTTTCTATTGCGGACATATTTCATTTTTAATAAAAAAAATATTTTGTATTTATAATGTTTATAAATGTTAATTATTGAATAAAATATATAAATAGAAAACAATCTTATTCAAAAATTGCCTTCGAAGTATAAGAAATAAAATCTAAAAAACGTCAGAGCAAAATTAAAAATCTAAAAACAATGTAAAAAAATGAATTCCAATGGATGGAATTAAAAACGAATATGCTTTAATTTTGCGATCACATACATTAAACGGGAATTTTAATAACTCGATATAGAAAAATCGAAATAACTTAATTTTAATCTGCCGAATAAATAATCAATCATGATTCTTTGATTATTAAGAACAAAATTCTAATAATAATTTGTCGGAAAATTTTCGAATGATAACCGTGTCAATTAGAATAACTGGAGGCTATCTAAAATATATTTGTCCGTAGAAAATTGATCTTTTAAACACCCTACACGAATAACACGCGATTACTTATCGATCATACGTCAAAGTTTTACAAAAGGGGAAAATTTGCAATGTCATTCAGGTCGACACTCATTTACTTCTTCTCGATTTTACGAATCTGAATAAACGAGAACCAGTAAATTGCATGTTGAAGTATTTTAAAAAGTAAACAAGAAGCAGATTCTACAAAAATAAAATAATTGCGTGCTGTACAAATTAAACGAAACATTTGATGGACAACATTAATTGACTTCGAATGAAAAATTGTAAATGTATTATTTTTAATTATTTTTCTTTTTTTTTTAATCCATACAAATGTACGAATATATGAATATTTGAATATTTTAGAATATTATAAAGGATATATGTCAAAATATAAAAATATTTCTTTGGAACATTCCTTGACCCGAAATTTCTGATCAATCCAATAGAAGGCTACGAAGTATGCAATAGATAAATAAGAAAGAACGATTAAACTATAATGAAAACAAAACTACCATGTTTATTTCCTGCTGCTACGTTAAATACTATTACAGATAAAAAAATCCTATATCAATAGATACAAAATCTTTGTATATAAAATACAATATTTCCAAAACTTTCCTATAAATCATAATTCGTATTAAATCCCATTTCTCATATATTTATAAATTTCATCAAAATCGATCAAAATCAAATTCCAATTCCTGAAACTCAAACTCCTAAATTGAAAATACAACTACATTCTTACCTCTATTAAATCGATGTAAGAGAGAATAGAGAAGAAAAGATAAAATATTCAAGATAAAAAAGAGAATAAAACAGAGAAATAGAGAAAAGAGTAGTCGATTGACTCGTTATCAGAGATTTTTTATTGTTAGAAAAACATCTTGATCTTTCAAACAGAGAGAACAGAATTGCAAAGAAAATATATAAATATCTAACATTGTTATCGAAGACGTGGATAACGTCTCTTGCGTTTATGGGTGGTACGACATGAGAACGGACCAATAGCGTGACACTTTTCGGTGCCTTACCCCCATACACGTGATCCCAGTGAAAAATACGTCGCTGACCCCAAAAGAAAAGAAAATAATACGTGATGTTTAATAACGGTTCCCTATCCGAAACACACCAACATATTTTCCTGTTCTATCGCTTAGTGACGTATACTCTCGGACGTTTGATTATCTTAACATACAATACTATAAATCATAAGAGATACCTATTACAAATCTTTATCTTTTTCTTATTTCTATATATGCATATATATGTGTGTAAGTAGAAAAGAGAGAAAATATATCCGGCGCGTGTCATCCACATTGTTTTGATCGATTTATTTTCAACTTGAGTCAGTACCATCCTTTAAAAACAACATTTGTGATTAAGTTGTCCATAAATATCCATTATTAAATATAAACATTTCAAGTGTCTTGAACAATAATCATTTGTGTGTAAAAACCATTAGATTATGATAATTTTTTCAATAGGAAAATAGAATTTTATTCTATTTTTATTTAATTAACTTTTACATGAATTATAAATAATTGGGTATGTATGATTTTGTAATTGTTCATCGCGACAAATTGAATAAAATTTTCAACCCTATTTATCTACCACAATGTTAACAATTATTATTTTAAATTTTATATACATTTTCCAATTATTTTATCAAAATATCATCTATTTGGTTATAAATATTTTAATGATATGTATAAACCAAATAGTTGAGGTATACAAGAATGATTTTAACGAAATTTGTATACGTAAAAATGTATTATTAGTAATTTCAAACAATTAACCTGCTTAAAGTTTAAAACAAGTATACCTATTACCTAAAATTTGTAATATATTTATAATACGTGACAATCATCGTGAAATAATACAAAATCAAAGTTTTTTTTATATAGTTCAAAGCTTCTCAGCAAGCACAAACTTACTATAATACAAAAGAAAAAGCAGAAACTTTTTGTGCTAATATAAAGTCCAGAAAACGCAATCCTCTAGGACTAGAACAGATGTCGAGAACACTCAAGCTAGGTCATATTAAGTCGATCTATCATCAATCGAACGATAAAATATCTACTTAACGATTTAAGATGTTCTCCAATACGAATACATAAGCCGAATAGATAAGTAAAAGTATTAGAAATCTTGTTGAACCGTTGCAGGTGTTACACAGTGACTCATGAAAATACTATTTGAAATGTATCTTTCCTAGTTTCCACCTTACCATCTATATAACTCCGATAAAAATATTTTCCGTAGTTGATTATATAGTATACATATTAAATATACAGAATATATCTATATAAATATTTACATACAGTAGGACCTTGATTCACTAAATACATGATCGAAAGAGAAACGATATAAATCGAAAAAAATGGAAATACGACAGATAATCAAGACTAAGGTAAAATTATTTAATAAACTAATATTGATTTTTTTCTTGTATTTTTCTTCCATTGGTAAAACGATTTTTGGGACACTCTGTATGCATAGATATGTAGAGTTGTGTATATAACTAATAACGGAAAATGCTGTTATCGTGTAATGCTTAATATATATATATATATATATATACATATATAAGAAATATGTATATACCTATGTATATATATGAGACGTCGTTAAAAGAGTGAAAGGAAGATTATTATGAGACAACGCGCTATACGTTCATAGAATGATGCGCGATGGAATGTTAACGCGTGCGCCGGTAGAACTCTTAGATGTTAGACGCACTAATGCGCTACGAAGGACGCCTTTATTAGAAGCTGCAGGAACTAGAAAGAAAAAAATCTTCATTGCCGCGTTACTTGTGAATATAAGCTCATTTTGTTCCTTTCATGTGATTTTACGAATAAATGCTTCATATTTGAAGAGAAAATTTATTTCTTTTTTTTAAACATTTTTTCTCATTAAAATAACAATTTTTTTAATAATCGTTTAATCGCTATAAATCGCTTTTAGAAATAGCAATGAAAAAAAAAGTTATTATAACAGAACAAAGTTCTATTAAAATGAGGAAGAAGAAGAAAATAAAAATATATTGATAAGAAGCATACGTACGAATATTTATATACAAATGAATAATATATGAATTGTATACAAATTTATATATTTATGTATGCATATACGTATCTCTCTCTCACACATTTATGTATTATAATACGTGTTATATTTATGTATAATTAGTAGACATAAAATAATTGGCATACCTGTTAAGATTACTCTCGAATTAATAATAATAAAATTAAAAATCTGTATATATATATATATTTCGGATATAAAAGAATATATAATATANATAATATAATAAATATATAATTCGGAAATAAAAGAATAAAAGTTTATGCATATAAAAATATGTAGCTTGATTATTAATTATTATGATTGAAAAATTGAAAGCATTAAATATAATCAATGAAAAATAATAAGCCTACTTTTTTAAAACTTAACTTTTTCTTATACGAAACAACCATTACAGAAAACTATAAACTATTATATTGAATAGAAGTAATTAATGTGCTCGTTTGTGTATTTACCATTGATTTCTTGGCAGTTTTCCATCGATCGTTCTCTTTTTACATGTTTACGTACTGTCTGTTCCCGCTATTCAAAAATACTCGCTCGGTTGCCGTACTAAAAGCTTAAACTGCATGTTGATAGGGGGCACCGGTTTACGCGACAAAAAATGATATATAATTGATCATGTAAACAATATACATTGTTTTTAGCTTTTTGTTCATTTATATTACTTTAATGAAATCAGATTATTCTTTGTAAATTCTTTTAATCATTATAACAAAATAACTTAATATAATAAAATAAAAACTTTATTTGTCTGTGAGTTCGCGTTTTAAAAACACCCTATTAAAATATAATGTTGGAATAGAATTTAATTGGCTTATTTAAAATGACTACTTCCTTTTTGGACGCTGATTGGTCCATTCATTGTATACATTCACTTCAAAAATTGGACATATTATTATTGATTATAGATATTAATAAAATTAGTTTAATTGTTGAAATTTATTAATATAAATGATTTCCGATAACAAAATTGTTTATAATTAAGTAAATTATATAAAATGTTTTAAAGTCCAAACTTATTCCTTGAAACAACGACACCACCTACAGAAGTAAAAGAGAAACAGTAAGATGACATGTTATATGAGTTCAGTATATGCTTAAACATGGCGCTTGCAGAAGTTTGTGGTCTTAATTCTTACATAGATTTTAATTTTTCGCAAGAAAAAGATAAATTGCCAGGTGAAATCGAGAGATACACAAGAAACTTTATAAATAATGTTCAATTAGCAGTACCACCATATATAAATGTAAGTATCGATTTATCAATTACTACACTTATGTGAATATGTGTCTGAAATTTTGCTAAATCATGTAGAAAAGTTTTATAGAATTTGCTGTTTTAATTATTCCGTATACATTATTTTCAGCCTGCTGAAAATCTTGCCAGAATTTCTTCAAGTACCGATGGAACTGGAAAACATTTAAAAATTAAATTTGATCATGGAACAACTACGTTGGGCTTTGAATACCAAGGTGGTATCATATTGGCTGTTGACTCCCGTGCTACAGGAGGCCAATTTATTGGTAATGATCAATTTCCTAATCAAAATTATTCATTTAAAAACAGTGTACATTGACTACAAGTGTATGTCTTTATAGGTTCACAAACGATGAAGAAGATTGTTGAGATTAATGATTATCATCTTGGTACTTTGGCTGGTGGTGCTGCAGATTGTGTTTATTGGGATCGTGTTTTAGCTAAACAATGTCGTATGTATGAATTAAGAAATAGAGAGCGTATTTCAATTGCAGCTGCAAGCAAACTATTGTCGAATATGATATATAATTACAAAGGGATGGGTTTGAGCATGGGTAAGTTATTTAAAAAACTATTTTTGATTTTAAATATACATTCATAACATTTTAATTTGTAAATATAATATTTCTATAGGTATGATGCTTGCGGGTTGGGATAAGCGTGGACCTGGAATGTATTATATTGATTCCGAAGGTACTCGAACACCAGGAAAAGTATTCAGCGTAGGTTCTGGCTCCATCTTTGCCTTTGGTGTATTAGATTCTGGTTATCGTTGGGACCTAACTGACACAGAAGCTTATGAATTGGGAAGAAGAGCAATCTATCATGCTACTCATAGAGATGCATATTCTGGTGGTATAGTAAGAGGTAAGTATCAATTATTTTATATTTAAATATTTAAAATACTAACTTAATTCTACTCTTGCAGTATATCACATGAAATCAACTGGTTGGGTACACATTTCTGATGAAGATTGCAAAGATTTACATTATATGTATCAAGATCAAAAGCTAGCAGGAAGCAGCAAGTAATCAATCTTTAACGTACTGTATTTTTTCTCCCCATTCTTTACTTAATAAAATATTGTTCTTAGGAATATTTTCACCAAAATCTTTCAAATTGAGGTGCGTCACGATTTGTGTTCCTTATATGTATATATACTTCTATTACGTATATATATATATACACCTATTACATAAGATGAATTAATATTTAATTATTAACCTTGACATATTACAGGACACAAAATTTCTGACCTTATATGTATAGATAAAAAACAATAATAATATTAATTCAATGCATTTCAAAGAAAATTTGAATGAAAAAAAAACTACATTTAACATAAGATCCAAATAACATATAAAAATTTGTTGAACAAAAGAAAATATTATAGTCACGTTTTATACTCTTACATTTCTATATTATTTTTGTCTTTTTTATTCTCCATTTTACGGGTTGAGCCACTTCTCTACTACGTTCTCACATTTATTCAACACTTCCAAAGAGGTTGTTTTTTTACCACCTCTCTGAAGCAACAACATACGGTTTTTAGTTTTTCGAACGGATTAACTATTTATGTTACTAATCATGTCTATGTTGCTTGACTTTAGTGATACGCTAAGAAATAGTAATTCAATGTGACTAAGCCGTTGACAGCACTTCCATTATTAAACATAATATTAATTTATCAATACAATTCACTCTCTCGAGTAATAAAAGTGAATATTATAATACGTTTGTTTTAACGTCGCATAATCTATAGAATTCAAAAATGGCGCTATTTTCTGTACTCCCCACCATCGAAATAAGCAGCAATGTTCGTATATGTTGACGTCGACCACCGCAAAGCGTAGTACGGCGTGATCTGTGTCATTACAACGTTCGGTTAGCATATTGTACTTTTGTTAAAAAAGAATATCTTTTGTATTTGAGTCTACATACCGACACGAGACATGTCGAGTACAGAGGAATGTAAATTAAAAGCCGGTCATCCTCCAGCAGGTTAGTTTAACTTTAATCTTTCATTACTTAGCTCATTAAAAAGGGTTGAACAATGTTTACAAGTACTGTATGCAACATCAATGACGTTGTAATACATCTTACATCAGGTATCAAGGCCATACAATTTCAAATAACAATAAAACATTACTTTTTATTTTCAAATCATTGTTCGTTTTAGTGAAAGCAGGAGGAATGAGGATTACTCAACATAAAACACCAAAAGAGGATCGAGACGTGAAGCCAAGCAAGGACGTAGATGAGAGCAAGCCTTCGAGCAGGTAACTAAAATACGTCGTATTTGAATTTATATATTTTTAGATAATCATACGCGTTATTTCCATCCGATTAAGTTGCAAATTATTATAACGATTCAAGTTAGAACAAATTCTGTGAAATTGATTTTTGATTAAACCCAAATCGAACTAGACATATTTTTTAAAAGAATTTCTAAAGTAGTAGAGGATACTCTGTGGTTACCGGTTGAATAGGAAGGGAAAAGGGAAAGAAAGAAAGAGAGAGGATATTCAAGATAGTTGCTAGTAGTAGGTGATAATTTCGTTTTTAAACGTATATACGCGTACTATGTATATACGAGGTACGATATCTTTCGAGAGGCGTGATAAACAATTCCAACACTTTTTTTCCGTGTATTTGTATTCAACAAGAAGAAGATTGCGCAATCAAACGTAAATGCACCTAATGGCCTTGCAGTTACTTACTTTTATTACGATTTAACAATTTTTATATCGAATTTGTCAAATTTATAATGATTTATATATATTCAATTAATATTTTTAATATACATTAAATTTTCCGATAAGAAGTTTGTGCCGATTTAAAAAGAAAACAAATGTATATATTATAAATTAAAAATACAAATCAGCATGAACTGTTTTTTGGCCAATTCAATATTATTTTTATCGTTACCGATATTGCTATATTTAAGTCGTGACGTTAATGCTTAAAGATTAGCATGTTTAACGTGATCTTTATCAAGAATATTATCGTATAACGATTGAAAAAAATTAATATTTCTTTTTTTTTTTTTTATTCATCTTTTACCATTTATTTACAGTCCGCCAAAAACTATGATGATCAGTGGTGTACCCGCGAAAGGAAACGCCGATTTTCCACCGGAAGCTGTGCAACATTTTCACGAAAAACCTACGCCGACGCATGACGCTCGGCCGGCTCACTGTTCGCGTCCAATTATCATTCAGCAACCAAGGAAGTAAAATTTGAGCGCGAAACGCGTCGTCACTGTTTGGGGAACCATAGAGCGCATTTCTACGGCCCAAATATTTTATATAAACGACGATATCTCGAGAATTCTCGCACGAATTACATTCATGCATTTACATATACATTCGTTGGAAATCTTTGAAAAACATAAAAATATTAAAAAAAAAAAAACAAACAAAACAAAAAATACTACTCGTTATAAGCAAATATTACTGCTTGTTTCGCGTTGATATCTTTTAATTGTAAGTCTTCAAAAGAAATAAAAGATATATAAAAAAAAATATANTATATATATATATATATATATTATAATAATAATAATATTAAATACAGTTAAGATATCGTCATGTTATCATAACTTTTAAGTGTATATGTTGAGGAAGATTCGAATAATATTAAGAGACAGTTTTTGTGTATAACTCTTGACAAGGGAAATAAAATTTACGCAGGGATTTTTTCTTTCAAACCGGATAACTTTTTTTATTATGTATGTATGCATTTATGTATAAGACGCGTGATTAATCGCGCTTTTGAAAAATGTTTAATACTTTTTACCTTTCACCAATCCTTGAATTTAGATCGCATAAAGCGTGTACTTCGAAAAAATCGATTATATTATTCTCATATCTCACTTTTATCTAATTGTAAGTGTTAATAACATATTTACTCTCCTTGATTCTATGAAATTATTGATTACATATCGATCACTTAGCATATAACGAATAAAGTTATTCTATAAACATATCTAACATAATGATAAATTTTTAAATTTAATGCTAACATGTGAAGCAATATTATATTTTTCATATTTTTCTCTAAATAATAAAGGTCAGGATAAAAAAAATGTTAATTTAGAAAAATATCATGCTACTCGAGCAAATATTGATATTTATCGTTATCTGAGAATTTTAGTTATAAAAATGATTAAAATATGAATATCTCGTTTAATGAAAGGCTTTATGTAATCGATAATTATGATACTCGCGGTTAAATTAAAAACATTAATCTTATAAATATATTTTATAATACAAGTAATTGTAATATCAAGTTTTTCTACTTTTTTTATTTTCAATTAATCTACTGTCATAATTACCGGGACGTTTATATATGTATTCATGTATATATACTTAGAGCTTCAGTAGATTATGCACGTTGCTTTTCTTCTCGCAAAAGTAAACATTACAATATTACTTTCCTTTCAAACTCCGTAGGTCTAAGTTTGTAATCGCAGCTGGCAAACATATGTATTTGGCAGTGTTTCTCAATGAAAAATTGTCTATATCACCGTCTTCTCATCTCGTAACTTCACACCCGAAGTATAAATTTCTTCATTCGATAAATTCAAAAGTTAAACTTTCAATTATTAATTAATCGCGTATAACACACCAAACTAATTCTCTTTTATTATCAATTTTCCAACTATTAATTTACTAAATTAATTATTGTAATACTTATTAAACAATGATTTTTAGACATTTTTATACAATTTTATCTTATATAAAAAATAAAAATATTCACGCGTAATAAGTATTACAATAATTCAACTGTAATAATATATTTATCAACACTAATTTTCATATTATTTATTTCCTATAGAAAAATAAAAAAGGTAATTAATCGAAACTCCTTTCTTTCATTAAACATGACTAATCACAAAGATTACTTCAAATAATTATCATTTCGATAATATACGAAATGAGAAAAATATTCATGTTCGTCGTCGTTCCCGTTACACATATTAACTTGTACACATACACAAATAATCCCTACCCTTGTGTATATCGTATGAGTTCGTTCAAGCGATATCGTTGATAGGCGTGGGTGGCACCAAACACATCGTCGTGGTAACCGTCATGTATTCTACAAAACATAAGCACATTGACGTGTACAAAGAGGTTGAATGAACAAATTGTCGGACTAGATCATACTTACTGGATCTTCCTTTCCCAATGTGTAATAACAAGACATGAATGCGGCGCGTACCGCAAGCGCCGTTTACACCTGAAATCCCTCGTGTAAGAGTTTAAACTCGGAAAAGTCTCTGATTGACAAGAAAATATCAACATAGAGACGAGTAAAAGTAAGAGAGACAACGATAACGAAGACAACTGCAACGTCCAAAAAGAAGTACGATGTCTGCCAAGAAAAACACCACGAAGGTTTCCGAAATCGACGCTCACGTCAGCAATCAGTACGACATCATTCGACGTCTCGGCAAAGGGGTGACTCATCCTACTTCTTAGTGTTATATTCTTTTTATTATTATTTCTTCATGTGATTCTCTCTCTCTTCGAAATTATACATTTTTTTATTTTTTTTTATTTTCATATTTTATATATCTACCAATAATTACAATAGTCGACAAGCACAAAAAAATGAAAAAAAAAAAAATATTACTTAAGATTATTCATAGTAGAAAATAAATTGTTAAATAAAATTTTTTCAATTTTTCCTATGAATAATTAACGGCACATATCTAATAATCATTAAAAATGCGAATATAATTATATTTGCAAATTTATTTTATTTGTTTTCTTTTTCTATTCCAATATTTTATTTATTTGATTTTTTTTTTATATATATTACGAATATTATACTTATAAATGTTAAATTCTTTGCATTCTCATATCGTCATGTTTTCTTTTTCTTCTTCTTTTTCTTTATTGAAAAATATTTGACAATTTTTTGATTCACCGAATTCACATTTTTTATCAATTGAATTTACTCTTATATTAATTATGCACAAGAGAATGAAACAAACAAAGCACGTGTATAACCGATGCTCAGAGTTAGAGGTCACTTTCATCACTTCCTGTATGTTAAACTTATCGGTTAATAAGTACGGTATTACTTCATTTGTTTTCTTTTCTTTAATTAACCAGAAAATCCTTTCGTTAGTGTATACATTACATTTTTAACTAGAAAATAAATTAAACAGGTTAGAATAAAATTTGTATATTTCTTTGCTTTGCTTTGTATCAAAGTAAATTCATAAGCAAGTTATGAAAATTCATTTTACATTATACCTTTCTGTTCTGTTATTTTATTTATTTTTCATATCGTGTAAAAAAACGCTTGTAACATCTCTGGCCGCGTATATTATATAATTTAATTTGTTTCTCTCAAGACAAAGGAAACAACATGAAAAGAATTTAATTAATTGTTATAATATTAATCATTATTTAACTTTATGTAAGATATATGAAATGTAAATGAAAGATGATATAGTAGGATCAATAATCGCATAGAAAATGTAAACTTGGAGACAATCGATATGAAAACAGTTTGGAGCCATCGCCATCAGCGTCGCAACGAAAATAAAACGACTATTCGTCATTCGTTTTTAACTATGCATACATATATAATAAGAACTTACCGACCTAACTCGATAAATATAAAATCAATTTCTGTCATCATAAGAGAAATACTGCTGTTAAACGTTTATCGATCAATAGAGTCTACAAGCAAATAACTTCTCTTGACATGACATTGAAAATAATTATGTTGACCTTATATAATAAAGAATATAAGAAAGAAAAAGAAAAAGAAAAAAAAAAGATAATAAGGTAATTAACGACCAACGTCGTATACTCGTCCGTTCATCTCTAATTTATTAAACTCTTCACTTTTATATTAAAAGTAAACTTATCGTGTCATAAAAGTTTTTTATTAATGATATAAACAAACATGTTCAGCCGAAAAAACTTTAAATTAGGTTGTGTAAATAAGAATGCACACTTAAAGTAATTATTATTAAATGAAATTGAATAATATTAATATTATTATAGTACTTTAGTAATTTGAAAATTAGAAAAAAATATATACAATTCTAACAATACTATACTAATGCAGATCAATAAGGAAAAAAATAAAGAGATAAATGTGGGTCAAGGGAAAGTAATGTCCTTCGTTTAATAGGATTAGTCGTTGAGTTAAACACGTCGATTTAAAAGAAAAGTCATATATCGTTCCACTTCCGATATTCTTATTCGACCTTGTGTGTACCACTTGATACACACGTATTAAATATTTCCTTTTATACTTTTCATGACATTAATTCTTATAAAAAAAGATAAGACTATATTAATCTATATGATAATTAGCTTTCGATTAATCAATAATATTACGATTAGAAATTATCAAAATAAATTGTAATTTTATTTTGCATAGGTGAAGATAGATACAATACACACAGATAGATAAAATTTTTTTTAATTCTACAAGAGAGGAAAAATAATGATTAAATATTATTAAATTTATTTTTAATTATATTATTCATAATTTTACTAAAAAAAAATCAAATTAAAATTCATTGAATTTTTCTTAGACATTAATAAAATTAAAAATTAAAATATTTCTTGTGAAAAATATGTAGTTTTTAATTGTATATATATAAAAATATTTATGGTACTTATACGAGGAATGAAAAAAGAAAAAACATATATAAAAAAAGGAATATTTTAACAGGCATACGGCATAGTATGGAAGGCAATAGAAAAGAAAACGAAGGAAACGGTTGCAGTGAAGAAGATCTTCGATGCATTTAGAAATCAAACTGACGCGCAGCGTACATTCCGTGAAATAATGTTTCTACTATCATTTTCCAATCACGAAAACATCGTCAGACTGATAGGCTTACATAAAGCGGACAACGATTGGGACATTTATCTCGTATTCGAATACATGGGTGAGTTTTCCCGGTCCGAAGAAGAATTCAAAAAGGTCACATGCGTCGTTTCTCAGACTTTTGGCCTGAAACACGTTTCGGCCCGTTTCCTCAGAAACCGATCTTCACAACGTCATTAAGAAGGGCAACATCCTCAAGGACATCCATAAGGTCTTCATCATGTATCAATTGTTCAAGGCCATCAAGTATATACACTCTGGTAACGTCATTCACAGAGACTTGAAAGTTAGTATTTCAATTTATTCCAATACAAATAAAAATATTGAATTGCCCGGAAAATTCGTATTTTAAAAAATATATATATATATAATTAATATAATAATAATAATAATATATACAAAAATTATAAATAAATTTATTGAAAATAATATAACTGAACTGTTTAAAAATCAGCACGAAATTTCTGGGAAACTTAATAATATTTATTGCCGAAAAATATTTTAATGGAAAATATAAATGATTCATTGTGAACGAAATTTAACAGCCATCTAATGTTTTGCTGAACGCTCAATGCCATTGCAAGATAGCTGACTTTGGCCTAGCACGATCTGTGACACATATCGGTGAAGGTGACGGCGAGACCGGAAGCGATCCAACTTTGACCGATTACGTCGCTACAAGATGGTATCGTGCCCCAGAAATATTGATTGCCTCAAAAAGGTATATTCCATGCATATCTCGATTACATGTAACATCATTTCTTCATAATTATCGATCGATTTATTGGATTTAATCCTTTTACACTTGGCCCCTTTTTATGTCGAATTCTAATTAATTAAACTAGGTAAATAAAGTACAACACAATTGGTCGAAAAAATAATTATTTTTTATTCTCATTCAATATTTTTAGGAAAACCACGTATGTATTCATTTTTATTATAATGATTAAAAACAATCAATGTTTGTCATTAATGTTAATAATTAAAATACAAAGGATTAAGATCAAATGTGTTAAAATATTTCATCATTATTAAAAACAATATAGAACAAAAAAATATTAAATTTTTACATCATACAAATAAAAATCGAAATAAATATTTCATATTTAAATTCAAATAATTAAATATAGATACTAATTGAGAGATAAAAAAAAAAAAAGAGTAAATCCAGTAAAAGAAAGAAATAATTAACAGTAATAATAAAAATATCGAATTGTTTCTTTTAAGGTACACAAAAGGCATCGATATGTGGTCATTGGGTTGTATTCTCGGTGAAATGTTACTAGGTAAGCCATTATTTCCTGGTTCATCGACGATTAATCAAGTTGAGAGAATAATGGCTACTCTTCCAGCACCAACGGAAGAAGGTAATCCTTTAATTCAAGTGATTTAACCAATGAGTAGTTCAAATTCATTTCATAATCTTCCTTTTAACTCATTAACAAATTTTTCTTCGATTTTTCTTTTTATCTTTCAGATTTGATTTCGGTTAGCGCTGGTTATGGTACAAATTTGTTGGAAAAAAGTCCTGTTGGTCCTAAACGTTCGTTAAAAGATTTATTGCCTGAAACATCGAAAGAAGCTTTAGATCTTATTTGCAATTTAATAATGTTCAATCCTATGCATAGACTGACGGCAGTCGAAGCTCTGGAACATCCCTATGTAGCTAGGTAAATAATAACAGACGTGTAAAATAGATTTTAATATATATTTTAAATATTCTCTGCATTTTCTCTCTCTCTCTCTCTCTCTCTCTTTTATTTATTATTCATTATAAAATACACGTTAAATTATTACTAATAATATTCAGGAATAATTACAGAAATAATATTGTATTTAATTAAAATGTATAATACTGAAATTCAACGAAAACAACAGCGGGGGGCGGGGCGGGGCGGGGGGATTCGTTTAATGCACTATTATTAAACGTTATATATGGAAAATTATTCAAATGTTTTTGCTTTTTAATAAAATTTGTATCTATCAAATCGTTTTCGTTAATATTAATATATTTTTGAATATAAGATATATACACCGTAAAATGTATATTGCAATTTTGATAAAAATTATGAAATATCTGTTTCTCATCTCTTTGCAGTTTTCACAGAAGAGGAAACGAGCCTTCAAGAACTACAAGCGTAGTACCATTGCTAAGAGACGACGTACAACTCTCAGTCGAGGAATACAGAAATAAGCTTTATGCGATGATGGACGAGAAGCATAGGAAACATAAAAATATGCGAGTACCTTTATTTCCATTTGAATTTCAATCTAATTGTATCTGCTTTATTATTTATATCACTTGAAAGCTCATTGAAATTCCAAACTCTTAGCAACTACTTTTGAGAATTCGAAATATTTCCATAGAAAATATCTCTTTTCGTTTTAACAAACCATTAGATGTATATTTAAATACATATATAGGTCGAAAGCCAGAGTTAGACGTCTCTCGGAACATATCAGAAAGGAAACCTACAATTCTACTAATAATGGAAACTTTGTAGTTGGTCAAGGTGATGGAACAACTGGTAAAAATCTTCGTTCCTCGTGCGGTGATCTGCGTAATAATAAAAACAATTTACAGACTTCTCAACAAACAAACGGTAATTAAAAAACGGATGAATCACAGTATTACATATTTTAATAAATTATTTTCGAACAATCGAATCACATAGGACAACAAAAATTAAAACTATGAATTGTGTTTTTTTTTTCTTTCCTTAGAAAAAAAAAAAACAATCGAAAAGTTCTAGTTTAAATTTTATTTTTGTAAACACAGAGAAAATTGTTGAGTATTCGTAATACATTATTCATAGGTCACTATTACCGTCGAGTTTTCTCCTTTTCCTTATCGAACCGAATACAATTTCCATATGAATTTTAAAGAAAATATAGATGAAATTACTGATAAGTTTCATTGTTACGACTTTACAATTCAAATTCAATTATTATTGATCTTTGAATGTTACATTTTGATATTTTTTTAAATAACTTTCATTTTCTCAACGTACTTTACTTATTTCATATTTTTCTTCTTAATTCAAAGTCAAAATGAACAAAAACAAAAAAAAAATTATTCAAATGGTGACGCGCGTTAAATACTCAAACTTTTTTAATTTTCATTTTTAATTAACTATGAAATCGTTTTGAAATATCATCAGTTTATTTCACAATAATCTAAACTTTTCCTATTAAAAATGACCACAGTCAATGTTATTAACGTTATGGATTATAAATTTGCGTTTTTTAAAGCACGAGCAAGTTTGGCAAACAGAAAAATAATAACGGTGTCGCAAAGTCGTTCAGGTGACGATGATAGTGTTCGAGTTGGTAAAACGAGGATAATAAATACGTCAGGGAATATATCGATACAAGATAATTCAAAGAATAATCGACACTACGGTGAGATTAATATTGTTTAGTTATATACAAAAAGAAAAAAAAAAAAAAAAAGAAAATTCTACCAACGTTAACGTGATATATTTTCATTCTCCATTATGAACAAATTTTAACGCGAAAACTCGACGTATTTTTAACTAGAATAATTAATATTTGAATTTGATCAAATGAAACAATTAATAAATCGGAACTTTTTTTATTACTATTCGATTACAGGTAAAAATCCAACCTCTCATCAATACGCTTATAATCTTTCGAACGGTGATTTAAGAAATTTGCCAGCAGGAACTACTAAAAGTTGTCTTTGTCTGAGTCAACAAAATCAACATCTGGCGAAATCTCAACGATCAATACAATCAGATCAAATGGCAGCGGTAAGAAACCTTTCATATTCGATTGACATTTCTGCTTGTCTTTTTATATATCTTTATCTTTCTATTCCTTTATCCTTAAATTTATTTATCTATCTATTTATCTCTGTTTATTCCCATACTGTTCTTACGATAGTAAACAAAACAATTCTATCGTTACAGGCTACTTGTCGCGTGGGATTTGCTTAGGTACCGTACACCATTTAAACATAGTGTACACGTTCTTGCACAAATATTTTTCACTTCCTAATTTAATTTTTCATTCGCATGATTCTTTCTAAATAATCTATCTCTTTAAACAATATTCCGTTTAACTCGTTTCGTTATTTACATTTTTCTTATATGTTATTATTGGCGTCACGTGGACTTGAAATCACGTAGGAGTATAATATTTCGGTATAATTATTTGGTTTAATATAATTCAAAATTAAAGATATAAAATTCATTATTGAAAATAGTGGAAACTGCGCGACGGACAGTGCTGTGATATGTTAATATCTAACTGCAACATTTATTTGTTTATTTGTGTAGCCAATAACAAAGTGACAAAAACACATTTGGTTTTTTGAAATGCTACAAAATAGATTTTTATTAATTTAAATAGAAAATAAAAGTATAAGATCACGTTGACGATAAAATTAAATATTACAAGCAAATATTATTAGCTTAATTAATATTTGTTTATAAAGAAGAAAAATTAGGATTATTACAATTCAACACAAAGTCCATGTGTATAACATTTACAATTAGTATTACTTGTTCTCATTATATGTTCAGTTTCACAAAGTCATTTGATAAAACGATAAATCTACTTAATTAATCTTCAAAATTGTTATTCCAGTACGGTGCCAATATAAGAAACAAGCAATTAGAAGGAGTAGCACGTACCAAACTACGAAGAGGAAACTGCGATAGGCAAATACGTTCGACTCAGCATCAACGTCCACCGATAGTAAACAATGATATCGATCGATCTAACACATCTGCGTTGAATGAAACAAGCAATTCGAAACTTGGTTTATTAAGGTATAATAAGTATTTAACTACCATGTTAAACAACAACAATAACACTAACAATAGGATAACGAAACACTTCGTAACGACATCTCCAAGCAACGGTAACATTTTGAATGGGATTAGTAATAGTAGCAACAGTGGAGGAAGTGCAAGCAGTTCGGAAATTTATGCACCTCGAAGATCAAGTTCGCAATATCAAATCGTTAAAAATTATTTAAATCAGTCCTTACCGATTCATGCATCGTCAGCTCAAAATCAACATGAAAATCTACATCAGTATCGAAATCAGAAACAGCAGCAACAAGAACAGATACAACAACAGTATCGTTATAAACAACATCAAGAACGCCAAAGTGATACTCTAGGATCAGAAAAAGTTATATCAAAATTAGAAAAGTTGAATTCAGTCGATAAATATCGTATTAAAAGTTCCACATTGAATAAAACAGATAAAGCGAAGATTCAAACGAGACACAGTTTCGGTGGATTTAGTGTTCTCAATAATGAAAAGAATTCGCAAACTATCGATAGTACTAATCAAAGTCATGGTATTATCACCGCTTCTGTTTACAAGGATTTACGTAATGGGATTATAAGGTGGTGATAAATAAACGAGAAAAACTTTCAAAAGGAACAATGAAAGTACAAATGTAAAAGAGAAAAAGAGAGATAAAGAAATAATACGATAATTCAATTCTATATAAAAACTGCGAACAACACATAAATAGAATCAAATTTTAAATCGATTACAATATTAATTCACAGAAACTAATTATTCTTAATCACTTTTATGTTTTTATCGAAAGTAATTTCTTCTGGATAGGCGTATATATAGAAAGAAAAAAAAAACAACAAAATAAGGCAAATAAAAGTAAAGATCTAACTTGTATGATTTGAAAATTGCAAATAATATATTCTAATACTTCGATATCTTCACAAATAATGCATAAAACTTGATACGATAATAGATACATAAATTTACATCTATTTACATCAATTACAGAACAAAAAAAGAAAAAAACAATGATAGTAATGAAAAGAAGTTTATGTCCATGTTACTTTCTCCCGCATGATGTTTTCACGTCTTTGATTGTGTATCTTTATAGAATAACTTATTATTGTTAATATAGCATTTTAATGTCCATTAGTTCACGTGATGTTTCATTGATATACAATATATATCTTGCGCGAGAAAGTCTAGTGATAAAGCTTACCAGATCATTCGTAAAGATATACGATGATTACAGTACTTCGAAAGCCTTTTTTTACGAACCTTTTTATAAGTCCTTCGCGTTTGTTATATCGCTGTACCAAATAAAAAAAAAAAACAAAAAAAAAATTTGATAATCTCTCGAGATCGATCTCGCAAAGAGGAAACAAAAGAAAAAAAAAACGAGTCGAGAGTATACGTCGTCGTCGTCTAAAGTGCATATTGTAAAATATAAATTTTTTATAATAAAAAATAAATAATAAAATATCCACGAAGAAGAAAGATCAAATATAATAAAAAAAATAAAAAAATAAAAAGACAATAAAAAGTATCGTCTGCGATATTTAATAAAACAAATTTGTGAGCGAACGAGAGTAACGTATTTGTTCGCCCAACTAAATATACGTAACACGTTGCAGTTAACGAGATTTTTATTTTCACAGGAGAGGAAATGTAATTCCATCCAACGGTGGTTACCGTCAACGAATGCATACTAATATATGTAAGCCGTAAAAAATGATAATACATCTTATCTTTGATCACACTTCTAACAAAATTATAAGACAAATTGAATCCCTGCCCTTTAATGAAATGTAATATTTCATTATTTTGTATTGGGTTGTCCGAAAAGTTAAGAACAAATTATGAATATACGTTCCGATAATTATGACATTGGACTAATTTCTAAAATTTACAAAAAAAAGAAAAGAAAATCTGTATTTTAGAATATATAAATAATTTTAATATAAATTAAATCATTATATAGATTCATTTTCTATCTTTTTTTATATTAATCCGCCATCATAATTACCGGCATATATATATATACCTATATCGAATATATATTTATAAATAAATGTATAAAATATATTCTATATTCTCTATATTAATTCAATGTTGAATATATATATAAAAGTTTGTTACTTTTGAATTTTCTTTTTAAAATTCAACACGAACTTTCTCTGGCAACTCAATCATCTTTTTTTCACCATGTTTTATTTTTGTTTTCGTTTGTCCCGAAAGAGAAGTCATTTTCTTCACGTATATACAAGACGAGGTAATGTTCTATCTCAACGATCGAACCCTCTCGTACATACTAGAAACCTTCTGAGACCTCTTATCATGTCGCAAAGTGGATCCCCTTTATGGCTTCTCTGTTTCCTTTCTTTTTTCTTCGTCAGCAATACCATGAAACATTCGAGTAAAACATCTAGAAGTTGAGAATGATGGAAAACGTCATACATTGTTTGAGAGTTTGTCTCATGTGTTTCTTCATTCAGGATTTCAAGGATAGAAAAACTAAAGTATTGCAAACCCTTGAAACATTTCTATCCCTGCTTAACAAGATTATAACGCTCGAATTTTTCGAATTAAGGTATTGTTCAGAACATTGGATACACAAGAGCATCGTTTGATTTCTAATCTCGTTATCTATATTGTTCATTTTTGTCTATTGTATCGTAAGTACTTTTGAACTTAACGGCTTTGCTAAATTCAATCTAAATTTATTCAAATGTTTAATTATTATTCACTTTCTTTTGAAACTTCTGTCAGAGATTGTTTGTTTTTTTTTTTTTGAATAATCAAATAAAATATTAGATTTATTAAATAATTTGTTAAAAGAAACAAAACGTCCCCTTTTTAAATAGATATTTAATGTATGTTATATACGTGTACTTTTCTTTTTTCACAATATTGATCCATTCAAGAGAAGTATCATTTATATTCCATTGCAGAAATATAATATCAAATGTTTTTACCATCATTTTTATTCAAACTACATTATTTACCACATATTTACGTGCACAAATAATATATCTAAGAAAAAATAAAGAAAAAAACAATTAAAGAATATTAATAAATAAATTGTAAAAGTCATATTCACATTTTTCTTATTTCAAAATGAAAGGAGATTAAAAGAAAGTATATTTAACAAAATGATACACCATATTATAATTAATAAATTAACGTTAATGTTCAATATTGACGGGAATGTCAATGATATATTATTAATCTTTATTCAAAAAACAGACACGATATGTTTTACACAAAATAAAGTATACACATGGGGTATCTCCAAAATTCTACGATACTTCCAGTTTACATTTTACTTAACCACGCACAGTCGATACATCGTAATCGATGTTTAACACGTTCGCGATGGGGCTTGAATTTTTCTACCATTAATGTACTACCACTTGATGATTCAGATCATCGTGAACGCGTTAATAAAAATTCGATTTTTCGATTTGATTCAAGATAATGATCGAATGTACAGTAGTATCGTTGAAAGGAGAAAATATACCACGAACAAATATTTGCATGGTCTGCAGAAATATTCGCGAATTTTCCTCGAAATCTTGGAATTATTCAAACGATAATAATTTATCGAGGATCTGAAAAATCATTGGAAAAGTTTTCATAACGAGAGAATCCTCGTAATCGTTTTAAAATTAATTAAAGTATCGGATACAATTCTCTTCCATTTATTCTTTCTCCTTCTCTCTCTCTCTCTCTTTATTAGTCGATAATTCGATTAGCAATATCTCTCTCTCTCTCTCTTTCCATCGCTTAATTTTGACATCGTATTTACAACGATATATTCTTCGATCGCATCTTGTCCCATCAGATCAATAAAAATTCCGATGAAAACTTAACGGGGAATAACGGCGAGCACGACGAGACATTAAATCATGTTGTGTCTTGATGTAACGATCAATCGGTATATACTAAAGTGTTATGTTAAAAATATACACCTAAACAATCATTTTTCTTCGTTATATTTGTTGGATTTTTGATTTGTTTTGTTTTTAATCTAATTTAACTTATACACGATGACGTTTTATATAGTTGAGAAGTGCTCGATAAAAACAAAAATTAGAGTTCTAGATGTAAGGAAAAAAAAAAAAGAAAAGAAAAAAAGAACGACAAGGGAGTCGTTTCCTTTTTTTTTTTTTTTCGTAGAAACAACCCCATAAAACTCCCTATCACTCTCGCGTTAATTTCTTTTCTCTAGCCGCGCAACCGGTAATTTAACACGTTAGATCGTAAAACTTAAAGACAGGAAGAAATAAAAAGCTTCTTTCTCTTTCTACCTTTTCCAAAATGCTAATCGTTTTTATTTACCTTACTATTATCCCAGTACTTTCGCACAATCCTATCAGATGTGATATAATATATAACGATCACGCTAACCACACAATATTTCGATAGAATTAATTTAATAATTGAACATCAGGAATCAGTTCAATCGAATGATTTTTATCGAATGACGAATTAGTTTAATTTAATGATTTTTCAAACGTTAATCGTTGGACAAGACAATTTTTTAAATTACAGTAAATTTCATACTTTACAAATTATTATAAAAATAAATGAGAGCTAATTAAAAAATAAACGAATGAAAAAAATGCAATATGTTTAACGTATTGTTTTAAATTTGTTCGATTTAATTTGAATATAAATTTCGAATTGGAATCACCTGAATAATTAAGTACAGCGTCGATCATCCATAGTAACGAGAGTAGATTGTTGTGGTTGACTGGCCTCAGCATCATTCTTGTTATAACTCGGATGTCTGTCTCCAATAACGTCAACTGGTTTTGCTTCTATTTGCATTTGTGGTGTACCCCGAAGACTTCTCAACATGTAACACCGACGATGAAGACTTTGCTTACTATAAAAACTATTATAGCCACTACTTGTAGCTGTTTCATCAGCTCCCATAGGGATACAACAAATAGGTAACATTCTTCTTTGACGTAGAAAACCTCGTTTGGTTTCACCGACCATACTGCATCCGCCACATGCATCACCCATACCTCGATGAATATCCTGCAAAAATATTTACAACATATATCGGATATAATATGTAATTGATATGAATTCTTTTAATTGTTAAAAATCAATTTCTTTTATTTTCTTTTTTTTTCTGTCGAGAAAAATCCAATTCTATAACACGTACAATTTTAATTAACAAATATGAATGAAAAATGTGTTACTTAACTCTTTGCACTCTTATTAGAAGTGTGACTCGACATCAGTTTTTATCTCGAAAGATATCGTACACTTGAATATTATAAAATACAACAATAGATATTTCATTGAATTTGTTTCTTTTCCCCATCATATATTTAAATTATCATATTTTTTAGTTAAAGTAAATTACAAATATATAAAACATTTAAAAGCATTGGTAAGTTGTTAGGAACAAAATGAAAATATAATTCGGAGTGCAAAGGGTTAAATCTACGTTTTTCATTACTCTTTTCAATTAATTACTTTTCAATAATAACAATTCAATTTTGTTTTTTAATTTAACAAAAATAATTCAACAGAAGTTTAAATGACTATTTCGTTTGGAAAACGTGAATATGATTTCTAGCCTTACAAACTGTTTGACCGTCACGAAATCGCTATAATTTTAAATACTGAACGTTGGGAATTTGTATTAGGGTGTCGCTTGATGAAATCGCAATATTCTCTCTCTCTCACACTCTCCCGATCACCCTCACGAATAAGACGAGAACTCGTAAATTGATGGAACATTCGCCACACTGGTCATATAAATTCCACAAAAAAAGGTCTAATATAAAAAAAAATTAGAAAAGATCAATTGAAATAGAAATCTCATTTTTATCTACTATACGTTATGTCATTTATACTTAAGATAATTATTTTTGCAATTGATAATTATCTTGTATTATTCAAATAGAACACCTTTCCCAAAAAGTTTTTCCTAGGCATCGAACATAATACTTTGATATTCTATAGAATATCAAATTACTATTTTTTGAAAAGTTTCGGTAAATATTTTTTACACTAAAAGTGAATAGATTTTAATGAAACTTATATTAAATTAAAGTGCACTCTTTTGGCTACACGTAGAGTACCATATCGAGTTATAAATCAATCTGAAAAAATGCATAAAATGGCAAAGAATGCGATGCTGCAAATTTTTCCTACTTTGCCATTTCTTTGAAAAGTTTCGGCAAATATTTTTTATACTTCGAACAAGCGGATCTTAATGATTTTTATATTAAAATAAAGTGCACTCTTTTAGCTACACGTAGAGTGTAAATTTGACTTATAAATAAATCTGCAAAGGTTCAAAAAATGGCAAAGAAAAATTAGCGGATTAGGCAATGTGAGCAATGCCTGATTGCCAGGCATTGTTAACATTACCGACCTAGGTTCCAAACCACCCCCGGCAATGTTAACAATRCCTGGYCTTMGGCAWTRYKMACAWTGCCTRATYCGCCAACTTTTCTTTGCCATTTTTTGAACCTTTGCAGATTTATTTATAAGTCAAATTTACACTCTACGTGTAGCTAAAAGAGTGCACTTTATTTTAATATAAAAATCATTAAGATCCGCTTGCTCTAAGTATAAAAAATATTTTTATAACTTTTCAAAGAAATGGCAAAGTAGGAAAAATTTGCAGCATCGCATTCTTTGCCATTTTATGAACTTTTTCAGATTGATTTATAACTCGATATGGTATTCTACGCGTAGACAAAAGAGTGTACTTTAATTTAATATAAGTTTAATTAAAATCTATTCACTTCTAGTGTAAAAAATATTTGCCGAAACTTTTCAAAGAAACGGCAAAGATGCACAATTTACAGCATTGGATTCACAGACATTTTCTGCACTTTACATTTGATTTTCATAACTCTACAAAGTATTCTACGCGTAGACAAAAGAGTGTACTTTAATTTAATATAAGTTTCATTAAAATCTATTTACTTTTAGTATACAAAATATTAGGTAAGAAAGTTACATTTCAAAAAGAACAAGTGTCCTAACACAAGAAATAATTTTATTCTAAATACGACCACAAGATACGATTTTAAATGCATCTCACGAAAAAAAAAAAAAGAAATCGATCGTTAAACGAGATAACATTCGTGACGTTTCATGTCCTCTAACTCAACGTTTCGTCCTTCTTCATCAATATCTATTGACACGTATCATCGAACGAGATAGTACATATTCCCCGAGTACAATGTGTTATGCATTCAATGGAAATAGGCCACTCTTGCAATAGATATATGTTAATACCTAAATAGTAATGATGAATTTCTCAAAAAAAAAAAAATCAATTCTGTAAATTGTTATTTTTCTCGAACATAATTTTTTGTAATTGCATATCAAACGAGTGATTTGTAACATCGTTGAAGTCAGAAATATTGATAAATGACTCGAGCCAACTTTTCAATTGATTTATATTTTCAAGAATTGGATATCCTAAAAGTTGCTTTATCGAATTCTAAAAAATTATACAATTTCTTGTTAACAAGTATTTCGAATTGGTGACATCACAAGGATCTATACTTTTTTTAAAAAACTGTAATTAAAGATTTATACTTAGAATTGTGATAAAAAAGAAAAGATATCGTAATTTTATTAAATAAAGCTATATTGACTTTTTTTTCGTTTCTTGATAAAAATATTTTTCAATATCATGTATATGCTATTTAAAAAAAAATGCTATATAGAAGAAAACAAATTTTGAAAAAAGGAAAAACAGGGACAAAAATTGATGAACGAACGTAACAAATAACTATAGTCTAACAATTTGATCGAACAAGTTGGATGGAATAAAATCTCAGAAGATGATACCTCATAGGGATTATTGTTGATTTCAGTCAAATGGTTTATTCGTGAAATAATTACATTGAACTTTTTTTTGTCGTTTTCGTTGAGCCGAATTTATTAGAATAGCTATTGCAAAAGATGAGATTTCTTCGTATGCAAAATATCCAGGGTGATAAATTCATTACTGCTGTTTATTCCCTCGGCAATGAAATTACGACAGTTAAGCTTTAGGAGTGACACAACATCGTTGCACGAAGAAACCCGGTAAATGAAAGTTTCTTGCGAATTCGTGCTTATAAAAACAATATCATCTCTTGTAAGAAGAATCAAATCTAAAGTCGAAGAAATGGAAAAAGAATAAAATAAAACGAACTATTTCAACCAATTTCTTTTACCTCGTTTTATATTCCAACGTAGTATAATACTGAACAAATTATTATCGTACGATAAAATTAATCTCAATAATAAAAAAGTTATAATACGAGAATAACGAACTCCTCTTTGATAATAAAAATAAAAAAAAAAAACATAAAGAAAAGTTAGAGATCGTTTCGTTTTTTATTATTATACTTTTATTTTATCTATAAACATTTTATATACGTATATACATTTAAGTTCTGTACTTGAAACAAAAATAATTAAAAATCAACGATCGTTAGATTTCAATTATATTAATTACGTTGGATTAAAAGAAATTTTTAAACTTGAAGATTTTGTACAAATTTCTATGCAAACAAAATTTTAAAATGCATATCAAAAAAAAAAAAAAAGGAATCTTTACGAGGCAAAAGTTTTGCGATGGAGAAAGATAAGTTAGAAATATGAAAGAGGTAAAGAAGCTTTAGTAGAACAATACCGAAGTAATGATACATTGGTTTCACAATTTCAAATTAATCTCTTTGACTCTCTCTTCCTCTGATGAAAAATAGACAAAAAATTTAATAAGAAATGCAAGTAGTCAAATTAGATAAACATTTGTAAAAATTAGAAAGGTCGGTTATAAATTTTGATTTGGTAAAAAAAAAAGAAAAAAAATACATTCATCGAATATATGCTTGAAAAAGAATCTTATTCGTAGATACACACATACATATATATGTCTACGTATATCTATTGATACGAATCATACGTTTAAATATCAAGGTTTTATTCGTCTTCTCGATATCCTCTTTAATCCGAACAAATTCTAAGGTGTCTAGACACGTTGACCTACGATCCAACCGTTAAACACAGAATGTTCGTTCATCTTGAATAGAAGAACATTGGTTTAAACATGGTACAAATAAAGAAAATTCGATTTTTAACGCTAGAATAATTATTTAAAAAAAAAACAATCATGAAAATCATGAAATGATCAATGAAAATAAATAATGTATCAATACGAGAATGTTACGAGAAACAGACATGTTCTCTTTAAAAAGTAAATACAATGTGAAATTATAAGACAGAAATCTTAGAGTGGGGTTCTTAATAAAGAGAATTATAAATTGATTTATATAACTAATTTTAAGATAAATTTCTGCCTAATATATTACATTCTACACATTGCTCGAATATCTACAATTCATGGCTTTATTATCGTTGTTTGATGTTACTAATTACAAAATACAGCTAGATATTATACACCTATAACATAAACGTCTGTAGTATGGAGAAATCCTATTCATCATTTGTACCTATCTCTCTGTGTTTATTCTACAGCGAAATGAACAAGAAATAACAAGACAGTAATATTTATTCGGAAACAAGTAACATGTTAATAATAACAGATTTATGATATTATAATTGTTATTTTTAAATAATGAATAATTAAAATAATTCATCAAAAAACAAATAGTATCTAAATAAATATATTATATTAAATAATAAATAATTAACTTTGTGTGAATTTTTGTTTTTTTTTTCGTACACATACTTACACATTTTCTCTCACAAAGTGTTTTTGGAGATTTTAATATTTATAATAATTTAGTATATATTTCATATAATAAATTAAATATATGATTGTTTATAATTATATTATTGAATATAAGATTTATAATATAAAAGTATAATTTAATATTAATATAATCGTTATATATATATAACAACGAGAAAATTGATATTATATATTTATCACATGTTTATGTATAAAAAAACATTACCGTAATATAATGATATTTTTCATTTAACGAGATATAGAAACGGTAATTTGATAATATGAAAAAGGGAATCACCAATATAAAGAATTCATTGCTGCAGGATATGTACTTAAACGTCAAGAGTACTTATCCGTTCTCGTAAAGTTTTCACCGTTTCGTACCAGAATATACATATATATATTTGAGCAAGGGCACGTTAATTGTTTCCTAAATACCTTTTACACGTTACAACAAATTTAGAAAGTTTTCCAAGTTCCAAGAAACCTAATTCCAATGACACAAGAACATTGTTATAAAACAAAGTTTCAAAAGAAATTCAAAATAAACTGAAACTCATTCACAGAGATTGCAAGATTATTTGTTTTTTTTTTTTGTTTTTTTTTAATCGTAACAACAACAAAAATCGTACGACACTTTCTATGTTATTCATTCATTGAAAATATTCTTAGAAATATTACGGATGGGGGATCACATTTCAATAGTATAAAAAACATTGTTAGAAGTAAATTTAAAAAAATATATATAAAATTATTTTGAAAAGCTTTTTCTCACTCTTGTTTTTTCTTTTTAATAATATTTGTAATTAATTGTTAAAAATAAAAATCTTACGACATGGTTCGAGAGACGTAAATTATACTTCATTTAAAATATTCCAACATATGGTATATGGGTAAATGAACTATACTTACTTTATGACGTGGCTTACGACGAGTCAATCCACGTGATCTACGACGAAGAATATCTGCAACACTTCTTCGAAAGTTACGCGTCATAAAACAATAAACGACAGGGTTGAGTGCACTATTCGCGTGTCCTACGAATAGACAATAGGACAGGGCATCACTCACTGACTTGCCTTTATCTGCGAATAACATTACATAATTTATTTTAATATTTTTATTTAAACCAATTACCTTTTCGTTAATATAGAAATCATTATTTGTTTTTATTTCGCTAATTAGAAGATAATTTTTATTTGTCTCTTATTTTCAAAACATAAATCAATATTGTGTTCATCAAAACAGAAATCTAATTAAAAAGACAATTATATAATTACGTTTAATTATATTAGTAAATGCATTTTCATTAATCATCGATTCAATTTTGCTAACATACAAAATATATTAATTATATAAATATTCGATATATTTAAATGATTAAATTATGGTAATTTATTTACACTGTTATACTAATATATAATTTTTTTAAATTTTAGTAATTAACAAGATATTATTAATAATCAATTCTATGTTTAAATAATTAACAAAAAAATGCGTTCGATATATCAATATAATTTAGAAACACACACAAATTTAAATGAAATAAATTGAAAGATAAAGCAACTATTTTTTTATTTTTTTCCAATAAATATATATATATATATAATAAACTTGAAAAATGTATTTTTCTGAACAATTTTACATGAAAGACCTTACCGACTACTTTCAGATCAACGAGCAATCTAAGGACATTATAAGGGAGCCAGCAAAGGGCGAAAAGTACTGCGAGAAGCAGCAATATCCAAGCGATTCGTCTTCTCTCACGTACCAGACGAAAATTCTATAAGCAAACAATAATTAAAAATCATTATTGTCTCTAATAAATAAAAAAAAAATAAGCTTCTATATAGCATTAATCCGAGATAATTGGGAAAAGCAAATAAAATGATCGATCGTCTAATTCTCGATGATAGAAATTTATCAATAAAATTTCTAAAAACAAAAAACACACACACACAAGGATAATCTTGCTTTTAAGGACAAATAAAATAGGAAAAAAAAGTAAAGAAAAAATAATTAATGAATTATTTAAGTTTACGCGTATTATTATTAACTAACGTAATTTCTTCTCACGTTAGATATTATTTGAATAAATTTGAACGAAGTTTACTAGCATGTGACACGAGAACGAATCGTTTCTTTCTTGACATCGTCATAAATAGTATACGTGTGTATATGTATTAAATATAAATATGAAAGAATATCGAAAGTACAAACATGTGTTTATGACTTGAAACATATTTCTTCTCGCTCTTTGATTTACAAACCCGTTCAGATAGAAAATAGTACGAGATCAAATCATGTGGAAGTTTCTTTATTACGAATTCGATCTATTTGTTTCCAAAAAAAAAAAAAACAAATATTTTAGTTAATAAAAATATTTATTGATCCATAATAAAAAAAATAATATACACATAGTAGAAAGTATCTATTTATCTATACATTACCTGAAATGCAAGATCAAATATTTAAAGATGGAAAAGAAAATATTTGTAGATTGTATGTTTACAAATATATTTATCTCCTTTATCTAATTTTTCTAAACAGGTAAAAAAAAAGTGCCTGTTTATAAACGAATTATGTATAATACAATATAAGCTTATATTTACATATATAAGCTACCAACAAGCGTTCTTATAACTCAGACGACGAACATTTAATCGATTATTGAACTTCAACATAAGAAACTAATAGGAAAGGAAATAAAACGCTACTTTTTACTAACTTGTTGCGAGCTAGCACTACCCTTAACACTGTCACAGTCAAACGGTGGTTTCCTGGCACAAAGGGTTCGACCCATCATCGAATAAGCCAATATCACAACAAAACCTAACAAAGGAAGACATAATTCAGATCGAAACATAAAGACAACAAGCTAGAGGTAAGACTTGTATTCTAAGAATATTGTTTGCGTGAAAACTTTGTATTCTTCGAAGATATTCTATATAAACAACAGTATACTTATTAAAATATTTTAAAATAAATATAAATGTAAAATTTTGCGTATATATAAAAAACAATATCTATTATAATGATGTAGTTTCTAAATTGTATACATGATATAATATTATATCGTAAAGACAATAACGACGCGTAGTTTTGTTATAATTGAACAAAAATTATTCTATTATATAGAAAATGCTATTGTTTTCCAATTAATTCATATTTATAACGAGGATATTCTGTTCTATCGATTTCCGTTTAAAACAATAAATGTCAGGTAATGTTCTTATACACAAATTCTATATCATAATAATTTGCATTTAATAAGAAAATGAAATGTTATGTTTTATTTTTTCGGTATCATCGATTCACGTTCAAATTTTGTGCGTTTGATATTCATTAAAGAAAATTATTTTGATTATCAGTCATTCTCTCCTTTGTTTATTGTTGTTTTTTATTTGTTTAACGTTAAAAATCAAATTTTAATTAATAAAATAGTACATACCAGGTATAGCATAAACTAAGATAAAGCAGGCGGTACCGAATAAATCTGCATCGATACCAAGTTGATTCAAATCTTCCGAGCATATGTAAAATGCTGGTGGCAATCGGGTAGCCCGAGTATCGTTGCGTGAAAAATTTTCTTTCAACGCCCAAGAACCATGAAGAGTAATATTAACAACTTCTGTTCCAGGACTTTGAAGAGTCATCTGTTAAATAGAAACAAAATGCAAATTTCGTATAATTTAATCGATCGATAAATGTCGCTGATAAATAATGAATTCTCCGCTTGTATTTATAAAATACTTCGAAACGCGAATTTATCTCAAATGATTAAGTATATTTTATCGCGATCTATCATTAAAATGATAATAGAACGTAAATTTTCTTACGATACATCAATAATAAAAATAACTTTCTCTATTACAAACGATAAAACGTATATAATATGAGTTAACAATTAATTGAAAATTATTTTTTAAAAATATAATGATTCGTAATATTGTTTTTATAATAAAATATATAAAATATTTAAAAGTTATATTATAATATTTGAAAGGTAATACAATTACATTGATAAAACTGATCAATTTGATTGGTTAAAATAATAAAAAATGATAGTAAAGATAGATAAAACTTACTCCTTGTAATATAGGTACGAAAATACTCAAAGCTATTAGCCATAAGATAACGATAACGACTACCGTACTCTTTCGATTGAATACTCGTCGGAAAGCTATAGGACTTCGTATAGCAAGATACCTATCGATACTCATTGCAGTAATAGTGTACACCGAGGCAGCAACGGCCACTCCTAAAAAAAATCAAACAACGATTATACAATGCTCGATTAATCGTCGAAGGATCACTTTTTTCCATTTATCATTCTAACATTTATCGATTACTCTAGATAATAATGTATATTTGTTTCGTTAAAGTATTACCGTTGCGGAAATTTGTTTAACGTGACCTTAATTTTTACGGAAATCACATGATATTATTTCAACGATGATCAAAGCTGTAACACGATATCAGATGTATAATGTATTCGTTAAATTCTCTTATAGTTAATTTCATAAATATCATTTTATGCATAAACCTTTTTCAAAAGAATTATTTACACTAATATTTGTGCGTGTGTGCTATTACTTTTGTCCTTTCTTTAGTTTTCTTTCTCTTTCATTTTTTTTTTTTCTTTTTTTTTTATAATAATAAACTAATGTTATTTTTAAATTTCGCCCGTCATCATAAATTGAAAAATTACCAGGCTGAAAATAATATCTCGCGGTTGATAAAATTCGTATTTTTAATCGTTATTTCAAACCATTTATTTTTTTATTCTATTTCCATCGGTAAAACGAATTGAAATAGGAAAAAAATTGAGAGAGAAAAAAAGAGACAATTTACAATTAGTGATAGTATATTTTAACGATAAACATTTTCACGATGAAAGATAACTTTTAAGTAACGATGATTAATATCATTTTGTTACCCCTAAAAAGGAGATAATAAAAAAATTGAATACTTATATGTATGTGTATATATTCCGAACTGTTATCCAATCTTGATTTTACCCTTTAACAACTCAACGATAATTATTTCTGATATATATATATATATTTGACACTTTTATTTTGTTAATGATTAGATAGATTATTTTCAAGTGAAACATTCTTCAATGAAAGCTTTTAATTTTTGTCGCGAAATTTATTTATAACATAAGAGTCATTAGATATTATTAATAATAATGGAAAAATCGGATGTACATAAAAGCTTTTAGAAAGTAAAGAGATAAAGAAAAGATCAGTGATTTTTATAACGTAGATAAATCTAACGTTGAATCATGAAGCTTCAAGTAATATAAAATAAAGATGAAAAATATCTCGAGAAAAATTCGACAAAAAAAAGCAAAGTAATATAATTCAATAGGAAGAAATTCTAAAGAACGTTCAAAATATGTTTTATTATTAATGTTATTATAATAGAAAGAAAAAAGAGAGAGAGAGAGAGAGAAAATTAATGAAAGGTACATTGTATCCTATTATTAGAATTTTACAAGTTGTTTAAATATTTGTTAAAGGATCATCATGTATCCTCTATATGTTGTGAAGTAAAGTCAACAATAAAATATTTATTCTCATTATATATCGGTCAAACTCATCCCTTACCGGAAAAAGAAGCCCTGTTATATAATATAATACTTGTTAGAATTCGTGATAAACTCTCGGAAATATTAGTTTTACAAGAAAAAATTGTGCATTATGTCTTATGTTAAAAAAGGAAAAAAACGAGTGTTACGAATGGCATTCATTTTTTCTTCGTTATTACTTTCCTTCTACATTGCAAATATTAATATGCAAATAAATAACATTTTAGTCGTTTCCTTTTACAATAAAGTGTAATAAAAAAATATGAAAATAAGATCGATCCCATACACTTTCTTCTTTTATTATATTAATCGAAATAAAAAAGAATTTCGCGTAAAGAAATATTACAATGGATTTATTATTAACGCATGGAAAAAAATAAATACTAGAGTAGAATTTTTCTTTTTTTTCTTTTTTTTTTTTTTGTTAATAAATTATCGATAGAATTTTTATTATAAGAAACTTTATTAACTTTTTCATTTATAACATAACGCTTTTTCTCTATTAATAATCATTAAAATATATCGAATTTTATATACCATGTTAATTGAAATAAAAATTTAATGATAAAGGGCCAAATAAATTTACCTTGTAAATATGAGGATAATTTACACATAACTTCACCATAAATCCAAACAAGTGACACAGCTTGAGTAACCGCGACTGGCATACAAATCATAGTCACCAATAGATCAGCAACTGATAGATTCACCACGAAATAATTAGTTACGCTGAAAACAGAAGAATAGTTGCGTGCATATATGTAAAATATATACATATGCTTCATTAGAATAACAAGCGATAAAATTCAACTAATGAAGCAAATACAGAGAGGGTCAGCAAAATAAAACCCATGCTAAGTTAACCTCAACAAATAAAGGTGTGGTATGATAGTATACTCATGTATGCGGATAGTGAACACCTCGCGTTAACGGATACAATAAACATAGTAATTTCCTATTATTCGTTCTTTGAACTTTTAATGGTTTCTCTTTTCAATTTTTATTGATTTTAAAATAATTATTCGAAATAACGTTTGCGAAAAATGATTCAGTCATAAAATGAACAATATTAATATATTTAAATCAAATTTACATCTCAATTAACCCTTGAACACTGTGAAGCTTTTCCGATGAAATCAATCGCTTGGAACGGAATGATTTTTCTATTTAATATGAATCATTTTAATAGAATGTGAAAGAAGAAAAGAAAAGAATCTAAATCGCGAGGAAGATCGAAAAAAAAATTGTTGAACGCATATATGCGTCTTTATATTAGTCCAATCGGATTGCTTTCCCCATAGCATTGAAAAGTGTTAAGATATAATCGATCAATCGATTTTTGAAATTCATACCAAATATGTACGTATATATATATATATATTTCGTATACAGATAAAAACATATAATAAAAAAAGAAAAAAAAAGTAATTTATAATAGAATACGTAATATATTTGTTCCACTCGAAAAATTGAAATAATAATTCGGTTGATATTAAATTGTGCTTTATCCATGAAAAAATATATATTATTACTTTTACACATGAACGACTTCTATTCAATATTTAAAAAATACTTCCGTGTATGTGTGCGTGTGTACAAAATTATTTCTATTCAGCATTGATATTTATAAATGTAATGTACTGAATATTAAATAATCATTCAATTATTTGATGTTAAATATAATTTACTAAAGGAGCATGTTTTTCTTAAGGTATTTACATTATTAATGTATATTTATACTCATCATTTTTCTTATGATGTTCGTTATAATCAGAACACTTATAAACGCGTAATTTTCTTCGCTTATTATTACATTTAAAATAATGCTTTTCATTTTTTTATGTAATATTATGTATACGTTTAAGATCTTTTCTACGTTTATTATTTCATTTATATTCCAAATATAATTTTAGTATTAAAAAAGAAACTGAATAGTGCCATTAAATGATGAAAATAGTTATTCTTTATAAAAAAAAAATAACTGCGCATTTTATTCCGTACTTTGTTTAACATATATACAAGAACATTATTCAAAGCCAAAACGGTTAAATGTAAAAACGGTTTGATCGGTGTGCGATACGACGAGACGAAACTTGGACTTCGTAACCAAGGCGATAATTTTCGTTTGAAAAATAAGCGGCAATGTGTTAGCTCTAACGTTATTCTGTTCGTTCATTCGTGCATCTATTATAAATGCGTAAGTAATGTTTATTTGAACGATGCACCCGCTGCGATCAGAAATAAGCGCTTTACAGTTTGCTTTGTACATCCTCGAACACTTCTGTATCCAACAAGTTCTTTATCGAGAAATCCTCTTTTCCGTTGTTCATCGAATACTAATCTCTGAAGAATCTCTAAATTTACCAGATACTTATTCACTGAGAAAATAAGAAATAAAGAGAGGTAGAGAATAACAAGCTCATGACTCAACGATAATAATTCATCTATGATAGGTTCACTAGCATAAGTAATTACTCGAAATTATTTTTTTTAGAAATAACTTTTAACTTACTTTTATATATATTCTTCTTTATTCTTAATCCCTTTACGACTTATCGTATTTAACTTTGCGAAAAATTAAATGAAATTAAAAGAACGTGAGAGGTGAAAACCCACACGTAGAAGAATCTTTAACTTACCGAAGAAACTTTGATGTAAAAGAAACGCGAAAAGAAATGATTCAAATTCTTTTGTGAAACTCGTCGAGAAAAGATTTCGTTCTTTAAGATAGATAACAAAGTTCGAAAGACAAACAATAAATGTAAGAAAAATTAATTGTCGAATACTTAATAATAGTTTGAATGCAATAACGAAACTTTTCGAATTGTGTTTCCCGTTGATTAAATATCGAAACGAGCATTAAAGCGTTGCTTTATTGGGACAACATTTTGTCAAACTCTCTTGTTAATCGATTCATCCACTTGTCCAAGTCTTTTACCTTGTTAAGTTAGTTTCCAATGAAAATATATTTTACCTTGATAGGTTGATTTTCCAACGAAAATATAAACTCATTACATAAGCGTATCAAAATATATCGTATGTGTGTGATATATCGTAAGCCTGTCTAACAAGAGAATACTTTAGTATGAGATAAACTTCCGGTAACGAAATACAAAATCTCATTTTTACTTGTATCCATCATTCCTTCTTAATCTAACAATAAAGAATATCTTCTATCTTCTTCTATCTTTAATCAAACCGAACAATATTGTTATTCCCGTGTGAATGACGTAATTTCATGATTCTTCGTTTTATCTGTCAATTTCATACGAAGAAATATCGCAGTTATCCGAAATTTATCAAAGATTTATGCACAAGTTTTGTGTAATGTAAGTTTAATATTTATCAAATCTGTATATGTCATACGCGTGTCTCTCGTAATAAAACTGACATTATTTATATCAAAGAAACTTAATATCGAAAAACGTTTTATTCTAATAACTCATCAAATTCAAATACCATATTCATCCTATATCGTATTTAACCTTTCTATTGGAAATCATTATTTTTGATTTACATCGAAAGTTAATATTCTATTAATACTAACTAATGAATCGAAAAGAAAATTTCTATAAACATCTGACTTGATAAACAATCGATAATGTATTTAGAAAGAAAGCATCAATCAATAAAAAATAATTCTTTCATTTATTATTGTTACAACATCAAACGAGAGAAGCAAAAAAAAGAAAAAAGGAATGAAATGAACTACGGTAAGAACAAATCTTTTTTTTTTCTTGTACTTTTTTTTCCACGTGTATTTCGACGCACACGTCGGACTTTAAAATTCAATCGTAAAAAAAATAAAACTTGACGATCTCTTTATTTTTCTTCTTGATTTCTCTTTTTTTCTCTCTTATTTCTTCCCTTCCTTCTTCTATCTCTTCCTCTCTCTCTCTCTCTCTCTCTCTCTTTTTATTACTTTATCTCTTTCTTCCTCTTCCTTTTCTCTTTCATTGATTTACATACACGTTCAAACTTTCATCATCATTTGTCTAGCTTCGAGAAAACGAGGGGATCCTTTTTCCTGTTTCTCTCTCTCTCTCTCTCTCTATCTCTCTTTGAAATATTTCATTTTGAAAATAATATAAGCAAATTTCTATACAATTATGATTGCAATTTGTTCGACCAACAATCAGTTACTTTAACTGACACGTGTGAGTTATAAATACAATTAAAATCATTACTCTTTATATATACAGAAAATACAAAAAAACATTCATTTACTTTATTAAATGCATTGTAAAGCTTGCATGGGGTATATGCATGACATCGTAATATACAGTTCATATCTAACTAGATCTACGTGACTTTTTATTACTGCGTTTTCTGTCTTTTTTTTTTTTCTTTTTTTGAACTTATTTTATAAGTAAAATCACACATAACATAATGCAAGAACGCGATGTGTGACTAATATTAATTCTTAACAAATGTTTCTTTGAAAAAAACTTAGTTGACCCAGTTTTAAAATATCTTTCATAAATATTGATTAACCATAAATATGATGTGTGAATGATAAATGATAAATAATAAAAGAATCATATATCTTAAATGTACATTAGTTCATAGATGTTATTCTTATCAATTGATAAAAAAAAATGTAAGCCATTCTTCATTAGCCAAATCGATTAATTACATAAAACGAAAAAAAAAAAAAAAGGTAAAGGAAATTGAGATAAATTATTAGACAAAAAAAATGTTACCATAAATATAAATTAAATATTGATCGAATTACTTTAACAATAAAATTTGTTTGAAATTTCAAAAATAAATTGAATCACTTATGATCTCTGTAAAATTGTTCATATAAATGTATAATAAAATAAGAGTACATACTTTCTCATATAGTGATATTTGAAGACAACGGCGATGACAAGTGCATTTGCTGTGACAGCCAATGCGATGATAGGTACATAAAGAGTAATTAATAAATAATTTGGTTGTACATCATTGAAACTATCATATAAATCCCATAGTATATTGGTTACAATCGCATTTTGATCGTAAGCAAAAGTAGGAATCGTTGGAGTTGTTGTTGTTGTTGTTGTCGTCATGATTCTGCCAACGAACGGTGTCGTAGAAGGTGTAGTTGTCATTGACATTGTCGTTGAACTTCCGTTTAATATATCAGGATCGATGAAAAAATAATCACGAAGCGAACGTGTCATAGTTGTTGTAGTCATTGAAATATTTTCAGTGTTCTAAGTAATCATCAACAAATTATCACACCTTTACACACCTTATTTAACTTTCCCTTTTTCACTTTCTTTTACACTTTCTTTTCTTTCTTTGTTTTTCTCTCTCTCAAATCCTTTTTACGCGAGATTAGATCAGAATAATCCGAAGAAAATTTCCATTACCGGAATACAAACATAGTAAGGTAACTTGTACGAGTATACCTAAAGATCATTTAACCTTCGACATTTTCTTTTAAAAGGGTAAAGTCAAGAAATGGCAAGTCTTTATTTTTACTAAATAAAACTTTACATTCATTTAATTATTAATAATATCCTGAAGAGATAATTATTTAAATATATACCTAGAAATTATTGAAAATATACGATAGAACGAAAATAAGTATTTGTAATAAATGAAATAAATCTAGAAAATATCGTTTGGAAAAGGTAATATTTTCATATGTTAAATTATTAAATGGAATGCAATCGTATAAAAATAATCTAAATAACCAAATTACCAACTCATTAGTTCTTACATTCAGTTAACAGAATTCATATATATATAATTAATAAACATTAACTTTAATAATAATAATATTATTATTATTATTAATTAGTAATCAAGTTAAAGATATAAATTCAACTACTCATATATTTTACTAATAATCACGCGAGTTTTTATTAATCCAAATCTTAATTTGTTTTTTATTAAAATTTACTTTTAAATACCCTTCTTTGATCAAAATTACATATTTCATAAATACCTTCTAGATAAAAATATGGTAAATGCATGCGATAGTTGATTATAAGAGGGAAAAAGGAAAACACATCGGACATATTTTAAATTACGGAGTGCAAGAAAATGTTTCTAACATGTGATACGTCTGGAAAAGCATCAGTAAATGAGTACCCGTTCTCTTTTCTCTAGACTCGATTTTTCCGAGCATTTAGAAAATAAATAAAAAAAATATAATTCGCTAAAGTGCAAATGTTACTTTAATCTCGATTTTATATCTAAATTTTTGAAAAACCGGACAAACTTTGGCAAATAAGAAAATTTTTTAACATCGTTTATTATATTCATATAAGTTTGTCTATATATTGTTCGAATTTCAAAATGAAATATACTTGAATCTGAGAACATCATCTGTTATAATCAATTCTTTCTTTTTCAATCCAATAGGTGTCAAATTCATTTCAAACAGAATTGATTTTTCTATTCTGATAAAACGCATTTCTTTTTCTTCTCTTTTTATTGTTATTATTATTACTTTTATTTTTCTAATAATTCCTTCTCTTTATTCTTTCGATTTAATTAAAGAACATTAATAAAGGATCGTTGATTTCGAAGCGATCGTTTTTATTTAAAAAAAAAAAGTTCTCGTAGTTGTGTTAATCGGGTAAAACAATTTTTTCTTTTTAATCAAAAAATAAAATATATATTTTATTCCATTGACGAGAGATCAATCGGATTAAAGACAATCAATCAAATTCGATACCGAAAAAGATTCAACAAATTATTCACGAACCAATGAAAATAAAATAAAACGTGGAATACTTTTTTTGTAAATCCTTGTACTAGAAATACGTGTATAAGTTAATACTTTAATATATTTCTTTAAAATTTATTATAACACTGTTATCTGATATCATAGTAATTTTCTTCTATCCTTTAATATGAGAAAACAAATTTTAATTAAGCTTCGAATATACTTCACTTAATTGATACGACGATATCGAAATCATTTTCTTTCTTTTTTTTCATCTTTCATTTCATTTAAAACTATATTATAATTCACATCTCCAATTAATTTAAAGTACGTTAGATAAATAAACGATTCATTATATAATAAATAAATAAAATTCTACGAAGATTAAGCAAAATAAATTTTTTCACGAAAGAATCATTATATTCTATCAATATCTACGAATTTAAAACTTTCCATCCATGTATATTATATATTCATATATATATAATTATATTTTATAATTACGTAGTTATATATTCTTATTTTATAAAAATGTAAATATAAACTATATATATATATATAATTTCACTATCTATTTAATTATTATTATTACTCGAAAAAAAAACAAATTAAATACTTACACGTATATAGCCCCAAAAAAAATGAATATCTTTTATATTCACAAAAAAATATGATATATTTGTAATAAAATCGAAAAGACAACTTTGTCCTCAATAACACATGGATCACATAATCACAATAAACATTGATTATTGTTTATTTTTCCTTAGATATTAACAAATAACCCGTATCAATATAATTATAAATTAATATTCAATATTACACTTGAGCAAACACTGTTCTACATTAAATGCAGCAAAATAATGATATGTGTATTATTTGTACCTCAATCAATAATAATAAAACACATACACAATTAACATTTACAATAACCGTAAAGTATCTCCCATGTTAATCGAACTAATCACCGTCATCATCGAAATTAAAAACGTTGCTAAATTGATCATCTACGATCGCCATGTTAGATTTTCGTTAGATCCGAATTATTTTCTTTATTATATTCTTCGCAATTTTCTTCATCTTTCTCTCTCTCCCTCTCTCTCTTATATTCTCTATCTCGTTAAAAAAAAAAAAAAGAAGAATAAATGACGAGTAAGGAATAAAAAAAAATTCAGGTAACAATATAGGATATGATATATAAAAGATAGAAATAAATTATGTAAGAATTAGAAAATTATTTAAACGCGTGGGTCCGGAAACTTTTTCGACCGTTATCGACAACGACAAAGCAGAAAGAAGAATCGTGGCATACTGGAGGGAAGAGAATCGTGAATCCCGCCGAAGGTGTTGAAGGCACCACCTACACCTCATCGTCTAAAACGCGCCTGCGTCTTTCATTTTCTTTTTCTCCTCTTCATCCTTCGCGGGTTCTAAACGAAAACCAAGATCTACAGCGTATCCCTTTTTTTTCTTCTTCTACAAAAATATAATTATATAATGAAATTATTTTCATATATTATAACAATAGTAATATTTTTGATATTCCAAAATATATAATATATTAAATTGAATTTTGTAAGAATTTTTCTTCGAATACGAAAATATAATAATGAATTGTTATAATTCATTTGAATAATCTATAGTATTTTTTATTAAATATTATGACATTATTTATTTTAGTTGGAATTAACTGAAAACATTTTGAGATATATATTGGGGATTAGTTTAAAATAATTATTTTTAAAATCATTTTTATATATATATAAAACATTATTATTTTTTTTGTATTAAATATTGTAACATTACTTATTGGCTGATCTAATGTTTTTACACATTGATAGAAATATTTAATTTACATCTTTATTTTACGTATCGTAGGTAACATAGATACTTATTAGTGTTGTGAAATATACGTTTTATATTGATTAACAAAAAATTTAATTAATTTTTATCGGAACGTTACGTTTATTTAATTTTTTTCTCCTTCTACAATATAAAAATAAGCAAAAGTATCTAGATTTAGAATTTTTTTATTTCCGTTTTTATATGTTATATTACGCAACTTTAAATGATAATCACGAAATAGAGCGAAACATATACGAATTGACATTCACAATTCTGTTTCGATGATCATCGTTTTTAGTAAAAAGATTGACGGTATGCTTCATCAAATATCTGCCTTAATGGATTAACTCGCAATCGAAAAAATATTGATAGAAATGTTATTGTGACATATGACTTTTTCAAATTTAATCGATATATAAGTACATATACGTATAATAATGACGATATTCTTAATATTTATATATCATATCTTTTTATAAGCTGTAAATCCAATATCACATACACAACACAATAAAAATTTAAAATATTAATTATTTTATCTCAATTAAATATTACTTTTATAATAAAAAAAAATTCTATAAATAAAAACAATCGACTGTACCATACGAGGTAAACCACACCGCAACAAGATTCAATATTTATAATATAATAACATATAGACGCGTTAACGAGTTGTATCGTCACTTAGGCAATATGAACTTAATAGCTTTACCATCTAATGTCTGTAATAATTTGCGGTATATATTTTTGAAAAAAGAAAATTCCAATTAATTAAAAACTTTATTCGATTACAATACCCCACACACATTTAAACGATAAACAATTATTCATTGTTAAAAACGTCAATCAAATAAATGTTTGTTTATACAGTCTCGTAATAATAAAAAAAAGTTGAATTTATTTTAAATTCCTCCATAGATCGTTAAAATTTCGTTTGAAATCACGTTCAACAAATAAATTAAAATCTAACGTGAATTGCATTGTAAATTTTTCGCAAAACAATTTTCAATACTCTCTATACGTAAGAGAAATAAAAGTGGAAAGTTAGAAATTCACAAATAAATGTCTATCTTATTATTTCGATATATCTCATCGTCCCCAACGTCGATGGCAAAAACCAATCTTGAAACTACGTCAACTCTAACCCTCCTCGTTTCTATACTTCGTCAACTCTTTTCAAAGTTCTTTCTCTTATTCCGATTCTCTTACTGTTCTTAACTGAATTCATAGAAAATTCGCAATTCTATAGAATGCTCTTTACGATTTGTATCTAACAATCATTTTAATAATGACAAAGCGTCTATTCTTTTCGTAATTGTTTTAAAAAAAAAAAAAAAGCACATATTATATACGATTATACGTATATAAATATACAATAAAAATTGGACGTTTAATTTGATCGAACGATTAATTCCGATGAAATATTTTAATCTATTTAATTATACTTTCCATTTTATTCTTTCCAATTACTCGTAGTTCTTTCGATAAATACTGGTTACATCAATAAAATGACAACAAAACAATCTGTCACGTGGAAATTAATCAAACAATGAGAATCAGAGTGGAAGTTCATCTTCGATGTTGGAGATCACACGTTATTGGCATGCAAGATCACCAGATATGTCATTATTCCCGAAGCTATCTATAAAAGTCAAAGTAATACATTTATCGATTGTGAATGAGAAAATAATTAGATATATGTATATATATGGGTGTATGTATAGGAGAGAATAGGGGTCGAGGGGGAGGGGGAAAGAGGAAAGAGGAAGACTTAGTTAAATTAACCTTCTCAGTCTTTTATCGTCTTACCGAAAGAAGAAGAGACAGATCGATACGAATCATACCAGCGGCAGCAAAAAAATAGACTTTCCTTAGTTGAAAATATGCAGCAGCCTCGATGTTATCCTATAATTACGAGAAGCAAATCGATACGGTTTCAGAAAGAGAGAGAGAGAGAGAGAGAGAGAGAAAATAACGAAAACAGAAACGTCTTGAAGAAGAAACGCTTTGATCAAAATAGCTCTTCGTTGTAATTATTTGTTTACAATTAGATAATAAGAAAGTAAGATAATTAAGGAGTAAACAAATAATACATTGAATAAGAACGGTCTTGAAAATTCAAACTTGAAAGATCTTTGATAACATTCTTTTGATAACTTTAACATTATAACAGACGTTGTTTGAGAAAGAACAGAATCAAATTTTACAATAGTTCTCACCTGTGTGAAATTTCGTTTTCCAATAACGGATGAGAGAGGTGAAAAGGCTATTTTTCCAACCTCATTTGCCTGAAAAGATCAAAAGGAAACACAACAACATATTATCATATGCAAATTGTAAGAAAACTTTCTTTTGTAATTTACAACACAGTTAACGCTGTATATATATATATAATTTACCTGAGATGCAGTAGCATGACAAATCGCTATGATCAAAAATAAATTGCCAACGCAAGCAGAAATTAACAAGGATTCTCGTACAAGTAATAAAGTCGGCAATACATCCCGTCCATTGATTGTGTAAAGTCTTGAAAGAGTATTAAAAGACATACTGACGATCCAAAAGAAAAGTGAAGCTGCATAAACCGAATTAACTGTTTGAGTAGCGTTAGATAAACAACAATGTAACCACCATATTTCTTCCAAACGAAAATTCATTCTCGCTTGATCCACCACCATGATCTTTCCATCTGCAATATTAAATAATAAACATTAACAAAGTTTTGTGCTATATAACTTAAAAAATAAAAATATATTCAATTTAAATATAAAAATATTCTATTTCAATTTTTTGTCATTCATTTATTTACCGCTATACGAAATCCCATTGTAATTTGCATATATGTATATGTTACCGGCAATGTATGAACTATGAGAGTTATTAAATACTTTCCTTAGCATTCTATAGAATTTTACCCATTCTATTAGACAAAGTATGTGTTGTTTTTTATTATGAACAAAATTATAATGCAATAAGAAAAAATTGATTGCATTCAAGTATTGTTATACACTGTATGTATCTTTTATTATTGTCAGGATACATGTATGCACATATATAATTGGAAATACTTGTACAATAGACTTACGGTATAAAGTAACGGTATTTCATAATTTTATCCTGACGATAATTTAATAAAGAGTCGTTTCAAATGAGTTGTTAATTGAAATTTATTGTTACATGGAGAATAGTAACAAATACGAACTACAATTAAAGTTTAAAGTGAAACATCTACTTTATTACACATTATCTTGTATATAAAATCGAATAACCATGGAAAATATCAAATAAACTTAACAAAAGGGTGAAACTTAGATCGTTAATGAAACTAATGTCTAGCACATTAACTCTTCGTTGACGAAACTTGATATATATCGATGTTACGAGTGTAGGACATTAAAGGGTGCAATCGATTACATGTCAACCTAGAAACGAGCTTGGAAGCTTTCTTTGAACTCGAGGAAAACGATAGCACTCGACTGGTTATCGTGTAAGTGGAATCCAGATGGTATTGGTATGTATATATGTATTTGTTTGTATGTACTTATGAAAAAAAAACAAAAAGAAAAATGGAAATTTGTAAATGAGAAAAAACAAACAAGAAATAAGAAAGCAAGAGAAAAAAATCTCATATTCTCATTCGATATTTTAAATTGACCATAATTAGCCCTATACACGTTGAAATATGTTGCGATATATACATGCATCTCTATTCCGAAATTTCATGATAGATATTGAAATATATTTATTTAGTTAGAATCAACATCAAAAGTAACTTTCATCTGGAAATGTACGGAATAAGCTAAAAAACCATTAAATAACAATATATATATATATATAATGTATGTAACTTTATCAAATTTCTCTAATTTTGATTTTATAGTGTTAATCGATTTGACAAATATGCGAGTCATATAAATACCGATAATTTAAACAGTAAACTAAGCCCAACAAATTTATTTTATAATTTATTTTTTAATATATAAATATATAATTGTAATATAAAATCAATCTTAAAATCAATGCTTTCTTTTTTGTGGCTTGATATAAATAATTGTATTAATATATAATAAATGTTAACAATTTGGTCATAATTATATATATATATAAATATAATTCAGGAAACTGATGCAAGTTTCATACGTCGCAATATATTTCAACGTGTATAGGAAACCTTAACACGTGATAAATGAGAGAAGTTAATAAACTAACAGAGAATATTCTCGATAAAAGATAAAAAAAAAAAAAAAACTTTACAGGAAATGAACTTACCTTCAGGAAGTAATAGTATCTCACAGAGCCTTCGAAACCTTTGATAGAGGACGAAGGACAACCCAACAAATTTCAGTAGCTGCATTGATATCGCCGCGTTCACCAACCCATAAGTAATTCCATTAAACATCGGGGCAGATTCTTCGCAACTGTGCACATACATACACGTACACCCACACACATATATATTCACTATAATTTCTTCCTTTTGATTTCGTGTTCTAGCTTATTTAATAAAGAAAAAAAGAATAGAGAAAATATAATAAAAATACACACGATTCAGAAAATAAAAAAATATTACACTATAAGTTAAAAGTGTTAATATATACGTCTATCTAATAAAATTTATTACAAATACAGAAATAAAAATAGAAAATAACTCGTTGTAATATAAAAGAGTAACAAAATACGTACAAGAAAAAAGATATATTGTAATAGATTATTAAACAAATGCATTGTCACAACTGTTAATCAATATTCACGATGAATTTATATATCTATATTTATTTCTGTGTATTAATTTTATCTTTTATATATCATACGACCTAACGTTGTAGATTAACGCGCGAATGAAAGTAAAAAATAATTACAAAAAAAAAAGAATGAACAAAAAAGAAATAAAGAAAGAAAGAAAAAATATGATGTTGCTAGTAATTCCCAAAGCATGAAACGTCATGGAGCATCAAAATATCTTAAGAAAAGGATTTCCCGAGGATCTTACCAGTAGCTTGTATATCCAACGGCAAACCAAACCAAGAAAGTAATTAAGACTAAAGCTTGACATTTGCGACGTGCATTATTGCTTTTAGTTGGACGTTCATTAAATCTGGTAGTGCGATCGAAGTTTCGTAATTGGGCAAAGGCAGCACGAATTTTCCCATTCCAGACAATCGAGAGAATAGCATCAGTGAAAAGACAAATGTAAGATAAACTTGTTCTCGCAAGAGTCAACAAAAAACTCTTGTATTCGACGTCAGTATCAATAATTATTAAATAAAGACCGATGATACAGGTACTCAAATATACGGACATCCACAAAAACGTATATATCATGCCACGTTTAGTCACTAAAATATCTTCATCGGTTATAACGTGTGGTCCACATCCAAAAAGTCTCGATGCTTGTAGAAAAGGTTTTATGTCACGAGTCAATCCTACCATTCTTCCAGATTCAACAGAGCTCTCTCTTACGAAATGTATTCTGAAAAATTCATATAATAAGATAATAATTCCCCAATATGCTCTTGAATAATAATAACAGAAATAAAAGTTTAGTAAAACTATTAGTACGATAAATGAGTAGTTTCTAATACGCTATTAGACCAGAAATGAAGTTATTAGCACTTAACTCTTAACATGTTTTCTCTTCTATTGATCTCCCCAAACAAAACGATTATATCTTTTTTATGTATATTGTATAGTAATTTATAAATAATATAAAAAAAAAAAAATAAAGATAAAAAGATATGAAATATAGGCGTATAATAGCGAATTTATTATTAATAAATTATAGGTAAAATATATACATATATTTTATTACACGTTCTATTAACGATCATACATATATATGAACTTTATGATCATATTAATAAAAATCCAAATAGAACAAAATTCTGAAACTTCAATACAGATAAGAAGTACTGTAAGCCGGAAGTAAATCCGCGATCATGTTTTTTTTTTTCAAATGTACTCGAGTCCATCGTTGGACATCGTCGAGATTAATGAAAATTCGAGCTTGATAAGAAACATTGCGAATACCATATAGACACGTACAACAAACAATTAGAATGATTTACGAGTAGGAAGATCGAACACCGTTCTTTTCTTTCATCCGATCGTATTTCTTTCGTCGTTAACGCGTAATGTTACTAAATTAAGGGGCTGTAGGAGTTTGAACAGCCGTGAAAGTGCTCATGTATTTTTTATTGAAAATAATCGCGAAAATAAATTTGAAATTATTAGCTCATATTATTTCTTTTCTTTTTCATTTTCTTTCTTCTCCCCTTTTTTCTTTTATATATATATATATTACAACAATAATTTTTACAGTACTGAAATGCAGAGGATAATGAAACGTGTCCGGGATCCAGTGCATTCGAGTTAAGCCCTCTTTTCTGGTATGAATAAATGGTAGCCATTTTTCAGGTTGCAGTGATGTCCTGAAAAAAAAAAATAAATCTTCGAGAATACTATATCTTCCCAATAAAAATTTAATTTTTTCACAAAGTTTCAAAATTAACGTTGTAGAAATGCATCGGTTAGATATAGAAGATCAAGAAATCAATTGGAAAAGTAACAAAAGTAAAAATTGAATGAATGTTTTAATGTAACTTTAAACCAGAAAAATGTGCTATTGATCAATGTTACCTTTATGAAATGATTCTCTTTCCTTTCTTCCTGTTTTCTTGATTGAACTTTTACACTTGTGGAGAAGAATGTAACTTCACAATTACAAATTCCATGCATATTCAACGTAATATATTATCATTCAGAGTTTGAAAAATAATATTTAAACAATTACGTAGTAATATAAATCAATCTCGGAATAAAATGTTCAAACTCCTACATGTAAATTTAGTTAATGGTACGATCACTCTCTTTCGACGACGCGAAGACTACTACTACAAAACTAGAACTACCTATTGCTCTACACCTTGGATATAGTGAAGCTTCCTTCACCCATCATATAACCTTTCTAGCAAAACAGTTTCAAAAATATCACGTTTCTCGGTCTACCTCGAGGACGACTTTGTCTTTTCCAAACGGGGTTGGATAAATAATATGGGCGAGCGTTGAAGGGTCGAAACGATGAAACACTTTGAAATCTATGATACGAATCTTGAATCAAATAAATATGTACATACGTATCTGGAATAACAAAACGAGGAAGGTCTCAATAACCAATAACGAAGGTTTTTATCATCTATAAAGGGACAACTACAAAGTCGAAGGATAATGCTATGAAAATATAAAGATAAAAATGTCAAGGGAAACAGCAGCTGTTGATCGTAAATTGTCACTATGTAAAAATAATGTTTCTTTTCGAAGCAATTACAATTACAAGTGGCACGCGATATTTATACTTATAAAATACTCGTTACATCTCAACCTTGACCCATCTCTAATTTTATCATTCTTCGATTATCACAAAATTTACACTAATTGCAAAATGTTCAATACAATACACATTTTTTTTTTATTTATTTAAAAATTACAAGAAATGGAATGATTACGTTCATTTTTTGTTATTTTTTATCATTGTTAACGTTATACTGGAAGGTGACTTTATAACGACTTGGCGAATAATTTAAAATGCAAGATCTAATAATAAATACTTTTACTTGATACATGGACGAATAATCACATCGAGATCATCACATGTTTGATAAATTTCTTCGGAACAATATTGTCATAACGCATACACCTCAAATTACTTACCTTCATTTAAAAGATCACGTTAAAGATATCTTTTATGATGAATAGGTAAATGCGTACGCATTAAGCATAAAATTAATGAATTGATCGAATAGAAGATTAAAAAAAACAACACTTTCGAAAAATTAAAGTATATTAGAATTATTAGAAATTAATATAGTCATTTTTAAAACGCAATAATATTATTTAAATTATTACTTACGTTTATATAATTTGAAATTTCAAATTATGTACATATACCGCGCCGGATAAAAACAAAGCACGTAATTGGTTTGTACTCCTTGAATCTACCAATCATCTTACAGCGCCACGTAGCACTAACCTAACGTATAACAGCACCAAAAGGAATACGTAACAAAAACTAAATCAGTTAACTATACTAAAATATAACAAAAAACATATGCCATAAGGTTGATAAAATAAATGTGTTATGTGTAGCACTATCATTATATCACTTGATGATTAGAATCGTTTAAAGGGCCAATGGGATCCTTTGAAAATTAGTGACGTTTTCGTAATTGACAGTAAGAACGATTGGGGGCGTTTGTTGAGCCATTGCACCATACAATACCATTGGATTGTTCGCTGGTGCATGTCCGCGTCGGGAAAGAAAAAACATTGTTTTGAAGTTGTATAAGGTGAGAAGTCATTAGGTGAAAAATGACGTCCCGTCTTGAGAAAGAACGTGCCAAACAAATTCAAGACAAATGTCAAAACCTCTTAAATCAAATGTTAAGAGACGAGGACAACAAGTACTGTGTTGACTGCGATGCAAAAGGTTCGTTTGTCGTCAAGAATTTCTCCAGAAAATATTTTACGAATTAACGACCCGAAATCCTTTTTCCTTTGACAGTTTTTTCTTTCATTTCGTTAATCAATGAATTCTTATCAATCTAATGACGTTTTTATTACCGAAATCATCGATTTCGTTAGTTTCCTTCGACCTAATTCCGCGTTCGCTTTTTCAAGACGAATTATGGATTTTTAATTTCTTCCCTACAAACTTACTGATTGACAGTAATAATGCGATAATGTCACATCAAATTATCTTGACGTAGTAATCGAAAAAAGTTTTTATTTATTCTTATTAAGATTATAGTCCAATTGGTATTATATTTTTTTTTTAATGTTACCTACTCATTTTGACATCTATCAAAATTATTGTGACATTGTCAGTTTAGCACATACACACGCGCGCGCATGCACACACAACATATTTTTTTTGATTCTAGAAAGATATTACATGAATCTAATGATCAATTTTATATTCTTCTTTATATACTTTCTATATTTTTGTTTTCCTTAACTAATTAAAATATATTGAAATTATCACAATGTCTTTATACTATATTACAATAAAATTAGAAATGTGTGTGCATTGTCATTTGTATTTTTCCAGGGCCAAGATGGGCCAGTTGGAACTTAGGTATATTTTTATGTATTCGTTGTGCTGGAATACATAGAAATCTTGGAGTTCATATAAGCAAAGTTAAATCTGTTAACTTAGATACATGGACACCCGAGCAAGTTGTGGTATGCTTATAATTTTTATTTTCTAATATAAATCTTTTACAAAATTATTTATTGCAAGTAACTTGTATATAACTCTTGCATCTATTTTCTTAAATTTGTTTTTTTAAGTCCTTTAATAAAAAGTATAATAAGTATATTTTTAAATGTATATTTTCTTTACAATAATAACTTAACTCTTTTCGTGAAACTTAACACATTCGCTACTAGTGTCACATATTTAACACACCAATTTTCATTGAAAGTTCAGCGCCACAAATTTGTAATGATAATCAATGTGAAAAATAAATTTTGGAAAAATAAATTTCGTCTCCTGTGGTAATGAACATGTTAATAACAGACATATGTATATAATATGTTATGTGAAAAACTGAAATTGGAGAATGTCAAGAAACATATGGTCGCTTGTCAACATATACCAAATACGTCAGTGAAAGACCAAATAATTGGGTTTATTCTTATATATTAATATTTCGGACATACATCAAGCAACTCTGTGAATTTTAAAATTCTCCAATTTCGATCTTTCACGATAACATAATACTCTCAAATAACAAAAGAATTAAATGTAAACAAAACTTGTGTCTATTATTATAACATTTAAAGTGTTCAAATTTATTACATTTTTAATTTCTAATTTGTAATTTCTATTTTAACAGAGTTTACAACAAATGGGAAATTCACGAGCACGTGCAGTCTACGAAGCTAATCTTCCAGATAGTTTTCGGAGACCTCAAACGGATTGCAGTTTAGAAAGTTTTATACGCGCGAAATATGAACATAAAAAATATATTGCAAGGGAATGGGTACCGCCTCCTTTACCAAAGGTAAAATATAATAGATATATTTAAATAATAACAGACATCTTTTTATTTAAATATAAATAATAAAAAATAGGTATTTTTTATTGATACATATAAAACTAGAAATAACGAAGTATTTTCTTAGTTCTTTTTTTAACATTTTATTATCACAAATAGGTAAATTGGGATAAGGAACTTGAGGAAGAAGCAGAAAAGCAACGCAAACGAAAAAAAGAAGGATCAAAATCCAGCACCAATCAAGCTGTACTGCCACCTGTAAAAAAACCAGAAGTAGTACCACAGCTACCAAAACCATTAAGTTCTGTCAGTCCAAAATTAGGAAGAACAAGTAACACTGCAACACTAGATCTATTAGGCCTTGGTAAGTTAGTTTATTTAATAAAATGCATATACAATATTTGTTAAAATTTTTATCTTTAGATGCTCCAGCTACCAATCAACCAAGTGCAAATGGATCTGGAGATGATATCTTTTCCTCATTTTTATCTGCACCACCAACATCAACATCCACGACTGATAATAATACTACAAGTGAAGCAACAACAAATAAAAGCGAGGAAGAAAACTTCTTCGACCAGCCAGTTCCGTTATCTCAAGAAAAAAGTAAAATGACTAAAGACAGTATTTTAGCATTATATGGTACACCAAACCCTCAACAACAACAAATATATGGAGTTTCTGGTACTGTAAAATTCTTTTAAATTTACATATATAGGGTGATTCACTAACTCTTGCCACCAAGATAGCTCCGAAAGTATGATAATAGCAAAAAAGATTATAGAACAAAAGTTACATGAAAAATTCTGAGCTATCTTGGTGGCAAGAGTTAGTGAATATCACCCTGTATATATTATATTTTTTATATTAAAAATAATATATAATTTAATCTTCAAACTACTTTATTCTAGGTGGTATGTACAATCAACAATCTTTACAATACAAGCAACAAGTTCCAGGTGTAGTTGCTTATGGCCAACAACAAAGCAGTTTTCAAAATCCACAAAGTTCATTCAATCAATTAAATCATATGCCAACTCAAATGACTGTACCAAGTCAAATACCAATCAATCAAACTCAAATTACACAAAATCCTTCTTCAATAGGAGGAGTAGTAACTAATCCTTTAGGAAGTTGTGTACATATGAGTCAAATTAATCGAATGAATGGTGTACCAAACACTGGTGTTGCAATTCAGTCTCAAATGGTATCCAAATAAAATAATAACTTATGCACTGTATATTAAATAACACAATATAATTAATATATACTTTATCATAGATGATGCAATTAGGACAAACTAATAATGGATGGAGCGGTATGTTGACGCAAAATATTCAACCAGCACCTGGAAACAACCCATTTTTTAATTTAGCGGCTCAACAACAACAATCTACAGCAGCTTTTGTTTCTCAAGTACATACAGATTATAAATAATCTATAATATTTAAAAAGAAAAAGAAATTATTTAATTATGTAATATTACAGTTGCCGCAGCAAATGTCACAGATGTCTTTAAGTGGAATGAATTTTTCAACTACTGCAGGAAAATCAAATAATACTGCATTACCTGGACAAACTCTTTCTACTAACTTATGGCAGTAAAAATTATGGTGGATATGATTAGTTGATTGACAATTTCATTCAGTGTTATATATTAGTGTCAACTGTTTGTTACCCAGCAAATTATATTTCCATATTAGAGATCGGAAATTTTGTTGGGAAATAACGGAATGAAGACACAAATAAAAAACACTACTCGAGTATTAAATAATGTGAAAAACAATCCCTGTATGAAAAAAGTACTGCGAGTCACTATATTTTTCTTCAGAAGCTTTATCAACTTCTAGTATTGTTGAAAGTACAGGAGATAAAAATAAAGGTAAACGTTAGACTGATTATGAAGAGTTATTCATGCTGTTTGAAACATGTGTAGTTAACTAAGTAATTATATTGTAAAATTGAACATTTTAATAATTGGGACTTAGTTTTTATGCTTCAGGGTCCACTCTTGATATAAAAAAAAATGCATCCAAATAAATAAGTACAAGTATTTGCGGTACAATAAATGTACTGTAAGATGTAAATTATATCAGATATGACTTGAAATTATTTTTTCCAATATTTCTTTAAATGCTAAATTCTCTGAAATGAATAATGCATTTATTATACATCGAAATACTTGAAACAAAATAATTATTGCCTAAATAGTTATAACTATATGGTCAACTTAAAGTTTTTTATATTTTTTTTGTGTATGCAGAATACAAAGGTTGAAAATTTAATTATGTCCAATGTGTACATTTTCACCTTTTTTCTCTCTATATATATTATAATATTGAATTTTATTTTAATATTTCATGGTTCGCCAAAGTTATTATATTAGAACCAAACTTTAAATTAAAATGACAAATTATAAAATATCATAATTGATATTTAAAATGCAGAAAAGTAGTGCAATGTCTATGAGAAAGAATATATTGTGTATAAATGGTTTCTTTCTAAAAAAAATACTTGTTCTTTTATTATAATAATACATTATAAACATAATATATATGTTAGTTTCAAATTAAGTCAAATATTTTTACAGGTATTACTATTTTATAGTAAAAGTAATAATTTATATAAACTAAATGCCATATATATTCATGACAGTAAATCTTTTCAAGCTTATTTTTGCATAATAAAAAATATACTCTAATATTCGATAATAAGTCACGTGAATAATATTCATTATATTCATACTTTCACACACAACATATACAGGATAACTGATATAACTAAGTAAGAGGTAATTCTACGTGAAAAAATAAGTCGGAAATATAAAATAAAATTTTTTTATTTGTGATTTTGTTTTCGAAAAAAATAACTTTTAAATACTGTTTAAATAATAGATATAAGTGTTATATATAGTTGTTCCTATAAATTTCATTATCTTGAAAAGTTATTTATTTTTAACAAGAAATAACAATACGCAATGCAATTCAATATTCAAAACATTAAAAATTAAAAATGAAATTATGTTGTGTTATAAAAAGGAAAATTGCAAAAAATCTATAGATATTATAATCCAATGTAAAACCAAGAATATGTTAATAACACAAAATTATATATAAATAAAAATAAAAATTAATTATTCTCAAATTTTAATAAAATTTTATATAATTCTTTAGCTAAATTTTTAAATACTATATTACTTACATTTAAAAAAGAAAATAATATTTATTCTATAAAAAGAGAGATGTATTTTACTTAAATGCAATTAAAAATGATTGTCAACGTTTCTTATACACCAATCAGAACGCCGTAATACATGTATGTTACTATTGGTTAGAATCGTTTCATAAGAATAAAGCTGTAGGTTTTAAACGGAAACTTCCATCTTAACTACATAGTCAAATAGCTCTTCCTCTTTCTTGAAACGCTTTCACGGTAATACACGAGGCACAAGCTGCTGTTACTATTTTATAAAGCATTTTCAAGTTAATCCATTAAACACGTGGTATTAAACATGGACAAACCAGTCGTATTAGCCCGTGTAATTAAAGTATTGGGTCGTACTGGTTCACAAGGACAGTGTACGCAAGTAAAAGTTGAGTTCCTGGGTGAACAAAATAGACAAATCATCAGAAATGTAAAAGGGCCGGTACGTGAGGGCGATCTCCTAACCTTGCTGGAATCTGAGAGAGAAGCAAGAAGACTACGATAAAGCATTCTATCTTTATACTATATTAAAAAGATTACCAAATATGAAATCACATCATTCCAATACTCCTTTTGAAGTGGATTATTAATCTTACTGTCACTGGAAAAAATCTAATTGTAATTACCACTGGAAAGAAATAGATCAACAAGATGGATCAATCTAACTTTATGTTCAACTACATTCATACTATGAATTCTGTAATAAATCTTATCTGGTAATCATCACAATATAAAGTGTTTTTATTTTTGTTTCTTATTTTTAATGTCTAACATATAAGGTTACTAAGTTACATAGACAAAAAAGATATGTTATTACACATGACGATGTCTATAATATATTTTATTCTATAATAATATCAAAGTGAGCTAATGTATTATTTTGACCAAATGAAAAGAAAACAATTTTTCTTTTAGAAAGAATATTCATTGCTCATAATTAAAAAATAAATAACTATATAATTTATTAAATATAATAGTGTGTGTATTTACAGTGTTAAAATCAAAATTCTTTTACAAATATATACAAGTACATTCAAATTATACAAAACGATAGAAATAACATTTGTAAAAACTACTCTTATAACATAAGAAATCGTAACTTTTAAAAAAATAAACAAGTATATTCATCTTCTCATAATCTTATATTCAAATGATAATACTATTTTGTGAAGAAAATATATACTGTTATATCCTTCTACGTTTTAATGGTGGTGTATCACGTGGACTGGAAGAAGCTTTCGATGAACTATCCACACTTTGTCTAGTTGGTCTCTTCGGACCTCTTTTTAAGCTTTCACGACTTGAATCAGAATCCTTGCGTTCTTTTTTTACATTTGATGCTTAAAATAGAAAATAATATATACATGATAAGATCGAGAAAAATATTTTAAAATTCAAATTTAAATCTTGAGAATAGTTCAAAAAATACCAATTTCTTCCATTTCATCCTTCCCTTTAGACCTGCCTTTAGAAAGTTTATGTTCCTTCCTTGAATCTTTCATATCTCTTAGTTTATCTTTTTTTAAATCTATTTCTTTAACATATTTCTTTATATCTTCCTTTTTCTTTTCAAGATCTTTGGATCCTTTCATATCGCGTAGCATAGCTTCTTTCTTAAATGACTCCCTTATATCTTTTTCTTTTTTTATTTCTTTATATTTATTATCTTTTTGTTCTTTGAATTTGCTTTCTTGCTCTTCCTTTTTCCTCAATTTTAATGACCCTAAATATTCTGATTCAGGAAGTGAAAAATCCATTTCGTGACTTGGAAATGGCAAATCTTCCATATCATCCTATTTATATTAAAAGAAATTCAATGCACAAAATTAATATCAATAAGTTAGAATTAAATATTCTAATATAACATTTACAAAATTATATTTATAAAATACTACAACTTACTAGAGCCATAAGATCATACATTGATTCTAAATGGTCCCAAATTGCTTTTAATGAAACATTTTTATGAATAGCACCACGAAATTTTTCCCTTATACATATCATGTGAAAATATTTATTGATACCTACAAAATAAAAAGTATACAAATGAAGATATAGAATTGTTATCAGATTTTAATCTTACTGTAATATGATAAAAAGAAAAGATTCGCACGTAAATACAAATTATAAGATTACAATAATAAAACGGCTAAGGTTAAGACCATAGACAAGTAAAATATAATCTTTGACGTAACGAGCATAACCTCAATTTATTTATTTGTATTTACCAACTGGTTTATGACCATTCATAGCGAAGAAAAGATTAATTTCATTTTCTATATTCCATTCTATATCTTCAGTAGATTCTGCAGATTTTTCTTTAACAGCCATTGTAAAAATAATCCAAATTAAATTACTAAATTCACTTCTCAAATACGTAATACACAATTTGAGACGCCATTGATTTTATTGTAATATTATGGGTAATACTAAAGAAAATCTATGGGTAATGAAATCATTGCTGAATACAAAATGTTAATATTCATATTCCGTTGAATAAACTATTTTTATGATTTTTTAAGATTTATAGTGTTTTATATTTTTATAACATTTTAACAAACACGTGTTTCCATGATGCGCGTGTAAATGATCAAAACTGATTGGTTATGAATTTATCAATGTGGCAATAATATGTCATAAGAACTTTTCTGTCTTAGCACGTGAAAACATTGTTTATAAAATATTCTAAACTATGTACGTGTAATAATTGGAAAACTATTATTTGTTTGTCACGCATATATATATTGTCTTATTATTGCATTTCTTGGTATGTACTTAGTTTTTCATTTTTAATGATAAACATAAATGTATTTTTTCTTAGAGAAAAATTTCTATAATTATTTCTTTGGAAAAAGCAACAATACTTGTTTTATTTCTTACTTACACTTTACTACAAATGTATATTGTATCAGCAGAATTATGTGATATTTTTTATATTTTATTTTGCATTTCAGGTAATGCTTATTTACTAAAAATTTTAATGTCTTCTACATTTTTTATTAAATTAACATTATTGAAAATATTGTGTTAATTATATATATATATATATATAAATATTTACATTAATAAAATATATTTAAAGATTATAAATGTTAAAATAAATAGTAAACATACATAGATAATCGATATACATTCGACAATATGGAGAAAAATATAGATGAAATATGTAATGCCATTGATAAACTTTTTTTACGTAAATTGGAATTAATCGAGGAAAAAGTTTCTACTAATGTTCAAATGGAATTACTACTTCGTTCTGGACATATAGAATTAGCTAAGGCAAGATATATCAGTGGTAAAGAAAACATTAGTATTCTACAAATTCCTGTTCATATGAAGAATATATCATCTCTATTTGAACTTGAGTCTAAGTTTACAGAAAAATCTGATGATAAAACACCTTCTTTCGACATTAGTCTAAGAAAAGAAAATGAATTCAAAGAAGATATTCAAAATCCTATAAAATGGTTTGGTGTGTTAGTTCCACGAAATTTAAGAACTGCCCAAAAATATTTCCAAGAATCAGTGTACCTTGCTACAAAAGTAGCAAATATACATTGCGAATTAGATTCTATTGCAAATAAATTAAAAGCTTTGTATCTTTTGAAAAATGCATTTTCTAAACAAACAGAATAATGCTATTGAAGATAAGTGCATACATTGTTTAATATGATTTAATCATTATTTTATCAATATATACACAATCTATTTTATATTTAAACAATATTAATAATGTAACCTTAAAAATAGTAAAAATATAATTACTTATTTAATTTGAATCACAAAAAATATGCATTTCAAATATCACACTAATTAAAAGTTAACATCTATTAGATATTCATTTCTTACATATTCTAATAGGTGTAATTACATTTATTTTTATAGTTATATATATAACGTATAATAATTAAAATTATTATGTAAATTTAATTTCAAAGAGAATACTGCTAAATTTTTCACAAAATACAAATAACGTTATTTATAATCCTTAATTATATCTTCATCACAAGATAAACAAGCCAACAGCATTAATCATTATTAACTTGGTGAATAGGAAATTGTAAACTGTAAAATTTATTTTTTATCGTATTAAATTAATTATTTCTTTTGAATTTACATGTTTTTTTTAATTTTAAAATATATATATATACTGATACTTATTATTAATTTATAAATTATATCTAATTCAGTCGTCTATTTCTGATGAATCTCCACCCATTGATTTCCAAAAAGCAGTAACTAATTGCTCTGCTGCTATCCGTCTTTCATTTGTAGGCAAAGAAGCTGCATGTTCTTTCATTGCCATTAATTGTACAAATAATTCACCAAAGTCTGCATCTTCACCACCCATAATGCCATCTATAAAATATTTATTCAGTATTCTAATTTAATTATATTATAATTATATACATTATAAAAAATAAATTAGAATAATTATAGACATATTACCAAGAACACTTTCCACATTAAGGTATTCCGATGGATTATGAGTTAATTGAATATTTTCTAATTTCTTTTCTACTTGATCTAAATTTGATTCTTTTTCATCAACATTAGAAGGTTTTCCTATAAGAATTATAAATATATTATTTATTTTTATTATTATTTTTGTTTGGGCAAAATGTTTAGTTGGATAACGCATATGATAACTTAAAAAATAAGATATATTACTAAATTAAGAAATATTTAAATTTAACAAGTTTAACAAGAAAATATAACAAAAATAAAGCAAACAAATGAACAATTAAAATTTAATATTCAATTGCATAGAACTACGTTACCAACTTTTAATAACAGATTATAAAATGACGTTAAACTACGTCACCGGTATTCAACTAAAGAACTTAAGATGACATAACATTATATTACCAGTTTCCAATTTGTTAATATACATATTTTTATGAATACATATGTATCAACATTAAATGTACCTTTTAATACAATATTTGGCCATGTATGCGCATGTAAAGCTTCAATGATTCTTTCAATTCCATATGTATTATGTTCGAAGTCATATTCTAAATTTTCTATGGAATCTAACTGTTGCAGTTCAACCAATTCAAATTTTTTACTTATGCACCATGCAATTACTGTAATGCGTTACAAAAACAAATATTAAACTGTATCAATGGAATTAAAAGTAATTTTATGCACTCTTACTTTTATCTTTAACATCCATATTTGATATTACATTACATGTAAGTAATAGTACATCGGCTTTAGAAAGAGAAGAGATTAAGGATGACCATTGATCTAAATTTCTTTCTGCATTATCCTAAGAAAATCAAGTCATTTTTATAATTTTATAGATCCTATAAAGTGCCATGAAAACTTAATGTCTTACAGCTTGTGGATCATGATACATAACCAATGCTTCTATTCCTTCTGTTGGTATGTTGATATGTGGATTTTCTGTTACACATAATAATATCTGTGACGTATAATATTTATTGTTGACATCCCATAAATAGTATTCTATATCGCCTTGACTTGATTTATTTTTCCCTCCTATTTCTATATTAAATTAACGTTAGAAATAAAGTTATGCCATATTAAAAAACAAAACAAAACATAAAAAGAACTAATAATATATAAATATGTATATATATACACATTACTTACTTTTAGCAATTTCAGTAGCTTTACCATACACTGTACTTATGATTAAAATACGTGGAAGATCCATCTTTTGCAATATATATATATTACTTTACTAAATGACTTATTTGAATAAGTCAAAATATTAGTCAAATAATAATCTACTACTTTCAGTATAAAATATACTTGGATACTTTATAAAATATTTTTTTAATAGTACAATGTTAATGTTTATTCATAAATCATTTAAACTTTTATTTATATCATAAAATTTATAATATAGTTATATTAAACATTTGATTGATTTATTTATAAATTAATTCAATCATGATCTTGCATATAAAGGCGGTATATTATGAATATACACGAAATTCATTAAACTATTATTAGAATCAGAAAGCTTTCTTTATTTCCTATATACAAGTCAAAAATAACCCTAGTTAGAAATATGTTAAAAGTTGTACTTTAAAAATTGTTACTTTTAATTTTATTATTTATATATTATACTTGTTTTCAATTAATAGTACTTCATTTCTAAATAATATTTATCTATAAATTTTAAATATAAATTATCTTTATTTTGTAAGCAGAAAGTTGTTTTGCTAGCTTTGATTTAACATCTGTGACAATATATGCAATACCAAAAATATGTAATAGTAATCTACTATACATTACAAATCACTTTGAGGGAACACTAGCGACACTAACGTCGAGAAGAATCTAAATATGTCGAACGCATCTAATGGGTATTGGCATTCTTGTTGATTAATTTGCAGTAATTATTATATCTAGTGCTCAATTGAATTGTTTCGTGTAGTGATAGTTCAAATGAATTTTTCAACTTTTTTTATAAATTCGAAAATTATATCTTACATATGATATTGTATAATTTTATATTGTGATATACATATACACACACACATAAAAAAGATATATATCAACCGTCTTTTATATTTTGATTGTTTGAGAAAAGGAAATTACATGAAATATTGTATATTAATGCGAACAAAGTTCTTAATGATATAGTGACTTTGATGTTATTAAGATTGTGATCATGATTGGAAGAAAAGAAACCAACATATAGCAGCATAGACGTTTTTTTTCAATATTTAGCATAATATTTTTGGATTTTTAGTATTTTTATCTACGTATACGTAAGTAGATCACGATATAATATTAATAACGTTACAATATAATACTTTATATATTAAACGTTATTAATATATATTACATTATATATTAAAGCCAATGTTATTTAATACGTCTATATAGCAGATTATTTGATAATAGATTTTATTATTTTTGTGAATGAGAGTATTTGGATTTTATCGCATACATTATATATTTCCTTCGTCATATAATTGTTGTTGATATATATAATTTGTTATATATATAAACAATCAAAAATTTATGATATACATGAAGTGTTTAATTTAAAATTATTTTTCTTTGCAGTACTATTATACAACTCGTACCAGAATATTTATACAAGATCTAAGTTTCCAAACCAAACATGACGGAGGACATGTTAGGTACAGATATCTGCCGGGTTTGCCGGTCAGAAGGTTTCGCAGATAGACCTCTTTTCCATCCATGTATTTGCACTGGTAGTATTAAATGGATTCACCAAGAATGTTTAGTGCAGTGGATGCGATATTCCCGGAAAGAATATTGTGAACTTTGTGGATACCGTTTTTCATTTACACCCATATATAGTCCAGATATGCCACGACGCTTACCATTAAGAGATGTTGTTGGTGGTTTGTTTTCAAGTATTATTACAGCTGTTAAATACTGGCTACATTATACTTTGGTAGCTATAGCTTGGCTTGGAGTTGTTCCATTAACAGCTTGCCGAACATATAGAGCTCTCTTCAGTGGACCTTTTGATTTAGTTAGAGTAAGAAATATTTGTTCTATTATATATATATATATATATATATATATATATATATATATAATCTATATTGAAAAAAATATCTTTTAACATTAATGTCATAATTTGAACAACTAATTTTTATATTTCAATTTTAGATAATGTCACTACCAATGGATATACTATCTACAGAAAACATATCATCAGATGTGTTTCATGGTTGCTTTGTAGTAACTTGTACATTATTTGCATTTATTGGTTTGGTATGGTTACGAGAACAAATCTTACATGCTGGTGGTCCAGATTGGTTAGAAAGAGATAATATTCAATTACCTCCAATTGATAATCCAGCACCAGCAGTAGCTGTAGTAGCAGCTCAACAAATCCAAGAACAACAGAATCCAAACCAACCAGAAGAAGCTCAAGATAATAATAATGTACCACCTTTTGTTGACGATCCACTTGTACCTCAGGAAGGCGAACCCAATCATGAAGGTAATTTAATTATTTTAGAATTTATATATGAATAAATAAATTTGAGAATAAATTTGTCAAGAATATTATGATTTCTTTTAGGTGTAGCAAATGTAGAAGCTAATATAGCACATCCTCTATATCATGAACTAGGGGATAATCCAATAAATGATGCAAGAATGGAAGAAATAGAAGGTTTAGGAAGAGACATAGAACCACCAATCCCTCATAGGGAAGAATTGAATGTTGATGCTGAACATCCTAATCCTGCAGTTGGTGATGGTTGGAGAGGTCAAGTACAAGGTCAAGCCCAAGGAGAAGCAGAGGAAGCTAATTGGAACCCTATGGACTGGGATAGACCAGCAGAAGAATTAACTTGGGAACGTCTGTTAGGATTGGATGGTTCACTTGTATTTTTAGAACATGTCTTCTGGGTTGTATCTTTAAATACACTATTTATTATGGTAAGTTCTTTTGATATTTTATTATTTGCACAATATTTTTTTAATGCTAAATTTAAGAATATTTATCGTCATTATGGTTTTATTACTTTAATTAAAATTCTATATAATTCCAGGTATTTGCTTTCTGTCCATATCATATTGGGCATTTTGCTATAGCAGGATTAGGATTACAAGAACATGCTGCAGCTTCTCATTTTGAAGGTTTAGTAACTACATTGTGTGGTTATTGTGTCATTGGAGTGTGTTTAGTCGTTTGTCACACTCTTGCAGCTTTATTAGGTTTTCAACGATCTCAGAGAATTCTTGGACTCTGTTATGTTATAGTAAAAGTTTCTCTACTATCGGTAGTTGAAATTGGTGTGCTTCCATTAGTTTGTGGATGGTGGCTGGACATATGTTCATTAGCAATGTTTGACGCAACACTACGAGATAGAGAAGCGTCTTTCAGCCTTGCTCCTGGAACTTCTATGTTTATTCACTGGTTATTAGGAATGGTTTACATATATTATTTTGCATCGTTTATACTACTTTTACGAGAAGTTTTGCGACCTGGAGTACTTTGGTTTTTGAGAAATTTAAATGATCCTGATTTTTCTCCAATACAAGAAATGATACATCTTCCAATTTTGAGACATGTACGAAGACTTGTTGCATCTGCAATCATTTTTGGTACAGCTATTTTATTAATGTTGTGGTTACCAATAAAATTATTGAGATGGGCTTGGCCAGGATTTTTGCCATATACAGTCACTGTTCAAAGTGAAGCTCAGGTAAAATTAATCTTATCAAAAATACATCATATATATTAATCTATTTATATTAATATTATTCAAATAAAATATTCCATATTTAAAATTAGGTGAGCGAGTTGTCCTTGGAACTACTTTTACTACAAGTCATCCTTCCTGCACTCTTGGAACAATCTCATACACGCACATGGTTAAAAGCCCTTATAAGAGGATGGTGTCGAGTTGTTGCATGGATGTTAGATCTTCAATCATATTTATTAGGCGATCAAGTAGAGGAACCAGGCCCAGCAGTTATCGAGGAACCACAACATCCAGATTTGGGAGCAGCTCATCAGGCACTAATGCAAAGAGAAAATCCAACTAGTTTCCAACCATATACTAGACCACGATGGTTTCCTGCTCGCTTGATTGGTCTTCTATGTTGTGTTTGCATTTCACTCGTTATAGCTAGTTTAATTGCTATGACTCTTCCCGCTTGGTTAGGAAGAAGAGTAATGGCATTATGGATGGTCGGAGCACCTGCGCCATCGCCACCTGTATTGCCACCTACATTAACTGGTTCTGGTAAACTTAGATTTATTTTTATAACTATTATTTAATATAAAATAGTGTCAAATATCTATATATATGATTTTTGTTAAAAAAATATTTACTACTTCCAGATGGAGATGAAAGTATGACTGCTTTGTTCGGAAGAGTACACGAAGTATATACAGTTGCCTGTGGAACGTATGTATGTTGGGCTGCAGTACGAGGTTTGGCATTAGCTTTTTCGTGGTTACCACGTGGTCGTAGGGCCATCCTTGATAAAGTAAAGCACTGGGTTATTTTGGGATTGAAAGCTTCAGTTGCATCTATTTTGCTCGTTGGGGTTATTCCACTATTATTTGGTCTTCTTCTTGAATTAGTTGTTATCGTTCCATTGCGGGTGCCTTTAGAACAAAATCCTGTTCTTTTTATATGGCAAGACTGGGCTTTGGGTGTTCTATATACTAAAATAGCAACCGCTCTTACTATGATGGGTCCTGATTGGAGAATACGTTTAGCAATTGAAAGAGCATATAATGAAGGAATAAGAGAAATGGATTTAAAATTTGTAATTACAGAATTAGCAGCCCCAGTTATATGTTGTTTTGGCCTTGCCCTTGCTGTTCCTTATGCTGTGGCTTATGGAATAGTGCCACTATTTGTTACCAATCTCCAAACACAAATACTTATTGCTAGACGTTTGTACCCTTTCCTACTCCTAGTAAGTTTGGTTTGTATAGTCATTTACTTTCAAATACGTCAATTTAAAAAATTATATGAACATATTAAAAATGACAAGTATCTCGTGGGTCAGAGACTTGTAAATTATGAACACCGTAATAAACCACAATCCCAGCAATCACAAAGATCAAGCTAACGTCATCAGTAAATATTCTTGTATTATTAGGGTGAAAGGAGTCTTAGGATTAGCTTCATGTACATTCTTTAACATGTTTAATTATGATGAATTATAAGTTAAGTAAACGATGCTTTAATTCTTATTATTATTATTTATTAATGTAAGCGATACTCAATAAATCAAAAAGATTGTTATTTAAATGTATCGCTTTTGAGTTTGATGCATATATTACTAAATTTTATATCTTGAAATAAATTACACTGACAAATTGCTATTATACTATACAATGAATTTGAAACAATGTTTTATTTTGAATGTTGATTTGAAATAAGCGGATAAATGAAAATAAAGTACAGTATAACATTTTTCATTTCTAAAATGTATTAAATGATTTATCATGGGTCTTTATAGATTATAATAACAAATTTACAAGTTAAGTATAATTATAATTAAATTAGGTTATCAAATCAAACCTATTTTTAACTATTCCTTGTTTACCTGTATTTTGTGAGAAAATTAAATCAAAAGAGTAAAATATTTTCACAAAACAAATATGTATAAGCTAATAAAATGAAGTATTATTATTACAAATTTATCTCTTTCACATCATATCTTTTTATAAATTTTAAAAATAATTATATTGTGTTATGTGCGAAACATTTCTTTATTTAAATAATTATCAGGATTTTAATTTAAATAGTATTAAATCGGAAATTTTGAAGAAATGTTGGATTATACAATAAATAAATAATTTTTTCTTATATATATATATAAAAATATACAGTAATCCCTCCATTTACGTGAATTATTTTAACATGCTTGATCTACCAGAGCTCATATATCACCACAATGTGTTATGTAAAAATAAATTCGAGGATTTTACAGAGCAATTTATTTCGTAAATGATTTTTCTACTCCGTTAAGAGCTAAATATATATTTGAGAATGTGGAATAAATCCTTATTTTAAATGAATTTTCATGGTTCCATTTATGCACTGTTTTTGTCGAAACAATTACCCATAAATGAAGGGATTACTATATATATTAATTTGTAGTTAACGCATACAGTTACTAACAATGAAATTCGCATTGTTTCGGTCAGAAGAGAAGAAAAATGATTGATCGATCATTTTTTATCTTCTCGATAAAATCTTTATCCTTTTTGATGATCGACGATTGCACCAACTTTTAAAAATCGGGATAAGGCCCTGTAGTAATTGTCACGAAAGAATAACAAGGACTAACGTCGTTGCAATAATGACTCATATTTATTTAGATTTAGAAATCAAGAATTAATAATAATAAAAAAAACTTTACAAAAATATACGCATGTGTTCATATATATAATTTTCTTTTTTGATAAATTTATATTATCATAAATAAAATTGGAACGTCAGACCATATTCGGAATATGTTTAATTATTTATGGATGCTTGTGATTTTTATATTTTTGCAATCTTAACGATCTCTAAATTTGTTTATAAGTTTATTTATATTCTTATGCAATTTTTGAATGTAATTTTAAACGAGTTTTACTATCTAAAAATAAGAGAAAGATCATTATTTTTCCAAAATAAATATACTTACTTATTTTCTTTTCTTTTTATCTTCTTTTAGTATGAGAAAACAATTTTTTCTAAATAATGTTTAAATAATTCAAACGTCCAAATAAATTTCAAAACAAAAAATACATAACTCAAATTAAATTCGTGATCACCGACTAAATTAAAATATTAGATTTCATTGATCAGATTGAAAATTCAATGGAATTCAAGTTCTTCATAAAAAGAATAGAAAAAAATAAATTAAAAAACAAAAAGAAAAACAATTTGCATTCTTCCATTTATTTATTTAAAAACAAAAAAATCACTTCTATCATAAAATTATTGCTAAACATGAACTAACTCTTTTATTTGCATTGTCGTACAATTTTAAATAACTTAAACGATTTCCTTTGGATATCATAACATTTGAAATTCTCTTGTTTAAAAAAACCAGAGTATGTCTTTTTTGTGTATATATAATTATAATAATATCAGAACAATTTCATGATTACTTCGTACTTCATATCTTTATTTTTTTGTCAAACATGATTATAATCCGTCATTAACTGTTTTCTTCACCGAGGAACATAAGCATCAAAATTTATATATATATTTTTATCATGTGTAGACAGGTTTGTTTATTAGTTTTTGTATTGTGTAGCATGTGTACGCGTTTATATATTTTAATTATATTTATATATATATCAGTTTCTCATAAAGTGTATACGTATGTGTGTGGTTCGCAATCCTATGGTGGTGGTCGCGCAACTAAATTTGAATTGCAGAAATTTGAGCAAAATTAAACAATTTTTGGACGCGCAACGACCGAAAATAATTTAAAAACCAGTTTAGTAACACTATACGTATAAAATTATCTATGAATTTACGTCACCAATTAGAAAGTGTTGATAAGTCCTGATATACAAAATAAAAATAAAAAATGTAATTCACATACTTGTGCGTAATGTTTATTAATCGATTACACTTTTGTTATATGCGTGTGTATACGCGCGCGCGCGCGTTTATGTATGTATGCATTTATGTATTCGCTTTCATGCTGTTGTTAAATGTACAAAATATTGTTTAAAGACTGCAATTTATTCTATATGAATATAAATTGATTCATCATCATTATGGTAGATAATTAACGCACATAAAAATACTTAGAAAAGTTTTCATTCGTTTAAAATGAGAGAAAAGATAGCAGTAAGAGAATCTTTTCTATCCGTTAATTAATGCACAGGCTACACAAGAATGATTTAGAAAAACATTTATAATCGTTAATATCACTTGCAATTAACAATTTTGATTATTACTGATATTCAATGATTAAAATATTTTGTTTAGTTTATTTCGAAGTAACGTTATCTCTTTATTAAGACGTGTTTTATTATTTTAAAACGATCGGAATTTATATTTACGCATCAATACGTGTTAATTAACAAATTTTTTAGATATTTGAAAAAAGAATAAATATAATTTCGTTTTTTTTCTTCAACGTAATATGTGCATATACATCTCATATTGTGTACTACCTATGTTTGTATTTAAATCTATAAAAATATATTAGAAGAAATTTGTATCGACGAGAAGCCATGTTTCAGTTTCTGTTTTTTTTATTTTTATACTTTTTTAACTTATATAAATTAATTGTTCATCGTTTAAACAATAATGATGAAAGCATATTAAACAAAAGTAATCGTTAGAAAACTAAAATTTTAAAAAAACTTATTCGTTCGCGACGAGTTCTTGCGCAAGAACAATTTTTAATAATTATAAAAAAAATGTTTCTCTCTCTCTCTCTTGCACTATATTTTTTTATTTTTTGGAGAAGAATTTTTCATTCATATATCGAACCATGTAGAGTACATAAAAGCATTTTACAAATCGTATTTAAATAACAACCTTGGATTCAACCAATGGAACATGATTTAAGATTGTAGAAATTTTTTTCGTTTGTTCTTTGTATTTTAGTTTAAATAATAAGCGCGTTATCGGTATTATATATATTTTGCAATTAGATAAGATATTTAATAGTGTATCTAAAAGAAGTGTTATTTTTTATAAATTTAATCGTTATCTTCGTATAAAGACTCATACAATGATTAAACAAGAGATTTATATATATATATATATATATATATATATATAATGAACCAAATTAAAAATGAATATTACCAAATAAATTTTCAGTAACTCATAGAAAATCAGGAAATATATAGATAAATAATTGTATAATATATATTCAGAAGCCGATAAAAATTTTCATTGATCATATATAATAACAGCAATATTTACAATTGAATTAAATCTAATTAAACTTTTGTAAGATATATATTTTTCTGTAGTTAAAATTTTTTTCTTTTTCATGAGAACTTTCTTCCATAATAATTAATCAATTATTAACATTAATCTCGCCGAGGAACGATATAATTGAATCCTGTTATATTCGAACAAAATAAACGCAACAGAAGACAATGAGGAAAACAATTGATTATCTTACAGAAAATATTTCAAAGTGCAAGTTTATCTAACGTTTGTAATATTTATTATTTTTCATTTTACAAAAAGGAAAATAAAAATTTGGAGAAAAATAAATGCATCATTTCAAATGATTAGAATTTTGAATGATCAAATAAATCGATATCAAACGACGTTAAAACGGAAATATTAAAGAATTTAAAAACTCATTGTGATAACAATAATACAAGAATAAAAAAAAAGAAAATTCTCATGTAATAATCTCAATTAAATTCCGAACGTTTCTTGTTAATATATAGAAGATGGAACATGTAATTGTGCATGCATATGTTTACATGTGTACTTGTTTTGTTTGTGTAGTAGACGGGAGTGCAGGGAGGAGCGTCTTATTTGGATCTTTATCAGAATATAATGTGCAAAGATTTAACGAGGCGGGTATCGATTGAATAAATTCGGTCTGTTTTTGTAAAGCTACTATTACATGATTTTATAAATACACAACTCCGATTACTTTCGTCGTTAATCCGTTTGATGATGATAAGGCGCATATGTCCATGAGGAACAATGTTTTAATGTTATTCTCAAACATATGATCTCAATTAAAATATTACATACGTTGGTTGTAGATATTGCTAACAGACTGAAAGCAGCGCACACTTTTTTTTTCTTTTCTTTTTTTTTTTTGTTACAGTTGAAGCAATCGATTCGTTTCAGGCGCGGCAAAGTTATATATATATACATATATAAAAATTGATCTTGCAAATAGAGTAGTCCTCTCGATGTAGTTGTTATATCCATTCATTTTTGTTGTTACACCAGGTCACAGGAAGTACAATAATTAAGTCGTCATCGTCAACGTCATCGTCGTTGCGTCGTCGTCGTCGTCGTCGTCGTCGATCCAAGAATTGCATAAAATTCATGATGATGATTATTTTTTTTTTTTAGAGTTTCGAAAGATAAATTGTTATAATCCATATATCAATATAATAATAATTCATGTGTTTTCTTCTTCATGACACAGAAAATATGTATAATATCGTTTCGTGTCTTTCGTTTGCAGTAGTCTCTCTTCACTTCTCTTCTTTTCTCTTTTCTTCTTTCCTTTTTGTTTTGAAATAACCGTCGTATACAAAGCTTTTTGTTCTCAAATTTTTCTTTCACCTCTTTTTTCCTTTTTCTTTCTTTCTTTTTCTTTTTCTACGGCAATATTAAAATCGCACGTTCATTAATAACTAGCTGTATGAACGAATAGTACATTTCACACATTTTCAATAAGGTGGGGGAGGGGGAGAAAGGATTGTATTTTCTTTGTTTTTCTTTTAGATACACTCGAGTCTTCCTTCTTACTATACAATCGTATAAATTATATGAGTGGCTGCCTAATCTCAAATCATCTTATTCTTCTCCGTTTTCTTCTTTTTTCTTTTTCTTCTTCATCGTCTTCATCTTCTCTCTGGTACGATGAACATTTTAATTGTAAATCTTAATGGCCTTTTCGAGGTAGTTGATACGTGAGCGCTTAGGCGCTTTGTTGACGTGTTCCAGACCGAGCCAAGGCCTATGTGGCGATGCGCCTGCGTTTAAAAATGGATAAACTACAATATTTATTTTTAATCAGAGTTAATTTGAAACGAGTGTGTTCCAAAAGCAAACAAAACTTCAACATGCAGCATTACAATTGTTATTTATATCAATTTGTTTACATAATTTAATGAAAGAATAGATTACTGAAACTTCTGTATGTGTACGTACAGTGACTCACGAAAGTATTTAAACATTTGCCATGATATATTTTATTAATTACAATAAGTATATTATAGAACACTTACTTACATATTATTAATATTGGATGGAGGACTCTCTAGATTATACAGGTATAGTTTCAAGCAAATCGAAATATATATACAATAGTCATGATTTATTTCTTACAAACGTAACGATTGCTGAAGCCACAAAAGTATTTGGACAGATAATTCTTATGCCTTTAATATTTAGTAGAACCACCTTTAGCACGAATAACATCTTATAAGCGATTATGCATACTCTTTACTAAATTTTTCGTAATACTCGGTGATATGGAACTCTGTACTCCATCCAATATTAATAATATGTAGGTAAGTGTTCTATAATGTACTTATTATAATTAATAAAATATATCATGGCAAATGTTCAAATATTTTCGTGAGTCACTGTATATAATTTTAAAGATTATCATAAAATTATATGTAAAGAAAAATGTACACTTACTATTTTGACTCAGATGAGTTTGAAAATCGGCGATGTCGATGCAACTATCCGGGGATTCGGTAATGAATTGTGGTTTGCCCATCGTAACCACCGCGAACTTAAACTTCAAAGTTTTTTTATGAATTCTCATAAAAGATCAAACGAAATTAGATTAGGATGCCTACCTTTTCGAATTCCTTTTCTTGTACACCAAGTTTCTTCAATAATCTTTCCTTCATCTTTGGAAATGGTTCACCCTAGAAGATAACATTATCAATCAAAATATCTATCATTTTAATGAATGCACTTTCTAATTCAACTTAAAATAAAAAAAAAAAAAAAAAATAGAAAATAGAAATCATTTGAATATTATAAAGAATGCTTACGTGTTTGATTTTAAAGAAGAATGGTATACCAAACGTTGAGAAAACGTCTTTGTGAAAATGCGCAACTGGAACTAACATTTCATCGTCCGCAAGATTGAGCTCGTCAGTTGGTATTTCTTCTATCCTGTACATTTTAGCGCCCGATATGTTTAAGGTATCTAAAAGTACGTCGTCTCTAGGACCGGGAAACAATTTATTACAGGTGATTTCTAATATCCTTAATTTTCCTGAGCCATTTTCAGATAATTCCACTTGTTTCTTAGCCTCTTCCAGTAAGGTAGCGACAGTTCCGTTTTTATTTGGGTAAAGTATTATCTCTTTTTCCTCTTTTAAAGATGGCCCAACCCATATACATTTGAATTGCTTTTTATTTTCAAGTTCGTTAACTCTAATACTAAGCTGCTGGTAAAATAATTTCTTTACTTTAGGTTTACCGTATGAAAACAATTCTTTAAGATTGCCCTCAAAATTACATTTCAATGCAGATCCAGGAGAATCCTTGTAACTATAATTAAGCATAACATGTATATATGATTTCTATGTAATATATATTGAGAGTCACGCGTGTATATTCGCACACATACACTGTTATATAAAGAGCTTTGAAAAGGTTTTACCTTTGACACCTAAAGAATTGTAAAAGATATGGGTCCGTGCCTACGCGTTGCGCTACTGCATTAGCCATTTGATCGTATGACATTCTTAATGAAAGCTCCATTGTAAAGCCAGGATCATTCGGAATAGTTTTATCGCAAAATGTAACTTCTACCCTGGAAAATAGGTCCCTGAAAATATCAATAATGTGTTAATAAATGTTCTTTTGTATATTCCTTTCATATATAGGGTCTCAGATGATTTTTTGTACAAACGTTATGAGTATATTCTACATTCAAAAATAAGAAAAATGATTCTATAAACATTTAAAGCTTTATTCAAAAATATTTTATACTTACTTAAAATATTCTTTGCAAGTTGGAAGGTCATATTTTTTATTATCTCCTTCCTTCTGAAATACTATAATATCACCGTCCATTAACTCCTCGAGTACTTTCTCCAAAGGATCCAGCAAGTTTTCTATTTTTTCAACTAAGTTTGGTTTTATTTCTTCATATAAAGCTAGTTCTGTGTTCGGTGGAAATCCAGCCCTTTCATTTAAAATTGGTATGAGTTCCACTGTACAAAACCGTCATAATAATTATTTTCCACTATTACATAAAAATAAATAGGTTATATTAAAAAGGATATTAAAAGTAATAATGAAAGAGAAAGACAGAGAAAAAGATATATAAATATTACAAAAAAATATAATTGTTAAATGTTTTTTACGTTCTCTCATTTAGAAACTATAATTTATATCAATATCTGTACCAATTATAACTATAAAAATTAATACATATATAAAACAGTTTGAGAAATATACATTCATATATTAATTAATATAATCGTATTTTATATGATAAATATAAACTTACGAACTCTTGCAACCACAGGCATATAATGATGACCACAATAATGAATTTTCTTATTTTTGGGATCATATAGTTTAAAAAACAATAAAACATCAGTGTCCTTATCAAACGGTGGTAATGCTGTCAATTCTGAATCCGGAGGGACGAGTTCTACAAATACGTTCCAAGGATTCGCATTATCCGCACAATCGTACAATGATTTTTGGAGATCTGCTTCTGGCTCGATCAACGTTGGTCTGCAGGTTTGATTCGTACGTATACTAAACGGCCAAACGCGAATCTGTTCTATCGGATATCTCTGCAGAAAGAATTGAAATATCATATAAACTTGTTTAAACGCATGCACATACACACATACGTATGAGTTGCAGGATCTTAATGAAATTATAGCTTGCAGGAAACTTAAAAGTCTACCGTAATTTACTTCATTTCATTCAAATTTAAAACAAAAGTTTATGCGTTTATTATATATAGAAAAAGTTAATTGAAATGAAACTGAAATAGAACATCTTGTATTCTTTTTTAATGAAAAGATAAATAATAATAATAATATATGCACATATATTTAATATGCATTAGAAATAATTTAAAATAAAATAACATTAATTAAATTGCATATCATAATTAATTAGTGTTTACAAAGTGTTTCACGCCTAAATAATATTTGGAATAAGCACTTACCAAACTATCACTTAGAAGTTCAAGAAACTCGTGGACAGTTCCCTGCTTACGTACGCGAAATATACGAAATGATGCGTGCTCCGGGTCGTATAGATCATTTCCTTGGTGACCATCGAAGCTATCCTCAAGAAGAACGTTAATTGTCATATATAAGGGTGCTTCTGATCTCTCCTTTCTTCGTATTTGTTCCAGCCTCTTCTCCTCTTGAAGTCTCTCCACCAGCTAGACCAACAAAATTAAAATTATCTATATGCAAAGAATGTTTGGATTCATCTCACTTTTCTTTTATTTTTTTGTCTCATTTTTTTCCTTCTTAAACGTTCTTTTTTTTATTTACTTTTTTGGAAATTCTAAATATTTTGCTTCTTTCTTGTAATTTTGACAAGAATATCATATAAGGAATTAATGGATTAATCGTCATACTTTTGAAATTCGAAATTAAGCAACATTCCAAACATCAAAAGGATGAATTACGTTTGATCATTTACATAATTTTAATTTTGTTCATCAGCCGCAATATATAGACTACCAAGTTAAACATTTACATTATGAGAATTATTCAGTGGGGAGCGATGGACTTACTTAAGTCTGATATATACACACATGCAATATATAAATATAAATATTAAATATTAATAATTTACTCGATAATCAACTTTTCCACGACATTTTCTTTCATTTATGCATTCAAATGCTTAAACCAATTCGACTGAATCATAGAAAGCAAGACATGTTAACATTCCTTTTTAGGATATGTACATATCAGATCTTTCTATGTTAAAGCAAATATTTATTAAAGAAATGAATTGATATTAACAATTCAAGTAAAATAAAAAAATAATAATAATAATAATAATGTCGATGATGATGATGAAAAAAAATCAAATCAAATGAATAGGCCATCACTCAAGCCGAATAATAGCAAAGATGTAATGTCTAACTATAGTAGTGTGGAGATGCTATATTGAAACAAGATTTGTCGAATAAATGCTCAGAGTTATGCCTGAACATTACACATCGTTTTTTCTATTGGTGAACAGATATTGAAACGGTGTAAATAACTAACGTAAATTCAAACTGTCAATTTTTCTAGCATCTAACAGTTTATTCGTTATTTTTTTCATTTTTATATATAAAATAGTAAGTATAGCATTTTAAAGATATTCCACGATTATATCTACCATAACGTATCTCTATATTATTGATGATAGTTTGCCTCTTCTTTCTTTCTTTCTATTTTAATATTATGTAACAACAAATAAATAGATAAGCATCTGTTAAGAAACATACTCACTATTAACATTGAGAGAATTTAATGATTAACGAGTTGTTGTTATTATTGTTTTTTTTTTGTTATTTCTTTCTCTTGTTGTTATTTTTATTGAATTCGGACTTTATCGCGCAGCACTAAATTCTTGATTCATTATTTATAATAAATAGTAAATATTGATTCAAGAAAATGAGCAAAAAATGTAAATATTATAAATCACATTACTCCTCACTCACCAAACAATCCTTCTTTTTTTTTTTTTTTTTTTTTAAATAACGAATACAATGTAGAAGACGTAAAAAGGAAGCCAATGGTGCCAAAAATACCAGATGTTTTTTCTCTCTGTTTTTTTTTGTTATTTTTTTTTAACCTGTCACTAAATATTATGTATTATTTTTCATTGCGTTTAAGTTATATTATAAATATATATATATATATATTATATACATATATATATAATATATATATGTAACTATTATCACTGCACTCGATTTAAGAGACTTTCTTTCTTCCCCCACTGTTATTATCTCCTTTACAATTATGCAAACATATCCAACTAAAATTGAAGATATGTGTGTGTGAGTGTGCAGTTTTCTCATTTGAAGCTTCCAACATGATACTACAATTACAATCATTAATTTCGAATATATTTTACAATGTTTATTACAATAAAATCATTTCAATAATCATTCGAAGGCTTGTCCCGGTATTTTACCCCAATAATCAGGCTTTTTAGATTAATTTGATTCTACTAAAAAAAGAGTCTTTGACAGCGACTAAAGTGCAACGCGTACCTTAGAATATTGACTCTTTTTTTTTTTTAATTATATGTTATTACTTTTTTGAATTCTAATAAAATCTATCAAAAATTTTTCTCATCTTTTTCTTACGTTTTTTTTTATATATAAAATTATCATTGATTCAGATTAAAAATAAAAATAAAAATTAGAAATAGAATATTATTCACACACGTCTCGATCGTCCGTACAGAAAAATCTTGGTTAAAAATAGTTTCGGAAGAAGAAAAAAGAGAGAGAAAGAGAGAGAAAGAGAGAAAGAGAAAGAAAGTGAGAAGAAAAAATCTTCTGAATCATACAAAACAAATCTCTATATAACATGATTTAGAATACATATTTTTGCAAAAAGAGTTTTTACAAATAACTTTATAGAGTAACTTTGATCTTGTATTATTACGCAACATCGTATGCTTTGTAATAGTAAATAATGCACAGGTAGCACCGTAAGTAAAAGTGCTACATATTATATTATGCAACAAATTATGCTTGTGTCTAATGGGAAAAATTTACACGATATTTACTTCCCGTTCTCATCAAGAGTATGTGATAAAAAGATAATTACAAATGCTTAAAAATATATATATGTATGTATGTATGTATGTATGTATGTATGTACGGACAACAAAGTATTAATTATTAATTGGATAAAATTGGCAAATCTCACTTTCTGATCAGTCCATGTATTTAAAAAGAATAAATAGTTAAAATTATTTTTTGCTACCTTTATATATATATAAAAAAAAATATAAAAAATAATAAAGAGAAGAAAAAAGAAAGAAAGAAAAAAAAATCAATGAAGTTATATCTAATTTTAAGTATATGCTGGTTTCATGATGTTTGGTTTGTTGCTTTCATACACTGTCATTTTTTTTCCTTTTTTTTTTTTTAGTAAATATATTAGAAGCAGACTTGATATAACTTTAAAAAGTCAGATCATTTGCCGGAAAGCAATGAATATAATTTACAAGTTGTTTCATCTAGTCATTTATCCCGTTTTCTGTAAGTTAAAAGTCATGAATACAGAGATTTGGGTTTCGTGGATTTTGCGTGCACGGACGAAGAGACGCAGTTTCTGTATGCGAGTCTTTAATTGTATCAGTTGCGTCTTTGTCGCGTTCAAGGTCGTTCATTTCCTGGGAAAGTTCTCTTTGAAGGACGTTTCTGACCTCTTGAGGTATATCCTCTTCTTTGACTTCTTGCAAGACGTTTTCCAACTCGGAGTTCCTTATATAAACCAGCATATATGCATTCGTACAATGCTTCACAGCCATAGACATGTCCTCGTCTTGACCACCGTAATTATGTTCAATGGCCTCTTGTTTTGTACACCGCGAGACGACATCATCATCAAATTTGCACCACTGATATGAACGAAAAGAAAAAGAATATGTTTTTCAACTTTTATGGCCAATCTTTTATCTGGTTTGTTAAAAATTATTTAAAAAAAATAACAACATTTCTATTCAATGTTGCTATCCATAAATCAATTTATTTGAAAACAAAATAGTAAATATAAAAGAAGAAACTTTTAACTTACCTTCCCATCTCCACTAGGATTAATAAATACGACATAATGACCGCCATGATTGTCCCCACTATGTACGAGAACTGCGTGCAAAGTATAATCTGCACTTCCTCTTGCAGGATCTTTATTTTGCAAGTATTTGTCGAGATTAATTTTTTCATAGAATTCAAACCTTCAAAAACGAACTCATTTAATTAATATCATCACATTTGTATTAGTTATTTACTTGTAATAATATCACTAACCTATCATTAAATTTAACTGAACAATCTGTAACCGGGTCATACTGAAATCGCATTAAATGTAAATGTAAGACAGGTGGGAACGATGAGAAAATAACACCTTTTTCTGCTTCTTGCAAACCATGCTCTCCCGCGTCATATTTGTTATCTCCATCAAGACTTTCAGTGCTCACATAATCGCTAAAAGATTCGTATACTGAAATGCAAATTATATGTTAATTTTAAGTAGAAAGAAATATGCTAAATAATAAAAATACAATCAATGAAGTGGTAATTTAAAATAAATAAAACATACTGTTTTTCTTTCCTTTTATATTCAATTGTATATCGTAAAAAGTTTCTTCTCTCGTAGACTTGTATTCTATATTCTTGCATTTGATAAAGGACATCATTTTTCCTTCAAATAATTTTGGCACTGTACCTTCTACACACGTACCTTTCATTTTGCTCTCTAATTTATCTAACAACTATCATACAATATTCAATTAATATCAATTTTCTCGATATTTCGCAAAAAGAGAATTAATACAATTTATTAAATTTCGATTGAATCTTACCACGCGTAAAAATTCTTGTACGTCGTGCTGCATAAAAGAATCCAACGTTTCCCATCCAAAACTTTTAGTCAACTTTTTTGTCCCAACAGGTTTGTCAGAAAATTGCAATTCATGAAAAACCCTCTGTAAAGCCAATGCTACACTTTTGCTGGAATCGTCGCTTTCAGTTGGCATTTTATACACTGCTTTACGTAGCTGAAAATTTGTATTATATATTATGTTACACGTGAAATTTATACATCATATCCGATCAAACTAAATATAATCAGTATTCAATATACCTGATTGGTGAAGTACAAGGTCTGAAGTAAAGAATTCATATAACATGTAGCTCCTTGATTTTTTAAACCTACATGTCCCGTATGTTTTTTACTGTCCCAACAAACACCGTGTGGTGCATCAGCTATTACATGAACCTAGATATTTAAAAATTAAAATTAAAAAAAAATACATTGGTTTTAAAGCGTGACTGATACATTAATAATATTCATATACTAACCTCCAGAGTTATAGAATCGTCTTTGATATAACCTTTATCTGGATCCAATACTTCTTGCCATGTCATAAAATGACTAAATCCCCAGTCATTCTCTCTACTATAGAAGAGATGTTGTATCTCTACGATATAAATATACATTTTATAATTAAATAATATTATAATACATTTAAAAAAGAAAAATAAATATTATTTATTAGCTTTTGTTATATTAATTGTCTTATACTTACTTCTACTAAAAGGTGGTTGTCCTTCTTTACAAGATAACAGTCGAAGTTCTGCCGTAGCAGAACAACTCCATGAAGTGGATTCACTCTCTCCATTACATTGTAAAAAAAAACCAAGTGATTTTTGTGACTGTCTTTCTTGAGTTGGACTAGATCTTGGCATCACCATTATTTTCCATGGTAAGTTACGAACAAAACAAGCGGGTGACAATTGAGATTCTTTCATTTTTGAAATAGTTTCAACTGTGTACCGAAACGTGGCTTCCGACCTTGCTTCATCTAATAAAGAAATAACTAAATTACAATTGAATTAAATTTCATATATTATAAGGAAATGAAAATAATTTCAGCTAACATTATAATCACATTAAATTGAAATAAACTCAAAAAGAGAGAGAACGACAAGAGTCTTATGCACGAATACAAAATATTATATTTTGAGCGTATACAAACATAACAAACCTTCCTCCATTTCTTGATCTTGTACTATACACGCTAATTCTTGTTCTCCATTAATAGGACGGCTCTCATTTGTATCCCCACCACCATCATTTGGTGTTTCTATAAATTGTAAGTGCAAGGTATAGTCTTATTAACTTTTAGCTTCCTTTATAATAGATAATAAAGCACTTATGATACTAATATCACAATATCTGAAAAATCTTAATTTTCCTTGTCAATTTCATATAACAAAGAACAGGGATTTAATTTAATAAATCAACGAGATGAAAATATCAAGAAGTAAGGTTATCTATAAACGAAAAGTATTCTTACTATTTCGCAAAGATATTTTAAGGATTTTGCTACATATTCCTGGAATATCTATTGTCGTAATAACAATGTACTTATAACAATAACATCGTTATGCAGCAAAATTATGTTACAAAAGAATCATTTCGTGCAATTTATCATACATTTCTTAAATCTTCAATATATGTAATCATGTTTAATTTTGCTATCTTCCATATTATTAGAAAATAATCAAACAATGATTTAAAACGAATAGTATAATATCAGCAATTATTTTATGCACATATATATATATATATATCTTTAAATTATTAATAAATATACTAAAACAACTATTACAGTGACGCAAAGAAAGAAAATAGATTAAATGGCTCTGATATAATAGTTTAGCGTAAAGCAACATCTGTTATTCTAAAATAAAATTATCTAATAATTCAACTATTAAACTACGATACTTTCTAAACAATATAAATTACTTTTATCTCCTTTAAGCTGATATGTTAAGCTGATATATCAAGCTATACTTAAATAAAAAAGAAAAGACAATGAGAAAAAATACCTTCGGTAAATTTAACAGTCATCCTGCAGTATAATATTTAACTGTTTCAAATAAAGATTGAATTCTCTGCAGTGATCAAACACAAATATTCGATTCGGTCAAGAAATGCAAATGAAAAAGAAACAGAAACATGTGTTCTTTAAACTCCTTATTCTTCAAATTCCGTTAGAACTAACTATTTCAAAGTTGATGGGTTCTTGGAGAAAAAAAGTTTACTAATAAACCCCCTCCGTTATAGCATCGTGGCAGAAAGAGAAAGTGAGAGAGAGAGAGAGAGGGAGAGAAAGAAAGAAGGAGAAGGAGAGAGAGAGAGAGAGAGAGAGTGAGAGAAAGAGGGTGAGGGTGAGGGAGAGAGAGAAAAGAAAGACAGAGAAAGAACGTGCATTCTTCCTTACAAATTGTATACATATCATATACATACATATATACAAGCGTATGAAAGGTAAAGAAAAAAGGACCTTAGAATAATTTTTAGAAAATTGTGTTAATATAAACGTGTCGTAGAAAATGAACGGATGTACATATTTTCAAAATGATGAACGCGAATGTTCCTCGACTTTCTCTGACCCCCGGGTATAGAAGAAAGAAGAAAAAAGAAAGAATAGAGAAGAGAGAAGAGAGAAGAGAAAAGAAAGAAAAGAAGAGAGTGAGAGAGATGGTAAGAGAAGAAAGGAGAAAGAGAGAGAGAGAGAGAGAGAGAGAGAGAGAGGGAGAGAGAGAGAAAGGGAGAGAAAGAGAAAAGGAAAGAAAGAAAAGGAACAAAAAATATCATGATCACAAATAGTTGTAAACGTGTTTTGATGTGTAAGTAACAAAGAGGTATGATAATATAACGCGTAGACGAGATTGAATCGCAAGAAAGAAAGAAAGAGAGAGAGAGAGAGAGAGAGAGAGAGAGAGAGAAAGAGAGAGAGAGAGAGAGAGAGAGAGAGAGCGAGCGTGTGTGTGTGTATGAGAGAGAGAGAGAGAAAGAGAGAGAGTAAGAGGAGAGTCGAGTCGAATAATAAAATAAAAAATGCTGCATATACATGTAAAAATATATCGGAAAACTACTTACCCTCTTGCGTGTCCATCTCCTCGACCTCGTTAACCTGAACCGGCGTCAGATTGAGCTGCTTAAGATTTTCCTGATCATTAACGTGGTTCATCGCGATGCCGATATTGATGGTCGTCTTGACTGCGCTAGGTACCTCGGAGGCGGGTACCGCCGTCGAGGTTATTTCCGCGGATACTTTGACCGGCGCTGCACCAGCGGTTAAGCTCCGTCTGCGAAGCTGCTGTTGTACAAGTATCTGCGTATTTTCGCGCGCGGGGTCGCTGCTCATCAGTTGCTGACGATGACGATGCTGCTGCTGCTGCTGTTGCTTTTGCTGTTGCTGCTGTTGATGATGATAATTATGGTGATAATAATGATGATGCTGCTGCTGCTGCTGTTGTAGCGGTGGCGGCGATGATGGTAGTAGAGGTGATGATTGCTGCTGTTGTTCTTCTCTTTTTTCTTCTTCTTCTTCTTGCTGTTGCTGCTGTTCGTTTTTCAATTCGATAGCAACTTGCAATCTATTCTGAATATTAGCGTCACTTGGACGACTTGAGAACGACGACACTACTTTAGCGCACGGCGAGGATTGATGATATTTGCTTGCAATTCGCCCAATTTCTGTTGCCATCAAATGCCCCCGTATTTTCGGGGGACGCCCACAACATATATTTGTTTAATTTAATTTTAACCCTTTGTGTACGTATATATATATATGTCTGTGTCGTCTGTCGTCTGTACGTATGTACGCGTGTTTATCTTCTTTAATCACGACGACGATCAGGTATTAAACACGAATGGCCACTTATTACAGGCAGTAGTATTTCTTCCTCTTCCTGCCTCGTCGTCCTCGTCGTCCTCGCCGTCGTGTCGTCGTAGTCGTCGTCGTTGTTAAAGCTTCGTTTATTCGTTGTTGTCGTCGCTGTAGTCGCTAGTAATGCTGCCAACGTCGTAGCAATGTTAGTCCATTTTTGTTGACTAGTTGTTTTATTATTATCCTTATCCCTTTTTGATTTTTCCAAAATGCAATATTTGCGGCTGGAATTAAGGGGTGGGGCGGGAATAGCGTAGATCGACTAACAAAACGATTTTCTTCAATGTGAAAATGCCGCGCGTGCGTTCTAATCTTAACGACATTAACTACAAATTATTCACGTTGATATAATACCTCCTCCTCTTTTTGGACTGCTATCTACTTCCTTCTATTACTCTTTTGCGTTCTTCTTTTTCCTTCTATTTCTTTCTTATTCTTCTTTATTCTTCTTTTCTTCCCCTTCCTCTTTCTCCGTTACTTCTTGGTCGTTGTGTCGTGCAACCAAAATGCGATATTATTAATCCGTATCGCTGGCGACGCTCACGCTTAAAAGCGGTCAACGGTTCTAGGTTTTTGATCTGTTTTCTTACTATGTTAGCCTATTAAATCGTATGGAGAAAGATATAGAATATATTTATGTATATGAGATTGGCATAGAAAGAAAAGACAGAGAAAGAGAAAGAGAAACAGATAAATAAATAAAGAAACAAGATATATAGAAAAGAGAGGAGAGAAAGAGAGACGATGAGTCGTTTCTTTTTCTCTTTTACATTTTCTACCTATCTCTCTCTTTTCCTTATTTTCTTTCTAATTCTTTTTCTCCCAAATTCGCCAAGATACACCTTTGCATGAAAATAAGCAAAATGGCAGCTAATAGTTACTACGTAGTAACTATTAGTTCCGTATATATGATTTTTTACATAAACATTTTCCCCCTTTTTATCTCTCAATCGATTCTCTTTTTCTATCTGTTTCTATTAATTGTTCTTTTTTTTAGCTCGTAAAATTGAATCTTTATATTTTGGATAAATAAAAACTCTCTTTCTTTCTAACTTTATTTCTTTTTCTTTCTAATGGAAGCACTCGTTGCACGCTTTAATGCAATTGACAGGATTACGATAAGATAAGAAAATATTTTTCAGGGTAATTGTAATGAACAATCAGAATGTTTTTTGTTTATATTTGTCTTCAATTAACGAATGTCTATTAGAAGTTCATAAAAATTACGATAAAAGTGATATAGAAAAGATATAATTTAGATAAAACTCAATTACATGTATATATTATTTATAAAAATAAAATTTCCCTAGTTTTTATGCGCTCCTATTGGCTGAAAGCGAGGGTACGTATCTACGAGCTAATACGAACATATGGCATTAGATTTATAAATTAAATTAAATGACATAAATATTACTCATTCTAAATATATAAAGGTATCTAATTAAAACGAAATGATTTACATGATTTGAATATTACTTTTATATGCTATACACCGAGTGCGCGCGCGCCGCGTGTTACTTTTTAATAAATACATACATAGATAGATGTGTGCATATAATTACACAGGTTTCACCCTTTCATCAAGGTCAACTACACTAATCCTATCAGAGCTTAAATAATTCAAGTTGGACTTACCGAGAAATTAATGTAATAATTGATCGAATATCGATTTCATTTAAATCCTATTCGATCAGTAGATGCAATAGGACAACGATTATTTTCATTTTCACTGAATTAAATTAGCATACGAAACTTGTTAAGGTTAATTAGTTTAACCTTAATATTTATAACAGTTCTTTTTTATTCAATCAATGATTTAATTTATTGAAATAATTAATTAACACATTTCACATGTTATTATAGTCTCTAATCGCACTATTACGCACTAATAATATTATAATGTTTGTAAGAGTAGTTTTCAAAAGTTTTAACGTCTTCATGATTCAGGCAGTATAACACTTAGCGACAGTTTAAATATACTTCGAAAAATATAAAGAATATGTGTATATACGTATAGTTTAAACCAAGAAGTCTGACAATGCCTTTCAGTCGTTGGATTATCTACTTAAATCGAGTAGAAATTCACTTAATAGTTTGTACATTATATGTAAGAACGGTATTATTTAGATATGAAGTCAAATTAAATAAATGACTATATGAGAGAAAGAAAGAGAAAGAGAGGGGGCGAAAGAAAAATAAAATAAAAAAATTTGTACGTACACTATATTTATATTTTAGGTCAGGGCTTCCATTCAGCGACTACCTTTATCTGAGTAAATATTTTTACATCTATGAATATGGAATCATAAACTAAAAATAGGAATTTAAATATTTGCTGATAATAAATAATGAAAAATATTTATTCGAAAACAATTCTTTGATATAAATATAAATATAATGTTACCATGTATTAAAGACAAAGCATAATTTCAGCAATCCTCAGAATTAGATACGCAACCCTACATGGGGTCTCCAAGATTGCGTTTGAGATCCAAATCCGTACTTTAGACAACAAATTATTATCTTTATCTTTTTATTTCCAACATTTTGATTTTATAATTAATTTTATTAATTCGTTATATATTTTGTGTTCGTACTTTCATAGCAAATAATAAAGGAGGGTGGTACTAATCTTCTGTCGTTGCTATAGCAACGATAACTATATTATTTGTATTGTAATACACGTTACTTGTTTCTAAACGAGTTTCCTAATTCAAGGTAGTGAAAAAGTTGCTTTTTTTTAACTGCAATCGAAACATTTAACATAAATAAAAATCTTATTGTAATTTGGATTTAATCAGAAGTATGGATATCAAACCGCTTGATTTAATCGGAATAATTGGATTCGATGGTTCGTACAATTCTTGAATTTTTTATTGTTTTCATTCAATACTTTTCTGTAAATAAATATATATATAGAATAAATATGTACATAATTTGTATTACTGTTTAAAATAAATTTACTGAAGTGATTGTGTTCTAATTTATTAACTTGAATTTGATTAATTAGGTGTTACGAAAAATGCATTAAGACTGCATCCTGATGAACAGTATTTAATTTATCCGATGGGGAACAAAGTGACGATTAAAAACATAGCCTCAAGTGAACAAACATTTTTAATTGGACATACGAATTTAATTTCTGCCGTATGCGTTTCTCCTTGCGGCCATTTTGTGGCTTCCGGGCAAATAAATCATCTCGGATTTAAAGTAATATTAACATAAGAATTAATTCCATTTTATTGACGATTCGAATTCATTCTTTCTATAATTTTTTTTATGAGGATGTCTTTTTTTTATACTAGGCAACAGTCATCATTTGGGATTATAAGACACGTACCGTTAAAAGTAGTTACGAAATTCATAAAGTAAGGGTCGAAGACGTTTGCTTTACATTGGATAGCAATTATTTGATAAGCCTTGGTGGAAGAGATGATGGTAACGTTGTAATATGGGACGTACAAAATAACCATGCTATGTGTGGTAAACAAAATTTTATCTTCAATCTATTTATATATGTATATATATATATTAAATGTATCGTCTAATTTTATCACTTAAAAAATTCACATTTTGGAACACTTTGTTTATATGTATATGTATGTGTTTACGTATACTTGATAATTTAATAACATTAAGATAATTTTCAGGATCATTTGCGAGTAATGAAATAGCTGGTAATACTTACACAATTACAAGAATGAATACACACGGTGAATGTTTCCTTACCGGTGGTGATAGAACCCTTAAAGTTTGGCGAATAGATTCGAAAAGAAGGAAGGTGTATGGGGTGAACGTGAAAGTAGGAAAGTTAAAACGTTCGATAAACTGTATCGCCATAAGTGAAAAAGATAATGATGCTTATTGTGGAACGTCCTCGGGCGATATAATAAAAGCAAGGTCTTGTTTAGTTATAAAACTAATAAATACAATTTTTAATAATCGATGTAAATTATATTTTGATCGATTATCTTTATGATTAATGAATTCATTAAAATTTGTTAACGTATATTTAACACGTAGATTGAATTATCGTCCTGAAGGTGAAGAACAAATAGAACCAGTGATGGTAGGCTGCTATTCAAAAATGTATAAAGGCTCAAGAAAAATTAATCCAGACAAGGGTCAAATCGAATGTTATGCTGGTGGTGTTAAAAAAATTTTGCTACTAAAGGATGAGAAAATGATCATTGGTGCAGGCGACGGTACGATTGAGCTCATTGAAATTGTGGATATTGATTTCAGTAAAAGAAAATTGACCAAATTACCGAGTACACCGCAAATTAAAACTGTAAGTGATACGAACAACATGTTTTCATATAAAAAAATATTTTTTTTGCACTCATAATCTATCACATATGTAATTCGTAAAATCAAATGAGTGAAAAGTTATTTGGCAGCATCTTGTAGAAAATGTCTGCAGTACCGTGACATCAATGCTATTGTACAAGAATGATTTTGTATTGGTTGGAACTGTCCTAAGCGAGATTTACCAAATAAGATTGCGCGATTTCGATATGAGACTTATTGTAACTTGTCATAACAGTTCCATATACTCCATTGTTTTTCCATGGTAAGATTAACAAATCGATAATGCGATTTTGAAAATCAATATAATAGTTTTTTTTTTAATGTTCTAGGAATTATTCTGAAATATTTGCAACAGCTGGAAAGAATGATATCAGATTGTGGAGATTAGAAACGCAAAAGGAATTACTTAGAATAACTGTGCCGAATTTTGTTTGCAGCTGTTTGTGTTTCTCTTACGATGGACGAATGATAATTTCTGGTAGATTTTTATACATATATATTTGGTCATAGTAATATCAGCAAATTAACAACACTTTTCTTCTATTTATTAAATTCATTCAGCATGGAACGATGGTATTGTAAGAGCGTTCACACCACAAAAGGGTAAACTTATTTTTACTATTCATAACGCTCATATAAAAGCAGCATCGGCAGTTGCGATAACAGCAGACGGGAAAAGATTAATCAGCGGTGGATGTGATGGGCAGGTAATTATTATTTTACACATTCATTATCCTCTTATATTCCTATTATATTCCTTCTTTAATATTGTCTATAGGTGCGTATATGGGACATAAAACCCGATGTACAGCGATTGGTCTCAATTTTAAAGGAACACAGAGGACCCATAACATCTTTGTGTATATCCTCCAACAACGAGGACTTGATTAGTTCTAGCACGGATGGTACATGCATAATATGGGACATAATGCAAGTATCAATTTTTAACTATTTACAATATTATTTGTTTTTTGGGATGTGACAAATTGATGGACAATAGATATTAATCAAACAGACGTTGCTCGAGGAAGCAAGTTTTAATGGGTAACACGATGTATATGGCTGCATGCTTTAGTCCCAACAGCATACAAATCTTGACTTGTGGTACTGATCGTAAGATTGCATACTGGGAAACATGGGATGGTTCGTTGGTTCGTGAAGTTGAAGGTTCCACCTCAGGATCATTAAATTGCATAGACATTAATCTTGATGGACAATACTTCGTCACTGGTTCAAACGATTGTATTGTTAAGCTCTGGGAATATCATACAGCCAATGTCACACACATTGGCATAGGTCATGCCGCGATAATAACTGCGTGTAAATTTAGCCCAGACGGGGAACATGTGGTATCCGTTAGTGCCGATGGCGCTATCATTATTTGGAAGTTTCCATTTAAGACGTCTCTTAAAACACCATCCATCAAATCGAAATCTACGACGGCACATACCGTTAAATCATTAACGAAATCTGAAGGGAAACGCGACGACGATTTAAAGTTGGACAATTTAGAGAAAGAACATGTTTCTGCTATGAGCCGTGTGGATGAGACTGCTGAAAGTGTTAGAACTATGTACCATGGTATTAACAAAATTAAAATTATTATTCATACGATTCAACGTATTTCGATGAATAAAGTAATTCTATTAAATTTAATATAAATATATCATAGGTGATGATCAGCCACAGCCATGTACGCGCGATCCAGCTGGTATACCTTCCCCAGTTTGCACGTGCATCAAAGACAAAGACACAATATCGGTTGGTACAATTAAATTCTAATTAAAATGCTAAATTTGATTTTATGTAAAAATAACATTAATTATGTTCTCTTAGTATACGACTTAATAAATATTTTGTATTTCAGGTAAGAACTGTGAAAACTGAAGTATCCTCTAATGTTTGTAGTCGCGCGAATAAGATGGAAAAAAAATCATTGCTTAGTTCTAAATGTAGCCCGGCAAAGGCAATTGAAACGACAAACTCCGTATCATCGTCTAGCCAACGCCGTGCGTCTCTGCAAAGCGATAAGAAATCTTTATTAAAAACGAAAATTACGACTGTACGAAAATCTTTACAATGAGGACATTTTATAATTATATTGGAGTAATAGTTTTTTACTAATACGTGTGTATGAATGTGTGTATTCGTGTTGTAACAAACGTTATAATTAATTTAGATGTACGCAACATTATGAGTTGCTAAACATATTATTTATCATTTGTCCTGAAATATCAGGAATAAGGAAAACTGCCATATCGTACAAAAGGAAAAAAAAAGAAGAGAGATGTAAGATTTTTTAGACCAAGTTTTTTTATGAAGCCTTTTGAAAGAACAATTATGTAACGTATCATTGTGCTCGTAGAAGTAACCATGTTTTTATAAAAATCTATATGAATAATAATTTAATTTTTAAACTCAGAAATATTGACAAATGGTTTTTGAGGCTATTTTAAAATAGACATATTTTATAAAACAGTATACCTGTGTCATTAGGTACATATTATTTTGGTTAGCAAAAAATTATAGCAAATAAAATCAAATTGTTTAGACCATACGATAAGAGAGATGAAATAAAAATCATATTCTTCGCAATATAGTTGTACGTATAATAATATATCACAATATGACCACAATCCGATAATTAACATCTTATAATAATAATTATATTAGGAATACAATACACATTATTAATAAATTAAATAGAATTATAAATAAATATATAAATATATACTTATTGTCTTAAATGCAATTTATGTACAACATGAGAAATGTGTCTTGTAAGCCTCTAAAAGAATTATATTGATCAAAATTTGTTACCCGTAATAAAATGATACAACAAGATGCTCAAACTTCAAACAGGAAGTTTACGATTAACCCCACGCTGGACTTTTGCAATAATGAATAATCAATTTTCCATCAGCTCCATAACAATCGTATAAGTTTTTTAACGTTTGATCTGGTGCCGGTGCAAAAGTTTGATTTACATAAAGAAACTGAAAAATACAAAAGAAAAATATGCAGACATAAATAAATGAGGTATAAGAAAAATGTGATTAAATATTTGATAGACTTACTAATCTTTCAGAAGGCTCTAATTTGAGATATTTCTTTAGAAAATCTGATACCTTTCCAATATGATAATCCTGATTAACGGACCATTTTTTTTGTTTCATGATAGGTGCATTGCCAGTTGCTTTCAATAAAATATCAACTGTAACTGAGCAATGAAATATTGTATTTGTTTAAAAGATTTATTTTATTAACAATAATAATAATTACCTCTTTCTTTATCTTTTGAAGCAACTGGGGGACTATCGTTTCTAGTAGTATTAGTATCCTGTGATATATTTTCCAAACTTGTTGGTGCTTCCTCATTTGCTGTGTTATCAGGTAATTCTTCAGTTTTTATAACCTCACTTGTCGTACTATCACTTTCCTTCTCAGCCATTATTTACAACTTATTATTAACTTAACAACTTAACTTATTAATAACTTAGTATAATAAATGAAACGACCACAGATAAATCATGAAATAGAATCGTGTATTGACTACGTCAAAAACACATTCGTTGTTCCTAATATATTTGTTGTTATCATATCATTATTAAACATTCGAATAACCTATGTTAACACTTAGAACCGCATTTGTATACTATTGTTAAATTTGAGTATGATAGGAATAAGTGCCATCTGTTATTTACCGGGAAGAGAAAGTATGTTATCTCGTTTATAAACAATAAAGCGAAATAAAGCATTGTTTCATCAAAAAAATATATCCAAAGAAAATAAAAATGAAGTATCTAAGATACATTTATTATTCGTAAAGTAATATTATAAAAAAAATATGAAATATATATTTTTATTCGATGTTTTAGTTGCGAAATACAAATGTATTCTTAATCAAATATTTAAATTTCCCACTAGAAACATGGCTAATCAAAAAGTTATTACTGCGCGTGCGCGGGTTGCTTGTAGCATTGAAACTACAAATTTGATAGGGAAAAGTATATGAAGTATACACAACTCTTTCAAGAACATCGTGAATGTGTGCATTGGGTTATCCTATATTATTTTTTAAATTATCAAACAAACGTATTTAAAATTGTGTTTAAAATACTATATTAATATTTATCTTTGATCTTTCTTTCTCAAAGAGGTAATATTTTAGATATATACTTTTATTCATTTTTAGTATTTAAGAATTACGCTGATGTACTGACACTACGAACTTAACCCTATTTATAATAAAGTATAAGAAAATTATAATAAAAGTATAATTTTCGTTATTTGTCTGGTTTTTAAGATAAAGTAATATATATATTTCATTTTCTTAATTGATTTCTTTCATTACATTAAATATAGTCATGTAAATATATTTTAGAGAAAAAAGTGCAATGTAATTGTCAGAAATATCTATAGTAAAGACACACACTATCATACATGCCATACACTTCATTTAAAATTTGTTTATATATTTTTATAATCACATATATTATTATTATTATTAAACAAATGTTTACTGATCAATAATATTATTTAAATAATATTACTGTTATTATAAATAGAAATCAAAATGCCAGAAGGAACAATGGATGGTGGTCGCATTATGAAAATGGAAGTTGATTATAGTAACAACTGTGATACAAAAATACCTGAATGTAAAAAGCTTGCTCGAGAAGGAAAGCTACATGATGCTTTAGATCAGTTGCTAGCATTAGAAAAACTTACCCGTACTGTATGTACGAATTTATTGAAAAAAGATTTGATTATCTTATATTCTGTGTAACCGAAGACACATAGTCAAGTATACATCATTTTAGGGAGCTGATATGACATCGACATCTCGAGTACTCGTTGCTATATGTGAAATTTGTTTAGAAGCTAAAAATTGGGCAGCGCTCAACGAGCACATAGTTCTTTTGTCAAAGAGGCGTTCTCAATTGAAGCAAGCCGTTACTAAAATGGTTCAAGAATGCTGTACTTATGTAGATAAAACTCCAGATAAAGAAACTATGGTTAAATTAATCGAAACTTTGCGTTCGGTTACAGAAGGAAAAGTAAGCTATTGACATAAACAATGTATAACATGTTAGTGACTATTTTTATTTATAGATTTATGTGGAAGTAGAAAGAGCAAGGCTCACGCATCGATTAGCAAAAATAAAAGAGGAAGATGGAGATATTAATGGAGCTGCCTCTGTAATGCTCGAATTACAGGTATTTCATTTAAAGTTAAAACAATACGCTCTATTTACAAAATAAATTTTTAATATTTTGTATTATACAGGTGGAAACATATGGCAGTATGTCACGCCGTGAGAAAGCTTCACTTATTCTAGAACAAATGCGTTTATGTTTAGCAAAGAAAGATTTCATGCGAACTCAAATAATAGCTAAAAAAATTAACGTCAAATTTTTTAGCGATGAAAATGACGAAGAAACACAAGCATTGAAATTAAAATACTACGAGTATGCAGTATTATTATCTATTTTTTATTTAAAAAAAATGATGTGACTTCATATGATTAAACTTTGGCCTTGATCATTTATTTTTTAGTCTAATGATGGAATTATCTCGACACGAAGGTTGGCATTTAGAATTATGTCGTCATAATCGAGCTGTACTCGAAACGCCAGCTGTTAGAGAGGATCCAGAAAAAAGACATACGGCATTATCCCGTGCAGTACTTTATCTTATACTTGCTCCTCATGAACCGGAACAAGCAGATTTGACTCATAGGCTGCTAGCTGACAAAATGCTTGATGAAATTCCTATATACAAGTATAATGAATAAATACTCGGATATTTTATTTCTAAATATTCATTTAAAATTCTGACAATTTGATAATACATTAATACTTTACAGAGAGCTTTTACGTCTTTTCGTTAATCCAGAATTAATTAAATGGTCTGGTCTTTGTGAAATCTATGAGAGAGAACTCAGAGCAACGGAAGTGTTCTCTGCATTAACAGAAGAAGGTCGCAAACGATGGGCTGATTTACGTAATAGAGTTGTCGAACATGTAAGTTTAACTCTTATATGCTTCACATATTTTAATTTTGTTGTTATATGTCTTATTAAAAACAAAAAATTATTTGTTCCTTTAGAATATTAGAATTATGGCAAAATATTATACCAAAATAACATTGACTCGTATGGCAGAGTTATTGGATCTTCCTGTAGAGGAAACCGAAGCATGCTTGTGCAATTTAGTTGAAACAGGAGTAATTAATGCGCGTACCGATCGTCCCGCTGGTGTAGTACGTTTTACAGGAAGTCAGGAACCAGCAGCTCTGTTAGATACGTGGGCTGCTTCCTTATCAAAATTAATGAGTCTAGTAAATCACACAACCCACTTGATCCATCAGGAAGAAATGCTCGCTGTTGCACAATCATAAAAACATTGATTGATATATTTGAATCTTACAAAAGTGTATCGTTCGATGTATTTATTGTGCCACAGATAAAATTTTATACACTATCGAACTTGGTTCTTTTCTTTTACATATACATATAAAAATAATTTATATCGGCAATTATACTTTCATTCTTAGAGAGTAGAAAAAAATTAGGATATATATTATATGGAAATTGAAAACAAAAAAGTTACTAGAAAGAAGGCACATAAAATAGTATGCAATAATCAGATAAAAAGACTAATTTAGAACATGTTTGTGTTCATTCGTCTAATTATTGTTTGTTTACTTAGCTTATTACAACTATCACATATTACATATAAGCGGTCGATAAAAATGATTTACTTTTTTTAAAGACTTACCTTTTTCATAGATGATCATCTGTATATTAATACAAAAATTCAACATACGAATATACTAAGTATAAATATANATATATCTGTGCAGTATTGTAGTTGGTCAAAAACAAAAAACGAGAAGAAAAGAGAAGAAAAGAAATTAAAAAAAATTAACAAAAGTAAATTTAACAAAGAAGAAAAATACTCTCTCTCTCTCTCTCTCTCTTTTTCTCTATTTCTCTCTATAATAATTAAGTATATTTTGTTGTTATTATTATATATACGCCGAAGTACAAATTCTCTCAGGGAAACGCGCGTGTGTATATATATATATATATATATATATATATATATATATATATAAATATATATTTTTTGCGCTAACAATCACGTTGAATATTGTTATAGAAATAAAAATTGCTAATAAGTTGTATAAAACAGTACACACGTACATATATACATTTATATATGAACGCGTTGTGATGGGTATTCAATTATTTCCTTGCAAGATTATTTCAACTAATTCAGTCATTATATAAAAAAATTAGTAGTGTAATGTGTCCATATCGCTTAATACGTGTGGTGCAAATTTACATATACCTTGGCAGTAACAACAAAAAGTACAAACGTACTGTTCTCATTTTACCAAATTGTTATTAATTGATATAAGTTATAACATTATATATTGCAAAGAAAAGGAACCAAAAAGAAAACAAATCTATCATTAAACTATATATCAAATTATCGGTAATAAAAATGCAGTACGTATTCTTTACCTCTTAATATGCATTCGTGTTATTTACATGTTTTTAAAATATTGTGATTGATAGATCTTGTATAAAGAAAATTTGGAGATAATAAAACATACTACAATTTTTATGCTGCTGAGATAGAGATATGAATTAATGTTATTTCATAATCATAATACATATGTATGTGTGTGTGTCTCTTTCTCTCTCTCTCTCTCTCGCTCTCTCTCTCTTTCTCTCTCTCTCTCTCTCTCTATTTGTGTTTTAACGTATATTATAAAAAATAAAAAAAACATTTCATTACCGATGAATTACACTATATATAAGTAAAACATTATGTCAATGAATATTTGAATGCACAAAAGTTGTCATTGTAATTTTCTAATATGCTTGCACAATAATAGCTGCTAATAAGAATTTATTTACATTGAAATGTAACCAATCATGCATATAATAATTAAAATGAGATACAGATTATGTGTCGATCAAAATCATAATTCTTACATAATTTTCTTTTTGTCTTTGTTAAGATATAACAAACGTTATTAATACTTTATTATCTAAGGTATAATAATTTTTCTTTTTTACGGAATAATACTGTCTAATATTTGTTGTCCTTTAAATAGGAATATGTGTGCATTTCTCGTGATAGTCATAATAATAATAATAATAATAATAGAATGAAAATAATAATAATAACAATTAAAAGTTCACATGCTCTATTAGTAATCATGATCTCTAATTATTTTAAGGCAGCAAAAGTCTTAATGTGTAACGCGAATTATAACCAGGTTAAATGTCTCTGTTCATAAATGTGTTTATGCGGCGTAATAACACTTTTCATCTATTTTTTTATGTGAAATATACTTAGTTGAACGTTTAAAAAATATAAGAAACAGAGAGTTAAAACGATATTAACTTGATTATAATTCTGGCTATGTATAATAAGGTCATACATATGAATGTATATGTATAATATAAAAATATGCTTCTCTCTTTCGTCTAGATACATATTACATACAATTGCCACATTTTATTGAACTTCCTGCTATTATTTTGACAACATGCATCAAATCAATGAAAATTCATACAAAAAAATTATAGTCGATAAAGATTGTAATGCTATTTTAGATTGCTAATCGAGGGGAGAGTTATTTGTCGTTTATCGGTTTTTTCTTTTTTTTATAAATATCTTGTATAGATTGTTTTTATCGGATATTGCACAGGTACTAAATTATATATACGTCTTTCACAAAATCTAATCGAAAATATATCTAATTAATAATAAAACAACATAAATATATAATAATAATTTGATTTAAAAAGAACTTAGTAAGAACTCAGTTGTTTGTGAAAGAAGTATTACGCTATTAAGTTTATAGCATACACACGGCTGACACATCAATGTGTATGCGTTTCATATAATAATAATAATACATTATATGAAATGTATGCACAAGTAAATATGAACGTTTATGCTATTCCATGCTATAGTATTGTGCAAATGATTTATTTTCTTTTTTTTTTTTTATTACTGTTATCATTTGTTTAATTACTCTGTATGCTACTGAAAAATTTTAAGGCACTTTGTCACTTGGAAGATACATTTTTTACATTTTTTTCCCTTTTTCTTTTTTTTTCTTTACCATAAAAATATTCTCCATTCCCTATGTTCCCACATTGACTAGTGCTTAGTACATCACAGCAAGCTTTTGCTTAAGTTCTTGCATTAGATGGTACACATGGCCTGCTCTATCTATATTATGTAAATACAATTCTATAAAAGTCAATAAGAAATATTCTGTACAAAGACAAGCATCTTGCAATTACAAAATTTGCAAACATTGAAGTACATTGCATTCTACGAAGCTATATATATCTATATATAATAGGTAGCTTCGGCAGTAGATACCGCATTAATATTATCTATTAATTGTAATGCCATACGTAATTACATTACAAGCATAATTAATTTTTTCTTATGTTCAATTTCTAATTATGAACATACAAAGCACTTTAAGTTCTCGTATTACTTATTACAACTACTACTGGTTCCTTTTGACATAGACTCGTTGTTTTAAAATTAGATAAAATCTACCACATTGTGCCAGCACGCACTATCATTCACTATTGTATATGTATATATGTATATACGTCGTATATCATATATATGCAAATTTGACACTGGCTAATTCAAATATTTGTAGAAAAAGAGGTTTACTAAATGCATTATGAATAGCAAATTTTATTTACTTTTCAAAAATTATTCAATGTATTAAGTATAAGCCTACAACCAGCACACAAACGAAATTACTTTGCTAATGTTTTTCTAATACATAATTTATTAATTAGCACCAATTTAATATATATGTATCCCATTCTTATGAAGTATTATAATAATAGTCAGTTTATGTACATTGTATCATTTCCCTCATTTTAAATGTAAGCCGCTGTACTTACATGTTTTCAGGAAAATATTGAATAAACTTTCTAATCGTGTATGGTTGGTTCCATCAAACTTCATCCTCGATCATATATATTTTATTAATGCTTTCCTAGCTGTGCGTGTTTGCATTATCTTTACAAATACAAGACAAAAACTAAGAAACTAAGTACACGATATTGGATTGCTTGTGCTGACAATAAGTACAGCTCTTAGTTTGATTAATTATTCTTTCTCGATAATTGTCCCGATAATAATTCATTATTAAAATGGAAGCCACTAATAACGATTTTATGTATATGTATATATATATAAAAGAAAAAGAAAAAATCCAAAACCAATTGGATTTTAAATTACCCTTGCTGATTCTAGTTCTCAGAATGCTTGCTTTGTGTTGATAAATTCGAAAGAGTATCAAACCGTATGAATAACTCATCCAAATGAGATACTGTTTGGCAACGAGAGATATACCAAAGAAGATCCTCTCGTCTTTGCTAATATCTTCACATAGGCCAAGTAGATTACCCTACAGGATTCAAAACGTACCTCAAGGTTTGCTACGTATATTCTCATTGACATTGATGGTACTGCACGAAACAGTTCCACAATCCAGTTTTGTATCTAACGAAATAAATAAAAAAAAAACATTACTACATAAAATATAAAATATAAAAAGCTAATCTAACTCTTTCTAAGGTATATCTCATTAAATTTACCATTGATACCAGCTTGTCTAAGAAGAGAAACGGCTTCGGCATAAGAAGGAGGTGGCAACTCATTGGATCCTTGAGCTTGCGTGATGACTTCGTAAGAAGGTGGTCCAGGTGTACCCATCCCGCTGGTACCGACGCTCGGGGAAGCTGCCAGTTCCTGTAAATGCTATTACAATGCTTTATAATTCATAATATCTAGAATTGTTAACCCTTTGAGTGGTGAATACTCTTGGCCGAAGCACTTCCTAGAGATGGAATATTTTATTATTTGTGTAAATTCTGTTCATCAATTATATTAAAGATAGCTAACAATAAATTATTCTCCCAAATAAAATAACGTAAGAAAGATTTTTTTTTTAGCATAATTTTTGTGGAATAAGATTAAACAATTATCAATATGCAACCTGAAATTACATTCTTTGTATTTTTATTAACAAATGTATCATATATGTGGCCACAGTTCATGCTGGTAATTTGTACCAAACGCACATATGCGTCTACAGCACTCAAAGGGTTAAAATATTGTATGTAATAATAATAATGAAACAGAAAGATCCTTGAATTTAAAATTATATGTTCGAGAATAATGATACAATGTTATTTTTATATTATAAGTGGTTGTTAATATTACGAGTCTATTGTTATCGAGCTTATCAAAACTCCTGTCTCACGAAATTCATTTTCATTTATGCGAATATGTATACATATATATATATATATATATATGTGTATTTGTAAAGTTGACTTTTTTTTTCATTGATTCATTGTGCGCAATATGCATGAATATACACAATAAGTAAATATATGTATGGAAATGTATGTATGCATGTGTATGTATGTGTACGTATTTACGTGTACATCGCGACATTAGTTAAATAAGTTTGCACACGATAGCAAATATAACTTGCGTTATATTAAACAAAAGAACAAAATTGAATTAACAAAGAAAGAAAAAGAAAGACAGATATTTATAATAAAAGAAAAATTAACGAATCTATTAATAAATGACAAGTTGATCATTTTAATTTACCTTTACGAACGCGGAAATGTGATAGATAAAGAATAATGATAGAAATAAATATATATAAAATAATGTCTTATTTACGTTGCTATAGGTTGAAAACAATTGGAATAATAATTCAACGATGTGCCCGTACAACGGATCGTTATCGCGGTAAACAAATAACCGCAATTATGCATGTAGATGTATATTATTTATATTTTTGCCTGCATGGGAAAAAAAATGCAATGTAAAGAGAAAAAAAAAAAAAAAAAAAAATGATAGAGAAGAAGAAAAA
>NW_014569561.1:714588-752216 GCF_001313835.1 Polistes canadensis | reverse complement strand
GCCCGTACAACGGATCGTTATCGCGGTAAACAAATAACCGCAATTATGCATGTAGATGTATATTATTTATATTTTTGCCTGCATGGGAAAAAACAAAGTAAAAAAAAAAAAAAAAAAAAAAAAAAAAAATACAACAAAATAAAAAACCAATGTAAAAGAGATCGAAGTAAACTTATTAAAAAAAAGATAAAACGAATTAATGCAAAATGGAAAAGATTTGTACCCTGAAAAGTTGTCGTTGATGATAGATCATCTGTATAACGGATTTTCTTCTTAGATATAGCATACACTTAACGGCAACCATAAATCCGGAACTAATGAAGATCGGTCCGATTAACCACATGTGGCCAAAATGGGAAAATACATGTCCCTCGGCGATATCACCGAGCGCGAACACGGTGATCGTAGTGCCAACCGTGAACAGAACTACGCTTAATGACAGATAACTATAGCTGGTGCAATCGCACCTGCCGAAGGTGTTAGGCTCGTCGTAACGTTCCTCAATTTGACGTAATCGGTTTGACAGAAATGGACTCTCGAACACCGTAGCCATGATTTTTCTCTTATTCTTATTCTTGTTCTTAATTCCTTCTTCTCGATCATGCGAGGTATCTTATTATTATTATTATTATTTCCTTTATTTTCTATATATCGGATTGGATGATTTCAAGAGATTGGAATTACCTTATACGGTATCTGTTTTTATTAATTCCACGGCAAAGACGATGATTGTCAAAGGATGACGAAGAACACGATAATACGAAAAGGGTTAGAATTTTCTCATTGTCCAATAAGTGTACACGCATACATACATACATACATACATACATACATACATACATACATACACAACAGCTGGATTATTCTTACTCCCTTCTTCTTCTTTCTTTTCCTTCTATTTAAGATATTGCATTCCTGTTTACCCTTTTTTCATCATCATCATCATCATTATCAACGTCGTTGGGGTTTATAGAAACTTGTCAATGGTAATTACAGCATCCACATGTATTAGCAATTTGTCTTCTTCTTCTTCTTCTCTTTTTCTTCTATATATATATATATATATATGTGTGTCTATGATTTGTTTTTTTTCCTTTCCCCCGCCACGTTTTTTTAAATTGTTAAAAGGAAGACGTTCAATTCCCGCCACTTCGTCTCGTCTTTCCGATCGAACAAAAATACCTCGAACTTATGACTCTCTGCACAACTGCACACTACAATCTATCTTCCTCTCTTTTTTTCTCTTTCTCTCTCTCTTTCTCTCTCTCTCTCTCTCTCTCTCTCTCTCTCTCTCTTTTTCTTTCTTTTTCTTTCTCTCTCTATCTCCTGGCCTATTCTTTTAGTTAGCAAGTACTAATACAATACTAATACTAACACTAAACTAATCTAAACTACTACTACTACTACACTACTGTAGACGATGAATTCTTGTAGGAGAGGCACCCTGCTGCTGTTCCTCCTTTTGCGACTGCTCAACGAATATTTTACAGTAAATTTTATTTTTATTTTTTGTTTTTTTTGCATAGATACGAGAGAAATAGTTCAACGAGAATATCAACAGATGGCGTTATGTGCTCTCTCTCTCTCTCTTTCTCTTGTTTTGCACATACTTTTATGCAAAATTTGTCTTTCGACATCTGTAAAATTATTTCTTTGACAAAAACATTAGTAATAATTATAGGTAATGACGGTAATACTGAAAAATTATGTGTATTCATTTATTTATTCCTTGTTATTCTTCTTTATTTTCACTACTTTGGTAATTGTATGTTATTAAATGCAATTATGTGCGATGAAATTAGAGACAATTAACGTCTCGTATCGATTACTAATCATAAAATCGATTAGTAATCGATTACTTTACAGTTGAAGTGCTATCTATCGACCAATACTCGAATTAATGTGATTTAAATGAATCTCCAATGGTAACTTGGATTCTTCACATATCTCTCTCGTTATAGATACGAGTAATAATTCAATTCTATTATAAGTAAATTTTAATATACACGTCTAGAATGAACATAAATTAATAATATTGTTAAAAATATTTATATTGCAATAATTGAATATAATTAGAAATACTAATATTATCTAAAAATAGAAATTCTCTTATATTATTGAGAATCTATTCTATTGTTATTACAAATAATTGCAAATGATCAGGTTTGATCAAATAATATATATCTATCTACCTTAAACACATATGTGTTTGTGTGTATTTTATTGTACGTACGAGTGTATATTAAATCGATTGGAAAGATAAATTGTAAGAGTTAAACTAATTCTTTGAAATGCTTGGTCGATAGGCTGACTGCCAATTCGTCGATTAGTTCTCTGTATATGACCGGGTTCACGTTCTGTGCTAGTCGATGGAGGAGAAAGCAATCGCCAAAAGTAAGCACTTGAACGATGGTATTTGCCTTGGCATGCGCAAGGGTCCTTATCGAAGCTCGCAAAAGATAAACTCTTACCTTCGCTTGAGAGAAAACAATTATTCTGTAACAGGAGTATCGAACAGGAAAATATTGAAGTATAATTATGTGTATAAGAGATATGAATAAAACGGGTTAATTAAAAAGACAGAAATAGTTAATTTACCTGTAAAAGATAGCAAAAAAGCCAAGGATCGTAAGAAATATTAACCAGAACCAAAGAAAAAAGAAGACCTTTTCGTTCATGACGTTCAAAGAGAGAACGCAAAGAGCGTCGTGTATTTGTGTCGAACCAGCCGAGCCGAAGCTATACATCGTACACTTGGTAACCTTCGGAAAGAGTCGGGTCATTGGATCTATCTTATCGGTTAATTGTTTTTCCTTGGCAAATATTATTACTGCTATTCCGTAGCGTTTAAATTCACCCTCGAACAATAGATCAAGTAGATATAATTGTCCTATCTGGGTGGATTCAACATTTTCTTCAAAAATGATTTTTCTTCTTCTCTATCATTTTTTTTTTTTTTTTATGTTACTTACCGTATTGATAAAATTAAAAAGTTCACAAAGAAAATAACGAAAAGCATAGAAATTGTGTGTAGTACGAAGATCACTTTGAATAAAATAGTCGACTAGTTGACGTTTTCTATCCTCGGTCCAAGTATGTCGGTCCAAAAAAGAAGTGGAAAGGTCCTTCGTGAGTAAAGCGACGGTATCCCTTTCCCATATTTTCCATAATGCTCGCGGCACGTAAAAGAGAATCGCTTGTAAGCCGAGAATAAAGCAGACCTGTTGCGTGAGAGACGCGTCTGTTGTTACCTAACTCGCGTTGTTTTCTCTCATGAACAGAAATTCTAGCGACGAAACACCTTTTGCTTCTGACAATTTTATGTATAAAAAACGAGAGAGAGAGAGAGAGGGAGATATTTTAATTGCTGCCAATGGGGACGTTAACGTTTACCCTGTTTTTTTTTAAATTTGATGCATTTAAAGATCTTCTTACAATTTTGAAAACTACCTATTGCAATTTTGATAATATTTTGTTGACACACAGAACAAAGAATCGTTAACAATTTCTTTTAATTATTTCTCTCTCGTTACAGATTCAAAATTTGTTGAGTAAAAAGAAATTACACGCCTAAAAAGTAGGCAACACTCCATACTTCGTCGATAATCGTGGTATCGAACGCCATCTATCAGTAAGAACTTTTTGGTATAAGCCCCCTTTTGGTAGGCAATCCTCCGTACACGTATGAAACAATATTGACGTAGCTATTAAAAGAGGTTTAAAAATATTCCGACTGATAGATGGCGTTCGTAATCACTATTTCCAAGTGTGCAAGAAGTGATGACTATTTTCAGGCGCGGTTGTCAATTGTAAATATTTTATTATAAAAAGTGGCAACACACGGAAATAGATTTAATTGAGAGAACATTTCTGTAACATTTAAAGAAATGATTAGTAGCGAATAACTGTCTAAGGTATCTGTCTATATACACACATAATGTGATGCTTTATAATGAATAAATTCATTTGAATAATTAATATTACTTAAAATGTCAAAGATGAAAAGGTGAGTTCTGATAAAGTTTCTGTCCATTAATATAAAACATTTTAAAAGGTAAATGTCTAAAGAGACAGAATAAGGATATTACTAACCCACTGATAGTAACGATGGTAATATAATTCGTCGTCCTGTAATGTATTTCCTATTCCCGGACTTGCCACAGTTCGACCTGGTATTCCCTTTAAGTGACGTGCCACTGTGAACGTACTGTATATCCAGCAATATGCGTTCAACGTCGTTCTATCTATCGAAAGGAGAAATATCATAAAGAGAAGTAAAGTTGACATCCACCGCCGGTATCTTTCTGTTTCTCTTTTTCTTTATCTCTTTCTTAGTAACTATAAGTAAGATAAATTCTCTTTAAAAATAAGGGCCGACTTTAAAAGAGAAAATCTTTTGTCCATGATGGTGTGTTGTCCTTGCTAAGAGGACTCAGCAGTTCTTTTAAGAAGTGGTCCTTTCGTCCAGCCTCGAGCTATGTCCGATAACAACCACTAAACTACGTACGCACGAGAATGTGCGTGACAAAAGAAAAAAAAAAGAGAAGAAAAGAAATAAAGAAAGAAAAGAGGGGAAAAAGAGTCTGTTAACATTTTAATTTTAAAAACCTTCGAGGTATTTTTCTTGTTGCGAGTTTTAAAAGTGCACTCTTCACATCGATTCCATGTTTACCGACGACACTTACAGTTCGTAATTTCAAGACAAATATTTTCTTCCCTCTTTCCCTTTCTCCTCATTCCTTCACCACTCTTTTCTTTCTCCCTTATACCGAAGCTTTTCTGTTATCCAGTTTTTTTCCCTTCCCTTCCAGCTATTTTCCACCTATTCGCTCAGCTCATTTTCACGCGATAGGTGTTGTAATCGTTCGTGCTGGCGCTTAACGTACCTGTTAAGCTTTCCTCGATGTTTAATGAATCGAGGGACACTCCGGCACGTTTAAAAGCATCTGCCTTCTATTTATTCCGAGTAGGTTGCTTTGCCACATTAAATTCTAAATTCTACATTTTTAATTCTACATTCTACGATGGAATTGGTAGTCGCAATTGACGTTAATTAAAAATGGCAGTTCTGTGTCGAATAATCGGAACATTCGGTTACTTTTATTTTTAATTTTTTTTTCTTTTTGTTCTTATTTTTTTTTTTTTACCCCTATGGAACGGGTCTCTGATTAGAGAAAAAATTGGGAAAGAAAGAGAAAAAAAAAGATACTGAAAAAATGCGAGAAGGAAGAAACTAAGTTTGGTTTAAATAGAAATGACAAATTACTGCTTACCTATGCTGTGATCGGAGATGCAACTAATTGGTTCGCCTATGAACTGTTTAGCTGTTACAAGAGTAGCACAAACGAGAAAAACAAGAACCGTAACGCGTGAATGTAACCTAAATGCGACGTTGTCGATGTGAATTCGATCCTCTCGAAGAAAACACTTTATGGGAGAAAATAATTCCAACATTCCACCAACTATTTCTTCTTCTTCTTCTTTAAATCTTTTTTGAGATAATAGAAAATAAAAGTAATTGGAACTTTTTTAAAAACCAAGATAGAGAAATACAGACAGGCAGATAACTGGAATTGAAAAACTCACAAGGTTCTTGTAACAAAAAAAAAGAAAAAAAGAAGTAAAATATGACAGGTGTCAATTCAGTGGACAATTTCAAACTGATATTATTTTTTTATCGATTTTTCTACAAAGAATCGATTAACTTGAAGTATATATTTCTTTCGATTATATTTTATCGATATTTCTAAAGAAAAGTAAAAATATCGAATACGAAGTAATAAATTTGTTCAGTATTATTGTCTCACAGAAAAAAGAAAAAAAAAAAAAAATAAATATAAATCATTACTCAAAGCACATTGACTCGTTTTAACACGATTACAATATAGTCGAACAAAATATAATATATCTAGATATTTAATGGTGGTCCTGAGTAAAAGCTTTAGTTGCGGTGTGGTATTTCTCTCTCTCTCTCTCTCTCTTTGAAGAATATAAATACGAAGAAAGATAGGAGAAGGTGACAAAGAGACTCCATAAATTTCACTTACTATTTCCTTGTTTGTGAGCTTGTGATTTTCTTTGGGGTAGTGATACAAGGAAAATGAGAGAAAGAAAGGAGAAGAAATAGAAAGAGACGGATATACAAGAAGACTGTGATCGAAACCCCATTCGATTAAGACAAATTCTCTCTCTGCTGGAAATGTCGTCACCATTTTCTTGGACAATGATTAACAGAAATACATCCTGACTTCTTTCATTCTTGGGATAAGGAAATATCAAAATATCAATCTTCTAAATAGATATTTCTTCTCTTTTGAAATGAATTCCCCGTCTTGGAAAAAAGGATAAAATAAAAGGAACCGTGTTCGAAATAGAAAGATTCTTCTTTTTAACCTCAACTTTGAGGCTAAACTTTATTAGTAAAAAATATAGTAATTATCATAATCGCAGTGTTACATATCGATGAGATATCGTTATACCGGTAATTCAATGTAGCGCTGTTGTCATGAACTCATGAATGCGCGTCTATTGATATGCGTACACGCATATGAGCTCGGCTAATTATTATTATTATTATTAATATTATTATTATTATTATTATTATTTATTATATTATTACTTTTTATTTGTTTATTATTTTTGTTCTTGTTGCAAATATTTTTTTATTGTTGCTGTTGCCGTCGTTTTCGCTTATAATTTTTATTATTCTCTCTCTCTCACTCTCTCTCTGTCTCTCTCTCTCTCTCTCTCTCTCTCTTTGTCACACACACTCTCTCTCTCTTGATCATTCTGATAATTCATAAAATCCAACTTTACAATAATCTTCAGTTGGGGTTGGGGGCCATTTTAATAACGGCACGCTTCACCCGACCGTTTTGTGTGTGCGTATTAACTAGAAGATTGTCTAACAACTACGGAAAAAACACGATCTATGTATATGTACAAGCATAAACGCGTTGTCTTATCACATTTAAGGCTGACCCAGGCGGAGCTCACACTTTTCATTTCGACGTTCGTCTCTTGAGAATCACTCTGGGATGTGTTGTTGAGAATACGCTGCTCACAGTCTCTTGCCGTCCATTTTTCTTTCCTTTCCTTTTCTTTCCTCTGTGTGTTTTTTTTTCTCTCTTCTCTCTCTCTCTCTCTCTCCTCTGTTCTCTTTTTTTACTGTATTTTTCACCCTTCGTTATTTTTCTACCCTCTCTTTTTCTCTCTCTCTCTCTCTCTCTTTCTCTCTCACTTTTTCTCTTTTTTTTTCTCTTTTCCTATTTTTCTTTTTCTTTTTTCGCACGAACACGCTCGTATACACGCCCAATTTTCTTTACCATCTTTTTTTTCGTTTCTCTCTTTCTTTCTTTCTTTTTTTCTTTTTCTTTTTCTTTTTTTCCTTACCCAGCTTACTTTTTTCTTTTTTCCTTCTCCGTTGCTTAACCGTTCAATGTTGGAATAAACTGCACCGGCACGAACAAATTTACATCTTTTCGACGTTAGCGGTCTTGAAAAGGGCCATAAAGTTGGCATACGTTTTTAAGGGATATGCTAGAGAAAAAGAGGAGGGGGGGGTAGGGGGAAGTAATAGAAACCACAAGAGAAAGAATATAAAAAGAAAAATTATTATAAAAGAAAAATGAAAAAAAAAAAAAAAAAAAAAAAACAAATTAAAAATAAAGTCGAATGTTATTAAACGACAGACAGTCGAATGGAGGTTGAAAATGGCTGTGGAGGAATAGACAACATTTTATATTCTTACGATAAAAATTATTTTTCTCGTCGGGAGNCTTGAAAAGGGCCATAAAGTTGGCATACGTTTTTAAGGGATATGCTAGAGAAAAAGAGGAGGGGGGGGTAGGGGGAAGTAATAGAAACCACAAGAAAAAAAAAAAAAAAAAAAAAATTTTAAAAAAAAAAAAAAAAAAAAAAAAAAAAAAAAAAAAAAGAATGAATAGAAAAAAACTAAAATGAAAGAAAACGACAGACAGTCGAATGGAGGTTGAAAATGGCTGTGGAGGAATAGACAACATTTTATATTCTTACGATAAAAATTATTTTTCTCGTCGGGAGATTATGATTTAAAAAAAAAACACCGAGTTTAGAACTATACCCCCCCCCCCCATTTGGTAAAGGTAATCGCAAAGCTATGCACTTTTTTCTTTTTCTTTTTCTTTCTTTCTTTCTCTTTCTTTCTCTTTCTTTCTCTTTTGCTTCTTTCCTCCTATCTTGATGGTAGACACGAGACGAACATCGCGCCTAATTCATTCCCACAGCCAGTAATCAGGGGAAAAGAAAAGAAAAAAAAAAAGAAGAAGAAGAAACAAAAAAAGCCACGACGAAATAGAACTAAACGAATTTTTTTCTTTTTTTGGCAATAAATACACTTTAGTAATTTTCTAACTCTGTTAAATGAGTTGCATGTACCTATGCATGTGTATGCTTTTTTATGTGACTGTATAAGTACATAACTTTAACATTTTGCGCTTAATTACCTTGAATTTCCTTTCTCCCTTTCACTCCTCCTCTCTCCACCCCTCCCCGCCACCATATATATATATATATATTTATGTATGTATTTATATATGGAACAAGTTATGCAAAATGTTCAGCAAATGTTCGGTGATGATTTGATATCGAGTAAATTTAGTTGAAAAATTGTTATATTTTTGTTTAAAATGTAAATTTATTTTTATCCGCTATTTTTTGTTTTGGTTAGATTTGATTTTATTTACTTTTTTTTTTCGTTCCCTTGCAATATTTTCGTATCACTTATTTAATACAAAATGGAACTATTTTTTATAATTGTATGATGCTAAACATTTTTTATGGACTGGTAATTTGTGTCATATGAAATTCGGGATTTGTATCGTTTTAAAATCACTTTTTTGTTATTTCGAGTATTACTAGGTTTCAGTATAACTGTATATGGTTTAGTGTGTGTATTTTTCAAGTACATTTGAACACACACACACACACACAATATGCACATAAATGTAAAATAATATAAATCGGTGAGAGTACTCAGCATCGCGTATTCCAAAATTTAAAGTGAATGTCTACAATACGATGAATTAAAGCCGTACCACCTCTGTGTGTGTGTGTGTGTGTGTGGGTGAGTGTATGAGCGTATCTCGTCACTTGTAAATGAAAATCTAATTTTTTTACGTTTCTTATGTATTTTTTGTTGTTGTTTCTATTTTATTTTATTTTCAATTTAAAACACTTTTTTGAACCAATAGAACGAAACGTTGTTTCTATCCCCTCTAAAATTTTTTTCCACGCATTACTTTTTTTATTAAATTTTTTTCGTTCTATTTGGCGCAACTGAGGTAACACGCGAAAACGCGAAATCCTTTGGATTACAACAAATCGCAAAAAATTTCGTGTTTTTATTTTAACAAGCCAAATAATAACAATAATTATAATAATAATAACAACAATAATAATAACAATAACAACAATAATAATAATAATAATAATAATAATAATAATAATAATAATAATAATAATAATAATAATAATAATAATAATAATAATAATAATAATAATAATAATAATAATAATGAAGATGCGATCTAGATGTAGAAAATATACGAAAGGAAAGGTTCCCTTGGGCGAGTAACCAGAAACGCTTTTGTTTCCCTTCTTTAACGAACTTTTATGATATTATTATTTCGCGATAAACTTTAGCATCGGGCTTCCTCGACTTGCTATTACTCTACACCGCCTCACCTCAGTTTGCCTTTTCCATGGAGGACGTATCCTAACGAGAAAATAACAACGGCTTATGCCGGACCCGCGCGTACCAACGGATAGAAAGGGATTTACGACTTTATCGAGAATTCATTTAGCTTTTTATGAAGCTACCACGGAAGTGGATAGTCCAGATGGGAAGTTCGGTTAGTCGAGATTGTCACATTTCTCTCCTATTATCGATTCTTACCAGAAGCAGGATTACCAGAGAAAGAGAGAGAGAGAGAAGAAAAAAAAAAGAGAAAAATACGAAAAAGAATGTAGAATTAAAAAAAAAAAAAAAAAGAAAAAGAAGTCAGATATAATAACCGACAGGATAAGAGAAAAAATAGATTACCAGCACGGTTAAACTTAAATCTGTATTTTTTTTTGACGAGAAGATAATAATAAAAAGGAACAAGAATAATATAAAAGAAAAAGTATTGGGGGAAAAAATGATTGAAAATACTAATCATCAATTCTCATTTTCTTCTTATCGATTCCGTCGCGAGTCATCTTAACAATGTTCCTTAATAAAATCTGATATAACACTTTTCTTATTTTTATTTATATATATATATATAATTTATATTTATATATATATATATATTTATATATTTATATATTTAAAAATTTGCATTAGTCCTCACCGAACACGAACGTCCATTAGTTAATTTTTTTTTTTCTTTTTTTTTTTTTAACACCGTGAGCAAGAATCCGCACATCATACCTTTTTGTTTTTTTCCTCCATTAATAATAGTTCCATTGTTTTCCCTTCCACGAAATATTCCTCCGTATAATATATATATATATATAATATGGTTAGTTTCAAAAATGGCCGTCAAAATGAGGGATAGAATTTTCATTGGCACTTTCGCGTCCTGGGACCTATGGGAATACACGTACGTGTATTATTATTTTGCAAGTATGTATATTCTCTCTCGCAAACTCATACGGCGACGTTAACGATAAACTTTCCTAACGACCAGTAATAACTGTTGCGAGTTGACAGTTGTTTATTATCATTCGGCTTAGGTACGAAAAGTAAGATATTATTTTGGAGGAAAAATCGTGCAAGTTTGAGGAAACTTTCGTCGTCGTGATCGAACGAGGGAGAACAAAATCATCAACGCAACGACGACGACGACGACGACGATGATGATGATAATCACGAAGTTCGCGTTTTTCGCGTTGGTAATTCACGAAAGGGTTGTAACAACGATATGCTGAAATTTGCGTCAGGTCAGAACGCTAATACGGTACGTGAATGTCTCTAGAACGAGAACGGCGTTTACAAATACGACACACCACGATGAGGCAAGATACTGCAAGTAGTATAGTCAAGCCAGCACCAAGTCCGGCCCCAGCCCAACCAGCAGGACCAACGACACTTCCACCATTTGATCCAAGAGGTCCAGCACAGCTTTCGAGAGACTCGTCGTTAGGTTCGGGACGACTGTTGTTACTGTACGGGATTACGCTACTCGAACTAATACTAGGACAATTGACGACACCGTTGCATACCAACCTCATAGGTATGCAACCGGCATCACCCGGACAACGGAAGCCACATTCCTCGTCGAGTTTTTGGGTGTTCAGTCCGCCCGAGCTGTCCCTTGGCAAATGATAAAGTTCGGTCCAAGCAATTTTAAAGGCTACTCTTGCCGGCGCCATGGATCCGGTAAATTGAATAATTATATTTGAATATTCAGTGTCGTCGTGATCGATTGGTAGAATTTGACCAGCCGAAATAATCGGCATCTCTCTTACATAACTTACGTTCTCCCCGCAAATACCAAGAAAGGGATCGCTAGATCCGGGAAGAAAGATCTCGAGTTTGCCATCCTCGCAAGAACGGGAGGCAAATTTTATTTTGTCGAAATGTAGCCACAAGTCTCGTTCCAAATTGACCCTTAACTCCCAAATACACTTGATCGATCTAGGTGGTGCAACGAATCCTAATACCTCGTAATGAGGAAATTCGATCTCGCCGTCGGTGGTAGCAGGTAATATGGCAGGACCGCATAGTGGACTGTGAGCGAATTCGTAATTGGCTTCGAAAATCGGCGAAGGTTGTTTGAAGTAATTCGCTGCAGCTCGAACACCGTCTATTAGAAACTTTAGTTCTAGTTTCTCGCCACGGGATACTATTCTGATAGGTGATATGGGTGTACCGTCCTCCTCGTCGCGACGACATATACAAGTACCCTTAACACCATCCGGTCCAGGTTCTCGTACGATCAATCTATCGACTCGACTATCCCAACAGTGACCACAGTGACCCGTGGAACGTTCCTTGAACGATACCGATTCGATCGTTAGAATCACTCGAGCGAATAGTCTTTTGTCCGTGAGAAATGTATAGGTGCAGGAAAGATCCACCGGTGGGTTTCCAGGTCGTTTATAAATCAATGTATTCAGGGGTGATCTCAAACGTCCAGCACGATCTCTCCAAGAAGTAAATTTTTCGTCGCATTCCGTCCCAGGTACAGGCTCCCCGAATCTCGTAGCATTAAAGAAATCGTAATGTGCCCAATAATAAAGAGAACTACCGGAATAACTGCCGGTTTTACTTTCGAATCTAACGAATAAAGCGTTTGAGGTTGAGACAAAATCGTGTTTCTCCATGGGCTTGCTGAATGTATCACAAAAGGTCTTGATTATTCTAGCATCGTCCGGCCAATCCGCATCGTAGAGTGTAAGGCTCTCGCCGCAGTCGCCGTCGTAAGGCTTGATGGGCGATTCGATTCGATTGACACGGAAACTTGGAAAATAAAGTCGGGCTATTTCGCCGGGGCGACCTCTGAGCAAATAGGTACAACTTGTATGAGGTGGGTACCAGTGGGCGACGGACAGAAAAATACCTTCGTTACCGCGTTCGAGGGACTCGCTGTTGAGTAGCCAATCGCAACTACCGTTTTTAACACCCGCCGTCTCGACGTGACCAGGCCAATTGCCAACGTTGAAGTGAAAACCCGTGTTGAGTAGGGGACCGGCTGGCGATGAAACAAATTCGACATATAGATCCTCGCTGGTCCCGATTATACTATAGGGAAATTTGCCCATACCGCAGAATGTACCGATCACCGGGCTATTTTCATCTTTCCCATCGAAGACACGTATATAATCGTAGGGACAATGTTCCGAGCCGGAGCTTATCGGTCTCATCGGGCAGGTCATTATATTCTCGCATCGTTGCCCGTCGATATTGAACTCCTCGTTTTCTATGTAGAGCTTTATGAATGGCAATCGTGTATTAAGCTTGTATTTACAATGCAAAGCTCGCGGATAAATACCCGGAAAGGCTGGGCTCTGTACGTAGCACGTTTGCAATCTGCAGTCCTTAAAAACCCTCTCGCAGTAACTCCCAGGCACGATTTCGCCTCTTCTGTTTGGATAAAGTTCTGGATGCTGGCCGTACCTCAGGTAAACGTCGAGCTGCTGTTCTGCCCGCGAGTCGAAACTGAAGTAAGTTTGGTCCGTGAAGTTCTCTGCGTGGAAGATCACTCGTACGAAACTCGTCTCGGAAATGAACGTTTGCGGTTGCTCGGATTCGCCACAATAGACACCGGGGTCTTTGCGATTGCTCACCTCGGTTTTCGTATTGCCATCTATGATCTGCAACAAACAAATTAAAAGGAAGAACAGAAAGAGAGACAGAATAAAATAAATATAAAAATAATGGAAATAACAGAAAGAACAAATAAGAATTTCCCTTTCCTCGTCCAACTTTTTTCCTCGTTCTCCTCTCGAGACGCCCTTGTTTTTTCTCAAATTGATTTTCCTCCCTACTACTACTACTACTACTATTACTACCACTACCACCACTAGCTTTCTACTCGTCGGAGAATCCCAGGGCCAAAGAGGGGCAAGTGTTCTCGCTGGAATTAATCCGCGGGAGGGTGCGAGAAGCAGTAGGAGCTTGCGTAAACTTTGCTTTCCGGCGAAACTGTCCTTACGATTTGTGTTTCTACCATAGTAGTCGTAGGTGTGTATTTCCTCCATCGCGTACCGCGTTACAAGAATCTTATTACCAAATACACTGGACTTATCTGAAAGCCTTCTAATTAAAATTTAACAGACAAACCTAAGAACTTGTATCACAATGGTGAGAAAACACGAATCGAACATGAAAACTTATCCTACATAAACAACATTCAAAACATTTCAAACAAAGTTTACTTATTAACAAGAGGTAAGAAAATCCTAGTTAGGTAAATTTGTCTGTCCAGGTTTGTTATTTAGATCCATCCATCCATCCATCCATCCATCTATTTATCTATCTATCTATCGAAGAACATCCGACGTTTCTCAATTTACGAAGGAAATGGTGAGAGTTGTGGGAAGGTTAACGAGACGATAGAAGGATAGGAGCCGAAAGCGGAAGGCGAAGCATATCTAGTGTTGCGCGCTAATTAGGCTTTGCGGTAGGAGCCATCTCGCAAATTCAATACCCCAGCTGTAGTTCGCATGTAAACGATCATTGCGATAAGCCAGCCAGGATAAAGCGAGACTCTGTTCGGTAGGATTAATAGACCCATTACAATCTATACGCGTGATCGAGTTCCGTCCATTTTGCCCTGCTGCGATTGCCAGTCTGTTTGCGAGCTCGACTTATCTTTTAACGCGATCTCTAAAGAGAGAGAGAATAAGAGAGAGAGAGAGAGAGAGAAGCGGGATGGAACGCTTTGATGGTTGTTCTTCCTTGATAAAGAAAGATAAAGCAAAAGGGAGAATATTTACTAAGTTTCTACTTGGCTAAGTAGAAATGACTTGGTTGTGATAATAATGGACATTAAATGGATTAAATAAAAAAAAAAAAAGAAAGATATAATAATCATCTCGAGATGATCGAAGCGGGCTTCTTCTCTGTAAATAATTTTGAATAATTTTGATGAAAAGAGACAGATAGATAAGATATAGATAAATAAATAAATGTAATTATTGTTTCTTGAATATAACTATTTTCGTAGTCGTTAATAACAAGTTATTAATAAACTGTCAAAGGTACGTTTAGGGTAGATCCTTTGAACGTTCATTCATTCAACTTTTACTCGACTCAAAGAGGGAGAGATTTCAATGTTCTTACGAGTATGTGTATCAATACTAGAACATCGTTACATAGCATCGTCCGTCTGTTGAGCAAACGTTGCCTACACGATGTCGTCGTCGTCGTCGTCGTCGTCGGTACCGTAATCAAAGTTTCACTTGGTCGTACTAGTATATATATACATATATATATATACTGTCTAGGAGTAGAGAAGTAATAGTGGTAGTGCAAAGACCTTTTACCAAGCCCTCTCTTACAAACCCATCTCTACCTACTTAAATACCTAAATACCTACATAAATACTTACCTATCTATCTATTTATCTGTACGTACGTACCAGTATAATACGATTTCATAGGTGAATTTACGGAAACTATAGCGGCCTTTAGGATATCAAAGCAAAACGTATTTATCAGGCTCAAGAGAAGCTATCCATCAGCGTTATCTTGTCGCGAATTTATTTTTAGCTACGACGTAAAATATTGTCCCATAGGCAAATCTACATATACCTATATCTATCTCTATTTATTTATCAATCCATCTATCTATCTATCTGTCTATCTATGTATGCATCTATCTTTTAGTTTCTTTCATCAAACCACTTTCCAAGAAGAAACTTATGTAAAGTAACTCATAAAGTTTAAATCTTATCACCCAACAACGGTTTATTGATAGATATATCTGTTGATCTGGTCGAATTTATTTGATTTAAAAATGTATAGTAAATATATACCAAATTTATGAATAATTATTTTTAAATAATTTCGTTTTTTTTTTTCTTCAACTTTACGAGAAGCTTCAAGAGAAATGATCAAAAATTATCAAAACTAAAATTGGTAAATCAATTTTGACAATTGGAGTTCACTGAACACATTCTATTTGTAAATGACATATAATTTTTGTTTGTCAAACGATGACGAAAATCCTGACGTTAATGTTCCATTTTTAACTGTGATGATAAAATAAGACTACTCGAAGGATCGAAAGAGAGAGGCAAGAAAGTTATAAATGACGTCTGACATGTCTCTCGTTAAAATATAAAATGTGGTGTTTAGAGGTTTAAATTAAGATTAATTTAAAATAATAAAAAAGATTAGCAAAAGGGGCGAGTAACGAAAATATATAATTATATATAAGTAACAAAATTACTTTTTCACCAACTCGCGAGATATATTTTTTTTACGACATAATAATCATAGTATACGATCAAACGATCTTTAATCGTGCTCATTGTCGTATAGTTATGTATCACGAATAATACGAGTTCTCGTAATCGAGATATCATGCTCGAAAAAAACTTTATCCCTCGAAAACTTTATTCCTGAGTTTCTTTGTACTTTTTAATAATTTCTTACTTATCGTTCGGTAGGATCGCGCATATCTGAATGGGTGCCTCCGGCTAAGAGACAATAAATTATCCACGATAAGATATGGAGCATCATACTTACGAGGAGAAAAAGAAAACAAAAAACCAAACTGAAAGAATAGTTTAAAAAAATAAAAAATGAAAGAAAATACACAAAGAAAGTTAAAAGTAAGTTTAAGAAGAAGTAAAAAAAAAAAAGCAAGGACAAATAACGGAAGACGAAAACGAATTCTGATCGTTGGTAAGTAGAGAAGAAAAAAAAAAAAAGAGAAAAAAAAAAAAAAGAAACGGTACAATATAAAGTACGAGAGGAAGGATCGTAATAACGATGATATTCGTAGGGTTTTGAGAGAAACCTCCGAAGCAGCATCTAGTATAATACTTTAAAAGTACCATAATTGTGGTAGAGTTCCTACCAATGCGAGTGGAGGTGATAACAGAGAGGGTTGAGGGAATGAGAGGAGAATGAAGAGGAGGAAGGTGGGAGTGTAGTTGAAGGTGGAGGAGGAGAAGAGGGAGAAGAGGAAAAGGGAGGGAAGAGCTGCTCGGTGTTAGGAAGATCAATAGTCGTTTTGCAACGACGTTAGGAGTACTCTAGTGTGCATTACGGACGATATTTACCAACGAATATAGCAATTTTATTCACCGCTTTTATCAGCGTTGATTAACTCTTCGTAAGCTCCAACTGGTTATGTGTTTTAATGAGGAGAAAACGAATGAACGAATGAACGAACGAAATATTTCTTACGATGGAAATTTCTATTTCTCTCTCTCTCTCTCTCTCTATCCTTTTCTCTTTCTTGCAGAGCAAGAAAATTCTTTTAATTTTCACAGAGCTTTGGCTTTGCCAACGTATGGTAAATTTCGAAATATGCGGGAGAGCCCTTTCCATCCTCGATTAACGAAGATTATTCACGGTTATGTACCTTTCTGACTTAGAGTTCATTCATATTCGAGTTGGTTGGTACTCGTCCGATTTTCAAGTAATGCTGAGAGATATATATACGTGTATTGGTATTTATATGTATGCTTGTGTTTGTGCATACGTTCCTGAATTTATAATGGAAGAAAGAGGATTTTGATTGGCGCTATCATTTATATATGTATATTTTACTTATTTATTTATTTATATATATATAGAAATGCGTTTGTATATGTATATATATATACGTATGGATATGTTATACAGATATGCAGTCAAATTAGTGATACTCGATAGAAACGTAAAATAATGAACGTATAGTTCGTTTGTTAGCACGAAGCTAACAACGAGAATGCGTTCTTAACGAGGAATTAAACGTTATCAATTCTGTACACTTGACGATTTATATTATTGTTATGCATATAAAGTTATGTATATTCATATATCTACGTGTGTATATATATAAATATATTATTCTTATTATTATTATAATTATTATTTATATATTATTTATGTAATATATTATATATGCAAGTTACATGTTACTATATATATACACAAAGTTAATTTAAATAAAAATGAATAATAACATCGTAATTAATCCTTATAAAAATTGGACATTTGTTATTTTTCTCTACAATATTTTATTTTCTTCTTTTCTTTATTATCTTTTATCTCAATTAAACCTAATTCATGGACAATTTTGCAGTTCACACAAACCCGTAAATTCATGATAGTTAAATAAATAGATAAATCGAATGAAACTATGATTCTTAAATATTTTCACGAATCTATAAAAGGATTCGTTTGGAAAAAATGTTTTTTTTTTTTTTTCGGAATTACGAGTAATAATAATCATAATAATAATTGTATTATGCGTATACGTGTAATTTATATGTATGTGTTACGTACAAATATACATACGCGCTCGTATATATGTGTATACGTAAAAGAGGAGAACGAAGAAGCTTTTTATTTCTTTTAGCCCTCTCATATAATATAGCCAGGGCCAATTTCGCTCGTCTAATATTCTGACTGTTCCACCGGACCAACGCGCGCGCAATTTGTTCCGCTAATTAATTGCACGACTTTAGATGAAGGATAGCTTGCCCAGCCGTATTTCTCTCGTTAATGGACGTCGCACAATCAGCCGTCCAAGGCACTATGCATTTCGCTACGAACAATGCGTTTTCATCCATCCTACCTTCCTCCTCATCCTCCTCATCCTCATCCTCCTCATTCTCCTCGTTCCCATCCCACTAAGTCTTTCTCTCCCTCTCTCCCCCCCTCCCCTTATTCCCTCTTTCTCCTAACTCCCTTCACCCCAATCCCAACCTTCTATAGAATCATTAGTGATTCTAAACGATCCTGAAAGCAATAAGAAGAAATTTCCTTTCGAATCAATAAAAGAAGAAAAAAAAATCTTCCATCATCTAAACAGAATCGTTTACTCCTTTCCTATCACCTTCCACCATTTAACACAATCTGGATTTTACGGATTAATATTCGATCATCGAGGTATAGAAATTTTGTTCTAATTTTTTGGTAGTAATGTTTTAAAAACTTTTAAATGTATTATAAAATATGTATGTAAATAAAATTATGCGAAATGTGTGTGTAAGAGTATTTTTGTGTTAATTGTTGTTGTACACGCGTGATTTTTTCTTTTGTCATGTGAAAAATGAAATAAAAAAAGAAACTTACCTGGAGGTAACCACCCGAACAAGTTGTAGCATTTTCCAATACGCCAACTTTGAATTTCTTGAAACGTACACGAAGAATCCAATCTCTAGGTGTACCACGAAAAGCACGAAAACGGTACCAACAGTAAAGTGGTTTTCCCATGTTGGCAGCGGTCACTGCAGGGCTAGAAACATCCTCGTAGATGTCGACGGTCTTGTTGCAGTGGCCACGGTCCGCTGTTAATTCAAAATTCATTAATTCGTTATATTATTATCATGAGATTTTCTTTTAGTTTTATTTTATTCAAAAATGTATGAACGTATTATACATTTTTTGGATAAGAGATTGGGAACGTCGATCTATTCCGAAATCGATATTTAATCATTCATAATATCGATAAAAAAAAGTTTCAACGGATATATATCCTAAATTACTTTCTACACGTTTATAACATGTGTATGTGTGGGTGTGTACATGTGCACGTTAATAATGAAAATCTTTTTCTTTCTCATGAATATTGGTGATTCTTGATTAAACGTAAATTTCGTTAAAAAAAAAAAAAAGATGCATTATTCATCGATAACTATCGCGTTTAATTCTAAACGTTTTGTAAAGGATTAAAAAAAAAAAACTTTTAAGAGAAAAATATAAGAAAGAGAGGAGGGAGGAGAGAAGTTAACAGGGATGAGATATAAAGAAAATATTAAAAAAAAGAAAAAGTAGGAACGGGAAAGTCAAGAAGACGAAGAAGAAGCGATAGTCGATCATCTTGTTGCACGACACTCATAATCCCCCCATCCACTCGTAACCCCCTAGTCATGTATCTTCCAGGCGACCCTCTTCTCGGAGGCTGGTCGTCATCACTCGAGTTTCCCTCCTTTATGTCGTTGTTGTCATCGTCGTCGTCGGTTGATGCCTCCAACCACCCAGAGTGTATCAGGAGTAATAAAGAAAAAGAAAAAGAAAGGAAAAAAAAAAAAATAGAAAAAGAGAAAGAAAGAAAGAAAGAAAAAGTATCTTGGCGAGGTACCAACGAGATCATTCAAGGAGAAGTGTCCTATTAGAACGAGTATTATCAAAAGAAAGAAAAAAGAAAAAAAAAAAAAGAAAAGAAAACAAAGGGAAATAAAGAAAAACACAAGATAGAATATGATTTAAGGGAGAAGCCTTCAAAACAAAAAGGGGTGACGGTAGAGAAGTAAAGGGAGGTGGGGGGGGGAGGAAGATTGTTGAAATGTAACAAAGAAAGAAGAATAAATTTGGAAAATAAATTTCTCTTGCCTGTCGTGACTCACAAATGTCTTTATTTTTCACGAAAAATATAAAGAAAAGGAGAGAGATAAAAAGAGAGAAAGAGAAAGAGAAATAGAGAGAGAGAGAGAGTGAGAGAGAGACCGAAAGACGCTTAATCGATTCGGCTTTTGCCGTGTTTGCCACGCCGCGAGTTATACCTATATGCGGTATGAAGTGAGTGAGGGTGGTAGTAGGGGTTGGAGTGTGAGGGATCGAAGGTAGGAGTAAATTGTTATTGATTTACCGTCTGTAGGGTCTCGCATCGTTTGCTACCTAATATAAGAATCATATGTATATATATATATATATGTACGTTTCATATACATGTACACACATTTTCAATGTATGTATTTTATATTATTTTATACTCGATCTGTTTTATTTTCTTTCTCGTGATAACGAAGATTCGAAACAAAAAAAAATAGGGACAGAAAACCGAAGGAAACTGGAAACTGGAAAGGAAAGGAAAATGTGCAAAACGATTTTTCGGCTTTATTTGTATCTACTATAAAGTCCTCTTCGATTGTCATAGTCTTCCTCGAAGACAATCGTCCTCGTCGTCGTAGTTCTTCTATTGAAAATCCTTACTGGTTTTATCGGACTACGAAAAGGAATCGTATCGATCTATTTCTTTCTTTCTTTCTTTCTCTCTCTCTCTCTGTGTATCTATTTCTCTCTTCTTCACATAAACTATCTTTCTTTTTCATACGTGCACTCTCTATCTCTCTCTCTCTCTCTTTATTTTTCATAAACTAACCCTTTCACACACACAGACACACATACAATCACTTTCTCTCTTTCTCATACACTATCTCTCTCTATTTCACACGCACACTCTCTTTCTCTCTCTCTCTTTATTTCTCATAAACTATCATGTCTCTCTCTCTCTCACATATACACACATACTATCACTCTCTTTCTCTCTTTTTTTCCTTTTCTTTTTGTCTCTTTATCTCACAATTTCGTTTTCTCTCTCTCTCTCTCTCTCTCTCTCTCTCTAACTCTGTATCTCCTCTCTTGGTTGGTCCTTTTTCGTCGATATAACTGAACGTTCGTTCGATTACTTTTCGCTTTTATATCAACTTCGTCGTTCGTCCTTCTATCGAATACAAATAGGAAATTGGGAGATGAGAATGGGAGCGCAGTATCTCGACACGAAGAGACAAGAAAGTGGTCCATTGGATATATATATATATATATGTATGTATACGGCAATACATACACATATATACAATATTATATAGGATGTCCCACTTTAAATATGGACCATCATATCAATTCGCAAGGATAAGTAACCCACATCGAAATATGTATCAGATTTGTATTGTTTTATTTTCTTTTTTTTTTTTAAACACTATCCTCGTTAATTCTTCTTGTATCAGTTTTTTTTTTTTTTTCAATTCATTTTTCTACATCATTATAAATATTTCGAAGAGCAAATTTTCACGATCATTGAAAATAATTTGATTAATTATCGCGTATTTATTATTTACGCGAAATACATACAAAAAAAATATATATATATACGGAGAGAAGATCTATATAAAAAAAAAAAAAAAAGAAAAAAAAAGAAAAATGTATCGTATTATTAAAATATATTCAAAGAGAAAATGTATATGAAATGTCTAGAAACACAGATAGAATACGGTAAATCGAAGAAACCAATTGAAGGAATTTTTGCAAACGCAAAGAAATATGTCTCGTATATTCCTCATACTTCGATGGGATCTTCTACTTTCCTCGTCTTTTTTCTATTCTACTGAATAACGTCGCTTTCACGGGTTTTACATTTTTGTTAGGGGCAAAAGCTTGACTCCCCTACAGGGCTAAGAGAGGAAAACGCTGGCGCAGCCACACGTCAGATTTTTCTCTATTTCTTTCTTTCTTTTTTATCTCTCTCTCTCTCTCTCTCTCTCTTTCCTTCTTTCTCTTTCACATACACACACATATTTTCGTCAAAAAAAGAAAGAGAGAGAGAGAGAGAGAACGATGAAATGCCTTAAGGGAAAAGAAAAAGTACACCGCTGCTGGCGACATTGAGAATCGTAAAGCTCGGTGAATTTGAATGAAATAAATCCGAAGGGATGAAAACTTTTCAGTTATTTCTTTTCTAAGATTAGAGGAATTAGTAGAAATATGAAAGAACAGAGAAACAAGAAAATAACTCGAAAAATTGAAAAGAATTAAATAAATAAAGAAAAAAAAAGAAAGAAAGAAAGAAAGAAAAGGAATGAAAATCGTGCTTATTATTAGTTTAAGGAATCGTGAGACATACCTCTGCGAATGGCAGCGGGACTGGGGGTGGCAAGAACGAGAAAAACAAGAACGAACAACCCCCAGCCCCAATTCCTCGAAAGCATAGTTGTTGTCATCGTTCGATAGAGCGACCGCTGCCGGTGAGATTGTCAATCCACCTGCGGTTCTCCTTCTTCTTGCACCTTCATTTGCCTTCCTCCACCTGAGTACATAATGCAATATAGTTACAACCCTTACTTTGTTACCCTCTTTATATTTCTCTCTCTCTCTTTCTCTCTCTCTCTCTCTCTCTCTCTCTCTCTCTTTCTTTCTCCTTCACCCTTTCTCTTTCTTTCTCTCTTTATATTTGTATATGCATGTATATGCAAGTTTCTTTGCGATCTACAAACGACAAACACACACTTTTACGATCCCTTTCATCTCTTTTATATATAACAGTGTCATGTAACTTATTACAAGCTGATATCACGATAACTGCACAGGAGAAACATCAAAGAAGAAAGTTATTTTCCACAGTTCGTTGTTATATTATCTTTTATTAGATAATAATCATTCATATATAGTCAGTTGCGTAATTTTCTATCGAATTGATAAAAGAGATAATTTGGGTTTTGTTGGAAACATATTTTATTGCAATTTTTGAAACTAAACGCGGAAAAGTAAAACACAATTGCACAATTTTTCTAACAAACATTTCTACAACTCTACACACATTGTTTTTTTTTTAAACGACAACGACTAACAAATATATAATTATTATAATATTATATTCAGATTTTATTCGAGCGTTTCTGTTATAAGAAAAAGAGAAGAAAAAAGAAAAAACGAGGTTATTGTAATTATGCCTCGGAGCATAATTGTAAGGAAAACTAATAGGAGAGCTCGTAATCGGCCGTCTTTCATATTCCCTGAAGATTAATGGGACACGAAGTCGAATTTTCGGTAGGGAACGACGATATTCGTGCGTCCTACTTCGTGGAAGTGCTGATTGCGAACGGAAGAGAGTCTCGCGAACGGAAACTCGTGCCGTCTAGTTAGGAGGAACGCTGAAAATAAAAGGAGGCCACCAGAGTCGTCGGGGTTCTGCACGAGTGGATGGATTACGTGGAAGCCTCGAGAGTCAGTCCCTCGTTTCCATACAAAGATTCCAATACCGATTCGATTTTCTTTCTCTTTCTACATTTCTATATACCTCTGTATGAATGATGTGTGTGTGTGTGTATGTGTATTTGTGTGTATATATGTACGTCTACCTATTTCTACCTTTTTCAACCTCTTTCTCTCTCTCTCTCTCTCTCTTTCTACCTTTTCATTTCTTTCTCTTTTCCTTTGAATTTGTTTTCTTGTTTTCTTTTTTATTTCTTTCATTTTAATCAAAGAAGAGATCAAAGACATTACCATTAACTGTCCTAGGAAAGTTTAACCAGTTGATGCACCACCATCGTATTATCAACGAGCACGCAAAACACCGGAAGTGTCTCGTTCGGACTCGGACCCCCATCATCTCGGTCGTTTACTCGACAGAAAACGTGCTGATAATTCTCCATAAATTTAACAGTTAATCCCCTCTTTCGATCACGTTAAAGAGACTCCTTCCTCCTCCTCCCCCTCCTCCTTCACTTTCTTCTTATTCACTATACTTACATTTCTTACATCACTTACAACAACATCTTTTAAGACATTCGTAAACATAAAGTGTATACTTTTTTTTTTTCATTGTATCTATTTAATAATATTAAAGGCAAACATTCGTATTTTATTATTAACTTCGCTAGGGTTTTTTTTTTTTTTATTTATCGTTGTGAATTTATCCTCGAAATTTGATTTCAAATCACACAAAAGAGAAGAAACTTTTATCTTCGAATATAAAATGATCAGAGAGTTGAGAGCGTCAAAACGTATAAAATCTTGTTTAAATAGAAACTAGTCAAGGTATACGTCTGTCCGTCCGTCTGTTTCTGTAGATGAGATAGAAGCTATTCCGTGGGATCTTTTATTCACAAGTTTCAACGTTGCTAGCGTCTCGCCGCGAGACAAATCGCGAGATACTCCTAACTTTCCGCAAATTCCTCTCTTTCTCTCTCTCTCTCTCTCTCTTTATCTTTCTTTTCTTTTTTGGAAGCTTTTCCAGTCGTCTCTTCATCTTTCTCGCTAAGCTTCCTACGTTGAGCTTTATCGTTTCTACATTACGCGTTGCCCACACATCGTGCGAGAAAACTATCGACCGAAGTACCGAAAGAACCCCCCCTCCCACCCCCGCGTATCTCGCGAACTGAACGATATATATATTTTAAAAAAAAAAATAAAAAGAGAGAATGGGAGAGAGAGAAAGAGAGAGGGAGAGAGAAAAGTCAGTCGTCAAAAGTGCAAAAGAAGATAAGAGAGATAAAATATACCACGCGCAATACATAAAATCTCTTTTATAGAAATAAATAAATAAATAAATAGAAAAAAAAATAAAAATGTAACAAGAGAGAAATAAAAATGAAAATATCGACAAAAATGTAATTAATAATTTTCCCATGTATTTTATTTGTTCGAGTTAATTCATTCGATGTGTTGTTTGATAGTAATAAATAACAATAAAATCATTTCGAGAAATGAAATGTATCGGGGCTCGGAAGATAAACGCGTGTATGTAAACGATCATTAATAATTAACATACCGCGCGCGCATGATGAATATAATATGATAGTTGTTAAAGGAAGAGAAAACAACACAGAGAAACAAAAGGGGTGGAAAAATAATAAAGATAAAAAATGAAGTTGCTCGGTCGGGCATGCTCATTTGCGGCCATCGCGTTGTAACGGTGATTCCGTGATTCTCGTGATGAACAATTTTTCTTCTCTCTCTCTCTCTCTTTTTCTCTCTTTCTCTTTCAGGAGAGAAAGAAAGAAGAAAAGAGAGAGAAGGATAGATAGAGAGAGAAAGTCCAAGAGGATGATATCGAATCTCTTTCTTCCTCGTGCAGCATTTAATCAAAGTAGGAAGGAAGCAAGCAAGGTTAGCTAAATAACTAGGTAGCTTTAGCTAGAACTTGCGAGAGAGCTTGCAAGAGCTTCTATATGTCTCTGTATGTAGCAATCCCGACGCTTTCAGAGCTTTTCGCTTTCTCGAATGCACCACCAGCACGACATCTTGCGAGTTACGTTAAGTTCGACGACCCTCCGGAGCCCTTCGTTGCCGAAGAGAAGAAAGAAAGATTTGCGCGATTACAAGGATGAAGTTTAGGACAATCGGAACGGTGGCAAGGACAATGATGTCAACAACGCGAATCTCAACTTTCAATCCTAATGGTCCAATCCTTAATGATTGCAATTCTTTTCTTTCGTGTTTACCCAAATTTTAGGGTGACGATGATGACAATAATGACAATGATTCGCTATGAGAACAATTCTGATAATTTGTTCCAAAAGGATAGAAGAAACGGGAACAGAGATGGAGTAAGAGTGAGTTCGTGAGAGAGAGAGAGAGAAAGAGAGAGAGACAAAGAAAGAAAAAAAGAAACTCAAAAAAAATGAATCTTTTTTTGAATCCTTCTTTAAGAAGAGATAAATAATCCTCACTGATATACTTTGTTTAATAAAAAACAAATCAAATCTTTATTCATAAACGCGCTGATACTGAATTAAATCGACTAATTTTCGATCACTTGGAAAATCAACCAACTAACTAACTAACCAACCAACCAACCAACCAACCAACTAACCAACGAACGAACAAACGAACGAACGAAACGATGCCGTAGCGATTGGAAAGCTAGGTCGCCGTCGACTGCTGTCCCAAAAGCTTGGAACGTGGCTGGCTTAGTGTTCGATGCATCAGACAGAAGCTTGCGCAAGCTCCCTGCGCCCTTTCCCTCTTCTTTCCCTCCTACCACCATCTCTCGACGGCCCTCTTTCTCATTCTATCTCGCTTACTCCTCATTCTCATCCTCATCCTTCTACATCTCCCCTTCCACCCACCTCAGCACCACTACCACTTCGTCCTCCTACACCACCACCATCACCACCACCCCACCTCTTTCTCCTCCTTCGCACCATCAGGATACGGGAAGTGGCGCGCGCTGCAGCCGTTCCATACGCGCGCGTCCTTTGTTTATTAAGCGAAATACAACGATATCCTCTCCCACCCCCTTTCCACCACCCACCCACCAACCCACCTACACCGCCACCTACATCTCCACCTCATCCTCCTCCTCCTCCTCCTCTTTCTATTCCCTGCGTGATTACTTCGGCATCTTCTTCTCTTTCTCTCTTTCTTTCTTTCTTTCTTTCTTACTTTCTCGTTTACTCTTTTACTCTTTTCAATTACTACAATTCTCTTCCAATATAGACGAGACGATAACCGAGACGTTGATTTTGTGTACTAGTATATGTACATATGTACATATACACAGACTCACTTACTGAAGAATTTTATAACGATGTTATTGAGAGTAAGGTAAAAAGGGAAAGACAAAAAGCTAGATAGACAAAGAGAGAGAGGGAGAGAGGGAGAAAGGAAGATTGATAAAGAGAAGAGGAAGAGGAAGAGGAGGAGGAGGAGGAGGAGGAGGAGTAAGAGAAAAGAGACGCATGTTAATCCCGAGCCGATCGATCCTCAATTAGTAAATTACTACGTGCTACTGCATACGGTGTATTCGTTGAAAGAACACGAACCCAACCATCCCCCTCCCTCCCCCCACCCCAACAAAACACGTATCTCGAAAATATTTACGCAGCTTCAGTGTTCCTTTTCTTTTTTATTTTACTCTCTCTCTCTCTTAGTCTTCCAGATTTATTGCAAACAAAATTTCCTCTCTTTCTCTTTCTCTAAATCTCTTCCCGTCAAACTAATCTCGTCAATTAAAACCCAAAGAAAATCGACTGACATGAGTTATATTCAGTAATTTTTATTCCATCGACAATGCATTACGCGTTTGCCGTAAAGTTTGTTCTTCTTTTTTTAAATTAACAAGAAAAGAAAAATTCTGTCTCGAAGTATCCGCAAAGCTTTCGTATCAAAGATCAAAACTGATTAGGAAATATTCTCTCTTACGATTTATTCAGTTTATCTTCAGTTTATTAACAGAATGTGAAAGAGAGAGAGAGAGAGAGAGAAAAAGATAGATAGAAAGAAAGAGAAAGAAAGAAAGAGTCAACAGCTCAGGGATCGAGCAAAAGTTAGAGGATTTGCATATCGGTAAAACGCTCGGTGAGCTACTTTTTCTTTAATTTATGCAACTTCAATATTAGCAGTAAAATTTCTTCTTATATATATATAGAAGGAAAGAAAAAAGAAATCTTAAAGAAAGAAACGAAAAGATATAAGTAAAAAAGAAACTCCGTAAGATCTTTATCAATGTGAAGAAAAAGAACGGTGGGGATTGGTGCGTTCAAACGAAAACGATTTGCATCCATCCCTAATGCTCCCCCATCCCCCCCCACTCCTCCTCTTTGCCTATCTCTTAATTGTTTTTTATAGTCGGTGGTTTTGTAACGTATATACTCCCTATGTTATGTACACGAACATTTATACTCTCTGTATATCGACGTCGAAACATTTTATACCAAAATATCCTTTCATGAATATGCATGCAAAACTCTATTTAGTTAGACGCGTATTGAACGATACGATGGGTTCGCATAAGTATCCGCTATGAATATCCATTAGAAGTGATTTTTGTCGAAGCTCCGCCGACGTATCATCCCTGAAGTTACGTGTTGGTTTGTGTTCTGTGGTTGTGTTGCATTTTCTGTTGGCCAGATCCAAGCGAGATACATACATCATCCATCCGTATCGTCGACACGGACATTCAATATCCTTCTTTTCCATTTTCGACAATGGAGGCTTCTCTCTGTGTTATGCATATACAGGGTGATAAAAAATAAAGGGTTCGTAACTTGTGGTATAAATGATACGTGGGGGTTTGGTTGAAAAGTTTTTAATCTGACATAGAAACTATTTTTTTTTCTTTGTTTGTTTTTCTTTTGCAATGAAATTCATTTTTATTTATAAGAAATTAATTTTTGTTTAGACAATAAAGAAAACTTTTCGATTTTTGTGATTCGTAAAAGAATCTGAATTGACTTAGAAATTATTATAATACAATAATTTTAAATTTGTCGCGCTAATAACCACATCCAAATTAAAAGGAAATCTACTATTTCTATAGGTACGACAAGTTTTCCGAAAAGTAGAAAAAATATTCGCTTCTGTATTAAGAATAAAACCAAAATTTGTTTTATTAGAATTTTATTTTTTTCATCATTTTGTGAGTACTATCAACCCTAAATAATTGATAAACCCTTGTTTTATATCACCCCGTATATTTCTACATACCTGTACATATTTATACATAACCTATCCACGGTGTCTGCGAAATGATTTGCGATATTTGTTTTTTCCTTCGTTCTTTCGCTTTTCTTCTTTCCTCTTTTTCATCTCTTTTTTTTTATTATTTTTTTTTTTTTTTATTGTCATTCTTATTTTTCTTTTCTTCTCTTTTAGTTGTTATATTTTTTTTGTCCCCCGTAGAAGAATAGAACAAAACGTGGGGACCATTGTAACTTTTCAAAGATATTGCGTCTCATCCTAAGAAACGTCTCTCTGACAGTATTCTTACGTTGTTCTTAGTAAAAATAAAAAGGTACGTATACTCACGTAGGAAGACTTTTTCTTCGTTAACGTCTTTACCAGTCGTCGAAAGTCGATATCGACTAGATCTTCCTAAAAGATAACGCCTGTCCACAACCCACCATCCACCCATCCCTAAATCCCCAACCAACCCCCACTTTCATCCCTTGCTACAAACGGATACAAACTATATCTAACATTTGACTTTTACTATAAGACGACGACACTCCTCGATATACGACGTCATTACGATAGATAAGAAACGTCTCGGAGAATAAATATCTACTCGAAAGAATCTTACTTTTTGGAGTTTGGAAAAATCGAACAGACCAAGGAGTAAGAAGAAGAAGAAAAAACAGAAAAGAAAAACGTAGGTAAAGATATAGGGTGTGTACATAAGAAAATACGATATTCTCCAAATTGAAATTCACAATCTTTTTATCTTATTTTTGTTCGAAAGATCGAAAATAATAATTCGTAGATAGATAGATAGATAGATAGATGGGAAGGACAAGATGATGATCTGGAGAGGATAAGTTTGGAGATGTAGTGAACCGGAAAAGCAGCAAGACGAAAGAGGAGGAGGAGGAGGGGGAGGAGGTGGGGGAGGTGGAGGAGGAGAAGCTTGAGAAATAACGGAAGGAAGGAAGAGAGTAAGTTTCAATGAAAACCGACTGCGGCTTTTCAAACTTGTGGACCAATTAGACTCCAATTTGTTCTGGAAGACGGCGGGCGGGGTCTCGGCCGCAAAACGGACGTCTAATTAAAGCCGTACGCTTCGGTATTCGAGTAGACACTGACTTTAGATGCTTTATATATATTTGGATAGATAATATATATATCTAGATATAAATACATGTATACACGTGTATGTACAATGAGTCATAGGAATATTTTTATCTCTATTGTTAATGTTAAACAGTAAATATTTGTACGTATTATAAGGTTTTTAGATTCTTATAAACAAAAAAAAAGAAACATATTTTAGAATTATTAAACTTTCACAAATTCATCTAAATTTTAATAACAAAAAATCATTTGTATTTGCGAAAGGAGTAAGCAACGTGTTACCCTATTGAGGTCCCCGTTAACAGATGAGGCCATACCCCATATAAATATCATTCCAAAATCAGCGATTTTTCCAATAAAAGATTTTTGTTATTTTTCAAAAGAGAGAGAGAGAGAGAGAAAGAATACACTCATAGATTAAACTCCTTTATGTTAGAGTTAACTTCTTTCCCTTCGCGATCCGGGTAAACAATTTTTACTCTCGAAAGTGTGTTTTCTTTCTTGCGTCCTCACAACAAGGACTACACCAACAACGAGAACGTCTTCTTTTTCTATTTCTAATTTTTCTTTTTTTTTTTCATTTTTTTTTTCTTTCTTATACATAGCACCAAAAACTTTCACAATACTTTTGCCAGCTTCAAAGTTTCAGGATAATAATACTGGATACCGAATAGTTCTGGCCAAACAAATGGCTTTGTATTCTTTTTTTGTTGTTATCTATATTGCAAAGGATTTAATACGTTTCTCGTCAGCACAGAAATTCTAATGATATTCAAGGTAAAAGTATTGTCCAATAATAATAATACAAAGATTATTATTAATCAAAATAAAGCTGTCAACTAAATATTTATTTGAATTCCATAACGGATATATCAGGTATGTTCTTGTTTTTATAATAAACAATAAGAAAACATTGAAACAATTAGAAATATTCTATTCTTTTATCATAGAAACTTTCTATTTAAGGGAAACTTTACCTAACTTAACCTAAATCAAATTGCCCAGTCCCCCCCCCTCCCTCTACTAGACGAACAACAAGGTTCCTAGGTTCGTCATTCGAGCGAGAAGTGACATTTGTTATTTTCAAGACCGAGTGAACGCATCTTCTGAAATGACTGCTATCTGTGTTTCTATGTTGCGAGTGTCTATACTAGTTCATTGTGGATAAGTGCTGTGCAAGTTCTAACCAAGGTCCTTATGGAGTACTCTTATCAGAAGAATCCTTATCTTTATATCTGAATCACGTATAACGAATCAAATCGTTTACGTGAATTCAGCAGTTCAACGGTTTAGTAATACCAATAAGTAAGAAAGTCAGTGAGAAAGAGAGGAAAAATAAAGAAAGAAAGAACGAACGAACACGTTGCAACGTACCTTTGAAAATGGACGAGTCGGAGCACCGAGTAAAGGGTTAAAGACTCTAGTTTGCTCGATCAGCACCAACTCCGTGTCCTCCCTCGATCGTTTCGTATAATCAGGATGCGAGCAATCGACGTAACGCGAAGGGACGCACGCGAAGGGACGCTCAACAAACGAGCCAAATTTCGTTTCTTTTCTTTTTATTTCAATCTCTTAACTATTTGTGTGTTGTGTATGTGTATGTGTCGCATAAATCCGTCCTTTTTGAAAAGATCATTTATAATTCATAATATAAGTTAAACATTTAATTCCAACCATCATCATCATCATCATCATCATCGATATAACATATCAATCTCTAAACTATTTGTGTTTGTGTATGTGTATGTGTCGCATAAATCCGTCCTTTTTAAAAAAGATCATTTTCTCAATAATATCACATATATATGCTTCATAATATAAGTTAAACATTTAATTCCAACCATCACCATAATCATAATGTTGACTCGACCCCATAGTCCACATTATACCAATATTTAAAAGATAATAAAATTTAAAAACTTTTATTATCAATCTGCGCGAGTAGAACAAATTTAAACAATAGAAATATATCATCCTTATCTTTTCTCTAACTAATCTCTTCATATCTTTGAATTAACATTAAAGAAAATTATCATTTGAAACCATTCGAAAATAATAAAAATAATCTTATGAATTCATCCTATAATGAGATAATACAGAAATCGCGGTATACTTAGCACATAACGTAGCCGTTCATTAAGTAGATTAAATCCATTAATTCGTCGTCTTGTAAGAGGTCGGTACGATAGTAAGAAGAGGGAAAACGATGGGAGGCAAGAAGAGAGAAGAGAGTGAAGGGTAAAAGAGAAAAGGGGAGGAAGGGAGAGCTTTCATAGGATAGCACGAAGCTGTTAGAAGGTATGTGAAGAGAAAGAGAAAGATGGATAGGTGGGTAGATGAATAGATAGATACATAGATGGATAGAGAGAGTGAGAAAGAGATAGAAAGAGAGAGAGAGAGAGAGAAGTAGAAAAGGAAGAAGAGAAGGAGAGGAGACAGAAGAGGAGGGGAAAGAGTAACGGGTCTGGGTCGGGATAAGAGAGTAGCACGAACGATCGGGATTACGGCGCATGGGTGTTCGCCTTCTTCCTGATATAGCTGTATTATATGCTATATGTTCTTCTCTAGGTATAGTATACGTTAACCGGATATAGCAGGAACTAATACGAATGGCAGAGTTTACCTTGGTGAGCTTGCACGAGCGAGTCGGAATCGTTGTTTTCTTCCTCCTCCTCCTCCTACTCTTCTTCCTCATCCTTTTTCTCCTCCTCTTCTTCTACTACCAGGTACTTAGCTTCTGTGTATGTTCTCAATCGTGAAATTTGGCACAGCCAGACCTTTTTCTTCTTTCATATTTATTTATGTGTGTTTTTGTGTATGTGTATCTTTTAACGTATTATATAATATATATGTATGTAATATGTTTGATACAGGAGATGTGTCTGTCTTTTATTTAGAAATATTGCATTATTTTACTGTAATATATATAAAATTGATAATTATAATATGACAAGAGATAATATTTTTATATTATATATATATATTAACTGTTTTTGTTATGGTATAATAAAATATATTATTATTATAATAATATTTATAACGCGAAGCATATTAAAAAGATAAATTCTATATACTTATATTTGTATCATTTTTAAATGAATTACTTAAGTATTATAAGCCTATATGATATTTTTTGAAATTTAATATTGTCTATAGATCATTTAGGAATTTTCAAGTATTATTAACTTATGGGTTACCCTATATAAACTTTTATACGCGAAAGAGGAAAATTCACGAGACGTCAATGTTCTAAGTATACCATGAAATAATTTCTTTTTTTTTTTCTTTCCTAAGAGAAAGCCTTCCCTCCACCCTTCGTATAACGTTACCAACACAAAATCATAGTTACAAGTATGAGTTGTATAGCAACCAAGAGAGATATAATAAATTCTCATTCACGCCTGAGGTACGAGAAGCTTGTTGCGGCCTAGCGACTTCCTTTGGTGTTTAATTAACCTAAGCTGCCTCTGCCTGGGCTTTATATCCATCATCGAAATTCCATCGTTGATACCATGAGATGAGCCTTTCGCGTCAGTCTTTCCTTTCATTTACTTTAACGTTAGGTCTTGTCTCACTCTATTTCCTTTAGCTTTAAATGTGAATTACTAAACGGATTAAATGGATGACACCTGTCGACTTCGATTATTACACTAAATGGTTTTAATTAGAATACCAAGTTATGCAGAAATTTACCGACCTTCCTAATGACAAAAAATTAATTAAACACAATACCCTTCCTCGCCACACACCACCGCCGTCCACTGTTAGATTCGTGACATTTATTTCACACAAAAATTTAACTCGTACGTTCTATGAACGCACAGTTATTATAACTTTAATAAATAATATATAAAGAATATTAAAAAAAAATGAACAATAAGATATAAAATATATAATCAAATATATAATAGGAAAAAAGATATACTTGTTTTTATTTTTTTTTTAATTTAAATTTTATATCATAAAGGTTTGATAACTAACATTCCGCATAATTTGGACCCAATTAAAAGATATACCGATTTAACGAAATATAACAAAATATGTTAATGCAAGTATATCTAACGAATGAGATTTAACACGTGTTACGTTTCGTAGTTGTCCAGACAGATACAACAACCCTTTGAGAATTTTTCGTTTGACGATAACAAATTAAAAGTCTGATGAATTGTGTTAAGCGCAAATCAGTGAATAAAGTTTCAAAATGGTCTGACCACCGACTGATAGCAAGTAGAAATCCACTGGCTCTAGTCAGACGGACTGATGCTAATTTTTATCTAATTATATAAAACGTAACATTTATTTTTTTTCTTCTCATTTTATTTCTCATTTAACAATATTTAAATTTAACGAATATATTTTAAATAAAATTATTTTGTAATAATAAAAACAAAAAAATGTACGTAACATAACAACTCTCGCGTATAAATTGCTAAAGATAATATTCTTGGTTTTGATCAATTCACGAATATATAATAATGGTTGTATCTCGAAAATATTTAAACCTATATAGGGCATATGCATGTTGATTAGATGACACCGTTGTCGTTGATGAACCTTCTCCGTTGAATACATGAATACGCGATACTAACTTTCAAAGTGAAACAGACCCGTTTGTGTTATATCCATTTTAAAGGGAGTAAACGAACGAATAACAAGCTTTTTAAATTACTTTAAACGAATTACTATTAAACTCGTTATTTCAAGCCATATGTTTATATATAAATATATGGATATACATAAATACGCACACATCATACGTAATAATACAATGATGCGTGTATAAAAAGACTTTTCAAGGGAGGGGGGAGATTTTTAAATAAAAATGTAAAGAACAAAAAAGGAGGGGAAGAATTTTACATTTAAATTTAAATTTTATAAAATCTATATTTTTGTCATAACATCGATAATAATCTTTTCGGAATAAATCGATTTTCATATATGAATTTAGCGGATCCGTACGAGACAATCGGATTTGTAAAATGCATAAATCCGTCTTCTACCTTTTTTTTTCCTTCCTTCTTTTTGATTTGGATGAGAACAAAAAAAAAAAAGAAAAAAAGCCAAATAAACTCTTCCAACGAACACAAAACATTTACCCAGAGAGATTCGTTCGTCTTGTATTTTTTTCATAGCTTTTACCATCGAGGTAAAAGAGAAGAAATAAAATGTTTCCAAAATTCGAAACCATCCCTCAGACGCGTCATATTAAATTTTTCAATGTTTAATCAAACATTCAAAACGTCGTTCGTTTGTGTGGTCGATGTAAAAATAAAAAGAAAAACAGATATCCAATTTCAAATACATTAGTGCGAACATTAACACAATTCTATATATAAACAAATAAATTGTAACCAAATTTTCTTCTATTATGCTAAAATATTAGAAAAACCTGATAATGTGATCAAAATAATATAAATTAAAATACAATAATATCTTATTCTCCCCCCCCCGTTTTATCGATTAAAAAATAATATAAAATACAATTTATTTTTTGTACGTAATTTAAAGTTAAATTCATTTTAAAGGAAATTTCTTTCCTATCCAAAGACAATCTCATCTCGAAGAACACAAATCCTTCTGATGTTAATTAAGAAACTTCAAAAGATTTCACACACACACGCATACGTACGTATAAATGCAGCAATAGATCGTTTTTTCGTTCGGTTTACTCTGTTATAAGACTTATTCTGTAATGAAATCTTCGGATATTCTTTATAGTGTGTTCAAAAAAGTTAATACGAATTTTATCTGGATATTTTTTATAATATCCAGATAAAACTCAAATTCATATACTGACTTTTATTATAACTTTTTCCCCCTCCTCTTCTTTTATTCTTATTAAAATTTAATGTTCTTAAAAAAAGAAAAAAAATGTAAAAAAAAAAAAAGGGAAGTTTAATCAAATATGAATGTTTAATATAAGCTATTATAAGAGCTCTTTGTGTAAAAAAAAGAGGAATTTTTTTTTTGTAAGATTTATGCTTCTGTTATAAAAGATAAAATTGTTTTGCTCGTATATTAGACATATATTATATACAGAATGTTTCAAAATATGTGAGCGTAACTTCAGGAATAATTTAGATATGCTAAAATAAGAAGCATAAAAAAAAGGAATTCATGTAACGCTGATTGTTCATACAATCAGCTATCATTAATAATTTTTTATCTTTCAGTAATTCACACAACTTTACTGGCTTCTTACTTAAGTTTATTATACATCGGTAAGCAATGCTGAAAAACTACGTCACTGTATTCAAAACATTTGTCGACAAATTCAAATAACAGCTGATATTTTCAGGAAGGTCTATAATTAAACGTTTCGAATACTGTATTGAACAATTCGAATAGTTTCTATAAAAATTAACCAATAACCAGTTTACTACAAAAATAACTATAATTTGGAAACAAAGCGGTATCGATTTCGTATGATTATATAAACATTTTTTACTCTTATTTTAAAATACCGAAATCAGTTTATAAATTATGTCTGAAGTTATTCCAACATGTTTGGAAACACCCTGTATACATCTATCATCATTCATTACGATTTATCTGATAGGAACGTATTTAAACGTATCACAGGAAATCTTTTTTGAAAAATTATAGCAGATATATATATTTCCACGTTTTAATCGTTTTCCCGTGGAAATAATTTTAAACGTAATAAAGAAGATTACGTATTTTTTGTATTTAAGTATGTATTTATGTATGGATATTATACGATGTGTAAATGTATATGTGAGCAATAAAGTATATAGAAGCACACACGGTACTTTTACCCCTTCTATCTTTGTACTTCTGATTGGCTATCACTTTATCAGCGTCGTCCATCTGCAATAACTTCGACCTGGATATCACTTTTACGTCAATGCTTTTAATGCTCGACATAGAATCGAATCTAGTTGCGAGAGGTATTACTTGTGAAGTGAATTTAATCTGGGGGGGGAAAAGGAGACAAAAAAAGAAGAAGAAGAAAAGAAAAGAAACGAAACGAAAAAAAAAAAAAAATTGTTTCCTCCTTTTTCGCAAAAGGGTCGTAAATTGTACTACATATTTCATGCAGTTACACTTTTTAGCAACATGTACACCGTCTGATGTACTTACTCAACTCGATTTCGCAATAAAACGAGAAGAATAAGTGCCAGAGGAAAAAAAAAAAATGAAGTCAAAATGACGAAGTATAAAATGAAAATAATAGAATAAAAAAAGTAAGTGCAGAAGAAATACAAAAAATTAATTGTTTAATATATAAAAATAAATAGATCTACGCACAAGTATGGTGGTGGTGATGGTGGTGATGGTGGTTGGTGGTTATCGAAATAATCTCCGGTCTGTTTAAAACAGAAAGTTCTATCTAAACAAAAAAAAAAAAATCATCATCATAAATGGCTTGACACGAATAATATCGAGGAGCCTTTTTCTTTTTATTATTTAAATATTTAACAGTAAATATAATTACGCCATCGGGAGTATAATAAAGATTAACAATGAAAAATCTTTAAAATAAAAGATCGTTATATATAACAATGTGAGAATTCAATATATCGTAGATTCATTTCTTCTTTCTTTCTTTCTTTCTTTTGTTGTCATAATTGTTACTGTTTTGTTGTCTCTGTATATCCTCCAATATATTATTTACATTACTCGTGGCTATGTGTCGAGATACCTTTTTACAAAAAAGTATCCAACTACTAACGGAATCGTTTTTGCCAGGACTTTGAGTTTTGCAAAACCGCTTACTGCTGTTGCTGCTCATAGATATTATCCTGAATGCTAATAGGCGCATATCGTGTGTGTATGTATGTGGTGTATATGTGTGTATATGTACGGTAGTAGTATTCATCGATTACTAGCTGCATTTATTTATTTCGTTATTTATTTGTGCCGATAATTAATAACAGTGGCTTTAGTGAAAAAAATTGAAAAAA